>NC_058084.1:188624807-189224807 GCF_014858855.1 Bufo gargarizans
GCAACCACAGTCAGCGGTGTGTAACGGAGATTTAGAGGGAATTAATTTGAGGCCTAGTATTTAGGCGCTGGGTCACCGGTATGGATTTAGTGACAGAATTAGACTTGGAAATACACAGTAGCGGGTGTGTGTGAAGTTACTCTGAATGACCCTATGTGCACCTTCAATATTATATACCCTTTTTGGGATAGATTTCAAAGAGCTCTGATATAGCAGGAACCACTAAATTATGAAATTGCTAAATTGGGAATTGTATTTCAACCCAGAACAAGAAATGTGCTTGAACGGACACTAAATAACTCGCCCAGCTACAGCACTAGGGACAGATTTAGCTGGATATAAATTTGAGGCCTAGTATTTAGGCGCTGGGTGACCGGTATGGATTTAGTGACAGAATTAGACTGGGATATGGCCAAAAATGAACAGACTATTGCTGGTTAAATGCACTTGGTGTGACAGCTTCACCCTGATGTAGGCTTTAGCCAAAAAACAACCACACCATTGAGGGTTAAATGCACTTGGTGACAGGCGCAGCTTGCCCCTGATTTTGTATATGGCCAAAAATGAACAGACTATTGCTGGTTAAATGCACTTGGTGTGACAGCTTCACCCTGATGTAGGCTTTAGCCAAAAAACAACCACACCATTGAGGGTTAAATGCACTTGGTGACAGGCGCAGCTTGCCCCTGATTTTGTATATGGCCAAAAAATGAACAGACTATTGCTGGTTAAATGCACTTGGTGTGACAGCTTCACCCTGATGTAGGCTTTAGCCAAAAAACAACCACACCATTGAGGGTTAAATGCACTTGGTCGCAGCTTGTGCTGGCGCACCACAAGACACAAAATGGCCGCCGATCACCCCAGAAAAATGAGACTGACAAACGGTCTGTGCAGCCTAAAAACAGTGAGCAATTGAGGATCAGCAGCTCAATGATCCACAGCTGCAGATCGATCAGTTAATCAAGTCCTTTGGAGGAGTTAATCTGCCTAATCTCGCCCTACTGTCGCAGCCGCAACCTCTCCCTACGCTAATCAGAGCAGAGTGACGGGCGGCGCTATGTGACTCCAGCTTAAATAGAGGCTGGGTCACATGGTGCTCTGGCCAATCACAGCCATGCCAATAGTAGGCATGGCTGTGATGGCCTCTTGGGGCAAGTAGTATGACGCTTGTTGATTGGCTGCTTTGCAGCCTTTCAAAAAGCGCCAAGAAAGCGTCACAAAAGCGCGAAGAAAGCGACGAACACCGAACCCGAACCCGGACTTTTACGAAAATGTCCGGGTTCGGGTCCGTGTCACGGACACCCCAAAATTCGGTACGAACCCGAACTATACAGTTCGAGTTCGCTCATCCCTAGTTTTCCGAGATTTTGATACTGATAACTAGAGTTGAGCGAACACCTGGATGTTCGGGTTCGAGAAGTTCGGCCGAACATCCCGGAAATGTTCGGGTTCGGGATCCGAACCCGATCCGAACTTCGTCCCGAACCCGAACCCCATTGAAGTCAATGGGGACCCGAACTTTTCGGCACTAAAAAGGCTGTAAAACAGCCCAGGAAAGAGCTAGAGGGCTGCAAAAGGCAGCAACATGTAGGTAAATCCCCTGCAAACAAATGTGGATAGGGAAATGAATTAAAATAAAAATTAAATAAATAAAAATTAACCAAAATCAATTGGAGAGAGGTTCCATAGCAGAGAATCTGGCTTCCCGTCACCCACCACTGGAACAGTCCATTCTCAGATATTTAGGCCCCGGCACCCAGGCAGAGGAGAGAGGTCCCGTAACAGAGAATCTGTCTTCATGTCAGCAGAGAATTAGTCTGCATGTCATAGCAGAGAATGAGGCTTCACGTCAGCCACCACTGCAACAGTCCATTGGCATATATTTAGGCCCAGCACCCAGGCAGAGGAGGGAGGTCCCGTAACAGAGAATCTGTCTTCATGTCAGCAGAGAATTAGTCTGCATGTCATAGCAGAGAATGAGGCTTCACGTCAGCCACCACTGCAACAGTCCATTGGCATATATTTAGGCCCAGCACACACACAGGCAGAGGAGAGAGGTCCCGTAACAGAGAATCTGGCTTCATGTCAGCAGAGAATCAGTCTGCATGTCATAGCAGAGAATGAGGCTTCACGTCAGCCACCACTGCAACAGTCCATTGGCATATATTTAGGCCCAGCACACACACAGGCAGAGGAGAGAGGTCCCGTAACAGAGAATCTGGCTTCATGTCAGCAGAGAATCAGTCTGCATGTCATAGCAGAGAATGAGGCTTCACGTCAGCCACCACTGCAACAGTCCATTGGCATATATTTAGGCCCAGCACCCAGGCAGAGGAGGGAGGTCCCGTAACAGAGAATCTGTCTTCATGTCAGCAGAGAATTAGTCTGCATGTCATAGCAGAGAATGAGGCTTCACGTCAGCCACCACTGCAACAGTCCATTGGCATATATTTAGGCCCAGCACACACACAGGCAGAGGAGAGAGGTCCCGTAACAGAGAATCTGGCTTCATGTCAGCAGAGAATCAGTCTGCATGTCATAGCAGAGAATGAGGCTTCACGTCAGCCACCACTGCAACAGTCCATTGGCATATATTTAGGCCCAGCACACACACAGGCAGAGGAGAGAGGTCCCGTAACAGAGAATCTGGCTTCATGTCAGCAGAGAATCAGTCTGCATGTCATAGCAGAGAATGAGGCTTCACGTCAGCCACCACTGCAACAGTCCATTGGCATATATTTAGGCCCAGCACCCAGGCAGAGGAGGGAGGTCCCGTAACAGAGAATCTGTCTTCATGTCAGCAGAGAATTAGTCTGCATGTCATAGCAGAGAATGAGGCTTCACGTCAGCCACCACTGCAACAGTCCATTGGCATATATTTAGGCCCAGCACCCAGGCAGAGGAGGGAGGTCCCGTAACAGAGAATCTGTCTTCATGTCAGCAGAGAATTAGTCTGCATGTCATAGCAGAGAATGAGGCTTCACGTCAGCCACCACTGGAACAGTCCATTCTCAGATATTTAGGCCCCGGCACCCAGGCAGAGGAGAGAGGTCCCGTAACAGAGAATCTGTCTTCATGTCAGCAGAGAATTAGTCTGCATGTCATAGCAGAGAATGAGGCTTCACGTCAGCCACCACTGCAACAGTCCATTGGCATATATTTAGGCCCAGCACCCAGGCAGAGGAGAGAGGTCCCGTAACAGACAATCTGGCTTCATGTCAGCAGAGAATCAGTCTGCATGTCATAGCAGAGAATCAGGCTTCACGTCACCCACCACTGCAACAGTCCATTGTCATAAATTTAGGCCCAGCACTAGTGTTGAGCGGCATGTCCCATATTCGAATTCGCGAAATTTTGTGAATATTCGAAAGAATATTCGTAAAATATTCGCGATTATTCAAATTCGTTATTATTTCGCATATGCGATAATTCGAATTATCGCATAATACATATGCTATGCAAAATTCACATGTGCGCTAATGAAATCGCCTTACGAAGATTCGCAACTCAATTCAATCACTAATGTATGAATGCAATGCCCTTTGCCTCTGTTCTGGGACAAGTGTAGATATTCGCATGTGCGCTAATAAAATCGCCTTACGAAGATTCGCACCTCAATCACTTTCTAGGGAATGTGAGACTTTTGGGAATCAATCGAGATACAGTGGGGGGTGATGACAGTAGTTGACAGAGTACAGATCAATGTAATCTGTAAGGTGGAAAGTAAAATAAAAAATACGAATATTCGTAAATCGAATTTTACGAAGTTCTACGTATTCGCGAATATGGTGCTATACTATATGAATGCACAGGCCTTTGCCTCTCTGTTCTGGGGACAAGTGTAGATATTTGCATTTGCGTTAATAAAATCGCCTTACGAAGATTCGCAGCTCAATTCAATCACTAATGTATGAATGCAAAGCCCTTTGCCTCTGTTCTGGGACAAGTGTAGATATTCGCATGTGCGCTAATAAAATCGCCTTACGAAGATTCGCAACTCAATTCACTAATGTATGAATGCAAAGCCCTTTGCCTCTGTTCTGGGACGTGCCGATATTCGCATGTGCGCTAATAAAATCGCCTTACGAAGATTCGCAGCTCAATTCAATCACTAATGTATGAATGCAAAGCCCTTTGCCTCTGTTCTGGGACAAGTGTAGATATTCGCATGTGCGCTAATAAAATCGCCTTACGAAGATTCGCAACTCAATTCACTAATGTATGAATGCAAAGCCCTTTGCCTCTGTTCTGGGACGTGCCGATATTCGCATGTGCGCTAATAAAATCGCCTTACGAAGATTCGCGCCTCAATCACTTTCTAGGCAATGTGAGTAAGATCTGAGCTGTTGGACCTTTGGGAAACAATCAATTATATGTGTACTGTAATTTTGTGGGGGGGGGGGGGGAACAAAAAACGAATATTCGTTTTTACGAATATATAGCACTATATTCGAAATATTCGCGAAATCGCGAAGTTGCGATATTCGCGAAAAAAATTTGCTTTTCGAATATTCGCGCTCAACACTACCCAGCACCCAGGCAGAGGAGAGAGGTCCCGTAACAGAGAATCTGGCTTCATGTCAGCAGAGAATCAGTCTTCATATCATAGCAGAGAATCAGGCTTCACGTCACCCACCACTGTAAGAGTCAATTTTCATAAATTTAGGCCCAGAACCCAGGCAGAGGAGAAAGGTCCCGTAACAGACAATCTGGCTTCATGTCAGCAGAGAATCAGTCTTCATATCATAGCAGAGAATCAGGCTTCACGTCACCCACCACTGCAACAGTCAATTGTCATAAATTTAGGCCCAGCACCCAGGCAGAGGAGAGAGCTCCCGTAACAGAGGATCTGGCTTCATGTCAGCAGAGAATCAGTCTGCATGTCATAGCAGAGAATGAGGCTTCACGTCACCCACCACTGCAACAGTCCATTGGCATATATTTAGGCCTAGCACACAGGCAGAGCAGAGAGGTCCCGTAACAGACAATCTGGCTTCATGTCAGCAGAGAATCAGTCTGCATGTCATAGCAGAGAATGAGGCTTCACGTCACCCACCACTGCAACAGTCCATTGGCATATATTTAGGCCTAGCACACAGGCAGAGCAGAGAGGTCCCGTAACAGACAATCTGGCTTCATGTCAGCAGAGAATCAGTCTGCATGTCATAGCAGAGAATGAGGCTTCACGTCACCCACCACTGCAACAGTCCATTGGCATATATTTAGGCCTAGCACACAGGCAGAGCAGAGAGGTCCCGTAACAGACAATCTGGCTTCATGTCAGCAGAGAATCAGTCTGCATGTCATAGCAGAGAATGAGGCTTCACGTCACCCACCACTGCAACAGTCCATTGGCATATATTTAGGCCTAGCACACAGGCAGAGCAGAGAGGTCCCGTAACAGACAATCTGGCTTCATGACAGCAGAGAATTAGTCTGCATGTCATAGCAGAGAATGAGGCTTCACGTCAGCCACCACTGCAACAGTCCATTGGCATATATTTAGGCCCAGCACCCAGGCAGAGGAGAGAGGTCCCGTAACAGACAATCTGGCTTCATGTCAGCAGAGAATTAGTCTGCATGTCATAGCAGAGAATCAGGCTTCACGTCAGCCACCACTGCAACAGTCCATTGTCATAAATTTAGGCCCAGCACCCAGGCAGAGGAGAGAGGTCCCGTAACAGACAATCTGGCTTCATGTCAGCAGAGAATTAGTCTGCATGTCATAGCAGAGAATGAGGCTTCACGTCAGCCACCACTGCAACAGTCCATTGGCATATATTTAGGCCTAGCACACAGGCAGAGCAGAGAGGTCCCGTAACAGACAATCTGGCTTCATGACAGCAGAGAATCAGTCTGCATGTCATAGCAGAGAATCAGGCTTCACGTCAGCCACCACTGCAACAGTCCATTGTCATAAATTTAGGCCCAGAACCCAGGCAGAGGAGAAAGGTCCCGTAACAGACAATCTGGCTTCATGTCAGCAGAGAATCAGTCTTCATATCATAGCAGAGAATCAGGCTTCACGTCACCCACCACTGCAACAGTCAATTTTCATAAATTTAGGCCCAGAACCCAGGCAGAGGAGAAAGGTCCCGTAACAGACAATCTGGCTTCATGTCAGCAGAGAATCAGTCTTCATATCATAGCAGAGAATCAGGCTTCACGTCACCCACCACTGCAACAGTCAATTGTCATAAATTTAGGCCCAGCACCCAGGCAGAGGAGAGAGCTCCCGTAACAGAGGATCTGGCTTCATGTCAGCAGAGAATCAGTCTGCATGTCATAGCAGAGAATGAGGCTTCACGTCACCCACCACTGCAACAGTCCATTGGCATATATTTAGGCCTAGCACACAGGCAGAGGAGAGGTTCATTCAACTTTGGGTAGCCTCGCAATATAATGGTAAAATGAAAATAAAAATAGGATTGAATGAGGAAGTGCCCTGGAGTCCAATAATATATGGTTATGGGGAGGTAGTTAATGTCTAATCTGGACAAGGGACGGACAGGTCCTGTGGGATCCATGCCTGGTTCATTTTTATGAACGTCAGCTTGTCCACATTGGCTGTAGACAGGCGGCTGCGTTTGTCTGTAATGACGCCCCCTGCCGTGCTGAATACACGTTCAGACAAAACGCTGGCTGCCGGGCAGGCCAGCACCTCCAAGGCATAAAAGGCTAGCTCTGGCCACGTGGACAATTTAGAGACCCAGAAGTTGAATGGGGCCGAACCATCAGTCAGTACGTGGAGGGGTGTGCACACGTACTGTTCCACCATGTTAGTGAAATGTTGCCTCCTGCTAACACGTTGCGTATCAGGTGGTGGTGCAGTTAGCTGTGGCGTGTTGACAAAAGTTTTCCACATCTCTGCCATGCTAACCCTGCCCTCAGAGGAGCTGGCCGTGACACAGCTGCCTTGGCGACCTCTTGCTCCTCCTCTGCCTTGGCCTTGGGCTTCCACTTGTTCCCCTGTGACATTTGGGAATGCTCTCAGTAGCGTGTCTACCAACGTGCGCTTGTACTCGCGCATCTTCCTATCACGCTCCAGTGCAGGAAGTAAGGTGGGCACATTGTCTTTGTAGCGTGGATCCAGCAGGGTGGCAACCCAGTAGTCCGCACAGGTTAAAATGTGGGCAACTCTGCTGTCGTTGCGCAGGCACTGCAGCATGTAGTCGCTCATGTGTGCCAGGCTGCCCAGGGATAAGGACAAGCTGTCCTCTGTGGGAGGCGTATCGTCATCGTCCTGCCTTTCCCCCCAGCCACGCACCAGTGATGGACCCGAGCTGCGTTGGGTGCCACCCCGCTGTGACCATGCTTCATCCTCATCCTCCTCCACCTCCTCCTCATCCTCGTCCTCCTCGTCCTCCAGTAGTGGGCCCTGGCTGGCCACATTTGTACCTGGCCTCTGCTGTTGCCAAAAACCTCCCTCTGAGTCACTTCGAAGAGACTGGCCTGAAAGTGCTAAAAATGACCCCTCTTCCTCCTCCTCCTCCTCCTCCTCCTGGGCCACCTCCTCTTCCATCATCGCCCTAAGTGTTTTCTCAAGGAGACATAGAAGTGGTATTGTAACGCTGATAACGGTGTCATCGCCACTGGCCATGTTGGTGGAGTACTCGAAACAGCGCAACAGGGCACACAGGTCTCGCATGGAGGCCCAGTCATTGGTGGTGAAGTGGTGCTGTTCTGTAGTGCGACTGACCCGTGCGTGCTGCAGCTGAAACTCCACTATGGCCTGCTGCTGCTCGCACAGTCTGTCCAGCATGTGCAAGGTGGAGTTCCACCTGGTGGGCACGTCGCATATGAGGCGGTGAGCGGGAAGGCCGAAGTTACGCTGTAGCGCAGACAGGCGAGCAGCAGCAGGATGTGAACGCCGGAAGCGCGAACAGACGGCCCGCACTTTATGCAGCAGCTCTGACATGTCGGGGTAGTTGTGAATGAACTTCTGCACCACCAAATTCAGCACATGCGCCAAGCAAGGGATGTGCGTCAAATTGGCTAGTCCCAGAGCTGCAACGAGATTTCGCCCATTATCACACACCACCAGGCCGGGCTTGAGGCTCACCGGCAGCAACCACTCGTCGGTCTGTTGTTCTATACCCCGCCACAACTCCTGTGCGGTGTGGGGCCTGTCCCCCAAACATATGAGTTTCAGAATGGCCTGCTGACGTTTACCCCGGGCTGTGCTGAAGTTGGTGGTGAAGGTGTGTGGCTGACTGGATGAGCAGGTGGAAGAAGAGGAGGAGGAAGCCGAGAAGGAGGAGGTGGCAACAGGAGGCAAAGAATGTTGCCCTGCGATCCTTGGCGGCGGAAGGACGTGCGCCAAACAGCTCTCCGCCTGGGGCCCAGCTGCCACTACATTTACCCAGTGTGCAGTTAGGGAGATATAGCGTCCCTGGCCGTGCTTACTGGTCCACGTATCTGTGGTTAGGTGGACCTTGCTACAGATGGCGTTGCGCAGTGCACACTTGATTTTATGGGATACTTGGTTGTGCAGGGAAGGCACGGCTCTCTTGGAGAAGTAGTGCCGGCTGGGAACAACATACTGTGGGACAGCAAGCGACATGAGCTGTTTGAAGCTGTCTGTGTCCACCAGCCTAAATGACAGCATTTCATAGGCCAGTAGTTTAGAAATGCTGGCATTCAGGGCCAGGGATCGAGGGTGGCTAGGTGGGAATTTACGCTTTCTATCAAATGTTTGTGAGATGGAGAGCTGAACGCTGGCGTGTGACATGGTTGAGACGCTTGGTGACGGAGGTGGTGGTGGTGGTGGTGTTGGTGGTACATCCCCTGTTTGCTGGGCGGCAGGTGCCAACGTTCCTCCAGAGGCGGAGGAAGAGGCCGAGGCGGCAGCAGCAGAATAGGCCGAGGCGGCAGCAGCAGAAGAGGTAGCAGGGGGAGCCTGAGTGACTTCCTTGGTTTTAAGGTGTTTACTCCACTGCAGTTCATGCTTTGCATGCAGGTGCCTGGTCATGCAGGTTGTGCTCAGGTTCAGAACGTTAATGCCTCGCTTCAGGCTCTGATGGCACAGCGTGCAAACCACTCGGGTCTTGTCGTCAGCACATTGTTTGAAGAAGTGCCATGCCAGGGAACTCCTTGAAGCTGCCTTTGGGGTGCTCGGTCCCAGATGGCGGCGGTCAGTAGCAGGCGGAGTCTCTTGGCGGCGGGTGTTCTGCTTTTGCCCACTGCTCCCTCTTTTGCTACGCTGTTGGCTCGGTCTCACCACTGCCTCTTCCTCCGAACTGTGAAAGTCAGTGGCACGACCTTCATTCCATGTGGGGTCTAGGACCTCATCGTCCCCTGCATCGTCTTCCACCCAGTCTTGATCCCTGACCTCCTGTTCAGTCTGCACACTGCAGAAAGACGCAGCAGTTGGCACCTGTGTTTCGTCATCATCAGAGACATGCTGAGGTGGTATTCCCATGTCCTCATCATCAGGAAACATAAGTGGTTGTGCGTCAGTGCATTCTATGTCTTTCACCGCTGGGGAAGGGCTAGGTGGATGCCCTTGGGAAACCCTGCCAGCGGAGTCTTCAAACAGCATAAGAGACTGCTGCATAACTTGAGGCTGAGACAGTTTCCCTGGTATGCATGGGGGTGATGTGACAGACTGATGGGGTTGGTTTTCAGGCGCCATCTGTGCGCTTTCTGCAGAAGACTGGGTGGGAGATAATGTGAACGTGCTGGATCCACTGTCGGCCACCCAATTGACTAATGCCTGTACCTGCTCAGGCCTTACCATCCTTAGAACGGCATTGGGCCCCACCATATATCGCTGTAAATTCTGGCGGCTACTGGGACCTGAGGTAGTTGGTACACTAGGACGTGTGGATGTGGCAGAACGGCCACGTCCTCTCCCAGCACCAGAGGGTCCACTAACACCACCACGACCATGTCCACGTCCGCGTCCCTTACTAGATGTTTTTCTCATTGTTATGGTTCACCACAACAACAAATATATTATTTGGCCCAATGTATTGTATTCAAATTCAGCGGGATATAAATTTGAGGCCTAGTATTTAGGCGCTGGGTGACCGGTATGGATTTAGTGACAGAATTAGACTTGGAAATGCACAGAAGCGTGTGTGTGTGAAGTTATTCTGAATGACCCAATGTGCACCTTGAATATTATATACCCTTTTAGGGATAGATTTCAAATAGCTCTGATATAGCAGAAACCACTAAATTATGAAATTGCTAAATTGGGAATTGTACTTCAACCCAGAACAAAAAATGTGCTTTGACGGACACTAAATATCTTGCCCAGCAACAACAGTACAGCGGTGGGTAACGAGAGATTTAGAGGGAATTAAATTTGAGGCCTAGTATTTAGGCGCTGGGTCACCGGTATGGATTTAGTGACAGAATTAGACTTGGAAATACACAGTAGCGGGTGTGTGTGAAGTTATTCTGAATGACCCTATGTGCACCTTCAATATTATATACCCTTTTTGGGATAGATTTCAAATAGCTCTGATATAGCAGGAACCACTAAATTATGAAATTGCTAAATTGGGAATTGTACTTCAACCCAGAACAAAAAATGTGCTTTGACGGGCACTAAATAACTTTCCCAGCTACAACAGGACAACGGTAACGAGAGATTTAGAGGGATTTAAATTTGAGGCCTAGTATTTAGGCGCTGGGTGACAGGTATGGGTTTAGTGACAGAATTAGACTTGGAAATACACAGTAGCGGGTGTGTGTGAAGTTATTCTGAATGACCCTATGTGCACCTTCAATATTATATACCCTTTTTGGGATAGATTTCAAATAGCTCTGATATAGCAGAAACCACTAAATTATGAAATTGCTAAATTGGGAATTGTACTTCAACCCAGAACAAAAAATGTGCTTTGACGGACACTAAATATCTTGCCCAGCAACAACAGTACAGCGGTGGGTAACGAGAGATTTAGAGGGAATTAAATTTGAGGCCTAGTATTTAGGCGCTGGGTCACCGGTATGGATTTAGTGACAGAATTAGACTTGGAAATACACAGTAGCGGGTGTGTGTGAAGTTACTCTGAATGACCCTATGTGCACCTTCAATATTATATACCCTTTTTGGGATAGATTTCAAAGAGCTCTGATATAGCAGGAACCACTAAATTATGAAATTGCTAAATTGGGAATTGTATTTCAACCCAGAACAAGAAATGTGCTTGAACGGACACTAAATAACTCGCCCAGCTACAGCACTAGGGACAGATTTAGCTGGATATAAATTTGAGGCCTAGTATTTAGGCGCTGGGTGACAGGTATGGGTTTAGTGACAGAATTAGACTTGGAAATACACAGTAGCGGGTGTGTGTGAAGTTATTCTGAATGACCCTATGTGCACCTTCAATATTATATACCCTTTTAGGGATAGATTTCAAATAGCTCTGATATAGCAGAAACCACTAAATTATGAAATTGCTAAATTGGGAATTGTACTTCAACCCAGAACAAAAAATGTGCTTTGACGGACACTAAATATCTTGCCCAGCAACAACAGTACAGCGGTGGGTAACGAGAGATTTAGAGGGAATTAAATTTGAGGCCTAGTATTTAGGCGCTGGGTCACCGGTATGGATTTAGTGACAGAATTAGACTTGGAAATACACAGTAGCGGGTGTGTGTGAAGTTATTCTGAATGACCCTATGTGCACCTTCAATATTATATACCCTTTTTGGGATAGATTTCAAATAGCTCTGATATAGCAGGAACCACTAAATTATGAAATTGCTAAATTGGGAATTGTACTTCAACCCAGAACAAAAAATGTGCTTTGACGGGCACTAAATAACTTTCCCAGCTACAACAGGACAACGGTAACGAGAGATTTAGAGGGATTTAAATTTGAGGCCTAGTATTTAGGCGCTGGGTGACAGGTATGGGTTTAGTGACAGAATTAGACTTGGAAATACACAGTAGCGGGTGTGTGTGAAGTTATTCTGAATGACCCTATGTGCACCTTCAATATTATATACCCTTTTTGGGATAGATTTCAAATAGCTCTGATATAGCAGAAACCACTAAATTATGAAATTGCTAAATTGGGAATTGTACTTCAACCCAGAACAAAAAATGTGCTTTGACGGACACTAAATATCTTGCCCAGCAACAACAGTACAGCGGTGGGTAACGAGAGATTTAGAGGGAATTAAATTTGAGGCCTAGTATTTAGGCGCTGGGTCACCGGTATGGATTTAGTGACAGAATTAGACTTGGAAATACACAGTAGCGGGTGTGTGTGAAGTTACTCTGAATGACCCTATGTGCACCTTCAATATTATATACCCTTTTTGGGATAGATTTCAAAGAGCTCTGATATAGCAGGAACCACTAAATTATGAAATTGCTAAATTGGGAATTGTATTTCAACCCAGAACAAGAAATGTGCTTGAACGGACACTAAATAACTCGCCCAGCTACAGCACTAGGGACAGATTTAGCTGGATATAAATTTGAGGCCTAGTATTTAGGCGCTGGGTGACCGGTATGGATTTAGTGACAGAATTAGACTGGGATATGGCCAAAAAATGAACAGACTATTGCTGGTTAAATGCACTTGGTGTGACAGCTTCACCCTGATGTAGGCTTTAGCCAAAAAACAACCACACCATTGAGGGTTAAATGCACTTGGTGACAGGCGCAGCTTGCCCCTGATTTTGTATATGGCCAAAAAATGAACAGACTATTGCTGGTTAAATGCACTTGGTGTGACAGCTTCACCCTGATGTAGGCTTTAGCCAAAAAACAACCACACCATTGAGGGTTAAATGCACTTGGTGACAGGCGCAGCTTGCCCCTGATTTTGTATATGGCCAAAAAATGAACAGACTATTGCTGGTTAAATGCACTTGGTGTGACAGCTTCACCCTGATGTAGGCTTTAGCCAAAAAACAACCACACCATTGAGGGTTAAATGCACTTGGTCGCAGCTTGTGCTGGCGCACCACAAGACACAAAATGGCCGCCGATCACCCCAGAAAAATGAGACTGACAAACGGTCTGTGCAGCCTAAAAACAGTGAGCAATTGAGGATCAGCAGCTCAATGATCCACAGCTGCAGATCGATCAGTTAATCAAGTCCTTTGGAGGAGTTAATCTGCCTAATCTCGCCCTACTGTCGCAGCCGCAACCTCTCCCTACGCTAATCAGAGCAGAGTGACGGGCGGCGCTATGTGACTCCAGCTTAAATAGAGGCTGGGTCACATGGTGCTCTGGCCAATCACAGCCATGCCAATAGTAGGCATGGCTGTGATGGCCTCTTGGGGCAAGTAGTATGACGCTTGTTGATTGGCTGCTTTGCAGCCTTTCAAAAAGCGCCAAGAAAGCGTCACAAAAGCGCGAAGAAAGCGACGAACACCGAACCCGAACCCGGACTTTTACGAAAATGTCCGGGTTCGGGTCCGTGTCACGGACACCCCAAAATTCGGTACGAACCCGAACTATACAGTTCGAGTTCGCTCATCCCTACTGATAACCTATCCTCAGGATTAGAGATTCAGGATTAGAGAGTCTTGAAAAAATGTTGGCCAATTAGCCAAAGTTTGCTAAGAAATTGAATTTGTTACAAATGAATTTGTCACAAATCTCTATAAATCAAGTATACTTGTACATCACATTGGTGAGAGAATGTATGGAGCAGGCTCCTGCCGTGAGCCTGCTCCATACGACGCAGGTTCAGGCTTTACCATGCAGACACCCGGCCGCAATGAGGAGGAATGGCGATCCCACCGAACCCCGAACTCTTTGTCACCTTTAACCCCAAAAAATTGAATAACTGATCAAAAAGTCGTACTTACCACAAAAATGGTACCAATAAAATCTAAATTTTGTTCCTGAAAAAAGAAGCCCTCATATAGCTCTGTAGAAAAAAGGCATGCCTGTCAGAAAATGGTGATGCAAAGAAAATTTAGATTTTTTTTCTTTTTAAATAGTAAAACCAAAGAAATACAGGTTTGGTATTGCCATGTTTGCATTGACACGCAGAATAAGGATGTCATTTTTAGCACACAGTGAATGCTGTAATATAAAAACCTCCAAAACTTTGTCGGAATAGTATTATTATATTTTTTTTTTTCAATTTAACCCCGCAAATAATTTTTTTCACATTTTCCAATAACAAATATGGTAAATTGAATAGTGCCTTTAAATAGTTCAAATTGTCCCCAAGAAAATAAGCCCTCGTATGGCTATATGAATGGAAGATTTTAAAAAGTTCTGGTTTCTGAAGCATTGGGAGATAAAAAAAAATGAAAATGCTAACTCAAAAACGGACCCCATACTATATGCTTTACAAATAATGAAGAAAAAAACGACTAAAAGAACAGAAATTATTAAAAAAAAAATAATGATTTACATATTCCAAAATATGTTAATGGTATATGTGAAATAGAAAACTATGCAAATATACTATGAACCGAATGGTATTGTGCTTTAAAAATCTAAGTAAGTTGCAGAAAATAGGAAATGTTAGCTTATTACATGTTATTACCTTAATTTAAAACCTAAACCTTAAAGGGGTTCTGCACTTTCAATTAACTGATGATCTATCCTCTGGATAGATCATCAGCTTCTGATCGGCGGGGGTCCGACACCCGGTACCCCCGCCGATCAGCTGTTTGAGAAGGCAGCGGCGCTCCAGCAGCGCCGCGGCCTTCTCACTGTTTACCGCCGGGCCGCCCGCCCACTGACGTCACGACTTGTATCAACTAGAGTGGGCGCGGCTAAGCTCTGTTCACTTGAATGGAGCTTAGCCGCGCCCACTCTAGTTGATACAAGTCGTGACGTCAGTGGGCAGGCGGCCCGGCGGTAAACAATGAGAAGGCCGCGGCGCTGCTGGAGCGCCGCTGCCTTCTCAAACAGCTGATCTGCGGGGGTCCCGGGTGTCGGACCCCCGCCAATCAGAAGCTGATGATCTATCCAGAGGATAGATCATCAGTTAAATGAAAGTGCAGAACCCCTTTAAACTTGCTGTCAATACAACACCAGACTTTCTCGCCTTAGATCTCGCCTTAGCAAATTTAAAAAAAAAGTTGCAAGTGATGCAAAGAAAATTTAGATTTTTTTTCTTTTTAAAGTAGTAAAACCAAAGAAATACAGGTTTGGTATTGCCATGTTTGCATTGACACGCAGAATAAGGATGTCATTTTTAGCACACAGTGAATGCTGTAATATAAAAACCTCCAAAACTTTGTCGGAATAGTATTATTATATTTTTTTTTTCAATTTAACCCCGCAAATAATTTTTTTCACATTTTCCAATAGCAAATATGGTAAATTGAATAGTGCCTTTAAATAGTTCAAATTGTCCCCAAGAAAATAAGCCCTCGTATGGCTATATGAATGGAAGATTTTAAAAAGTTCTGGTTTCTGAAGCATTGGGAGATAAAAAAAAATGAAAATGCTAACTCAAAAACGGACCCCATACTATATGCTTTACAAATAATGAAGAAAAAAACGACTAAAAGAACAGAAATTATTTTAAAAAAAAAGAATGATTTACATATTCCAAAATATGTTAATGGTATATGTGAAATAGAAAACTATGCAAATATACTATGAACCGAATGGTATTGTGCTTTAAAAATCTAAGTAAGTTGCAGAAAATAGGAAATGTTAGCTTATTACATGTTATTACCTTAATTTAAAACCTAAACCTTAAAGGGGTTCAGCACTTTCAATTAACTGATGATCTATCCTCTGGATAGATCATCAGCTTCTGATCGGCGGGGGTCCGACACCCGGTACCCCCGCCGATCAGCTGTTTGAGAAGGCAGCGGCGCTCCAGCAGCGCCGCGGCCTTCTCACTGTTTACCGCCGGGCCGCCCGCCCACTGACGTCACGACTTGTATCAACTAGAGTGGGCGCGGCTAAGCTCTGTTCACTTGAATGGAGCTTAGCCGCGCCCACTCTAGTTGATACAAGTCGTGACGTCAGTGGGCAGGCGGCCCAGCGGTAAACAATGAGAAGGCCGCGGCGCTGCTGGAGCGCCGCTGCCTTCTCAAACAGCTGATCTGCGGGGGTCCCGGGTGTCGGACCCCCGCCAATCAGAAGCTGATGATCTATCCAGAGGATAGATCATCAGTTAAATGAAAGTGCAGAACCCCTTTAAACTTGCTGTCAATACAACACCAGACTTTCTCGCCTTAGATCTCGCCTTAGCAAATTTAAAAAAAAAGTTGTGTAGTTATTTAACTTTTAGTGTTAAGCACAAGAACCACATATGTAAGGCCAAGTTCACCTCCCTGTTTATTTTTCAGTTTTTCTGATCTTTCAGAAGAACAGAGAAATAAAGAAAAAAAAGGATCCTATAAAATAACGGATCTCAGACAGAAATAGCTAAAATGGATGCCAAATTACATTTTATAAAATTATAAAACAAATAATAAATGCCTGTCAATGTGCTCAAAGAAGTACATTATATTTGCATGCAGCAGATTTGTTGCAGAAATTTCTGTGGCTGTTCCATTCATCTGAATGTGGTTTGCAGCAATCAATGTGCTTGCTGCACAAAAAAAAAAACTCATTGAAGAGGTTGTACCAAGTTTTTAAGTCATCCCCTATCCTGAAGGGTGTATACTAACTCTCTAGTGGCCGCATGCCAATGCAGTTTTTGGCCACAGTGCAGTTGTCTCAATGCTGACCCGTGCGGCCTAACCTTTATAAGCAACTTCATTCATGTTGTTGGCCAGGATGCAAGAGGATATCATTTTTATATTCTGATCGGTCAATGCCGAGACAAGGTCTGCACAAGCTTGTTCATAGGTGGATCACTGCTGTTTTACTTTAAAATACATTCATTTGAGCGATTAAATACATTGTCAAGCAGCAACCTTTGTTCATGTAATGGGCTTCTGAATAATTCAGCACGCTAATGTTATCCATTCTGAAAAAAAAAAGGCAAATCTGTTAATAAGCAGTTTCCAGTTCTTTGTCTTCCTGAAGTGCCTGATTCAGCAGCAGTAAAAGCAGTCAATACTAAATAAATAATGACAGGCGTTGCATTGTGTTAAGTGGAAGGCACCATTGGTGCTAATGTCAGATACAGTCAGGACCATAAATATTGGGACATCGACACAATTCTAATATTTTTGGCTCTATACACCACCACAATGGATTTGAAATGAAACAAACAAGATGTGCTTTAACTGCAGACTGTCAGCTTTAATTTCAGGGTATTTACATCCAAATCAGCTAAAGGCCTCATGCACACGACTGTTGTTTTGGTCCGCATCCGAGCCTCAGTTTTTGCAGCTCGGATGCAGACCCATTCACTTCAATGGGGCCACAAAAGATGCGGACAGCACTCCGTGTGCTGTCCGCGTCCGTTGCTCCGTTCCGTAGCCCCCTGTCTGACAGGGGGAAAAAGGAAGGCTAATGAAAAGTGTAATTCTTTTGCACCAAGGTCTTGTAGAAAAAAACAGACGCGGACACGGATGACCAGTTGAGCATCAGTTTTTTTTTTACAGACCCATTGACTTGAATGGGTCCATCCTCCGTTTTCCACTGACAAGAATAGGACAGGTTACCGTATATTTTTTTGACGGACTGGAATCACGGACGCGGAGAAAAAATGGAGGACTATCAGGTTTTTTCACAGCTCTAAAGAAATGAGTGGGACCTCCGCTAAACTGTGAAAAATGATGGAATGGACGCGGATGCACACAATGGTCGTGTGCATGAGGCCTAACCCTGAGGGGCCTATTTTAATTTTTGCTGCCAAGACCCATAACTTTTTAAGTTTACTATTCATACTGCTTTATGGGGGCTTGCTGTTTAATGATACCATTTAATTTAATTCACTATATCTTCTACTGAAAAACAGGAGAAAAAAATGTATTTGCATCTCCATAGACTGACTCCCATAACTTTCTTATGCTTTTGTCTTTCAAGTTGTGTCAGGGCTAGTTTTTCTTGGTACCATTTTGGGGTACATACAATTTTTTTATTACTTTTATTATTTTTTTGGGAGAGGCAAATTGACCAATAAATGGTGAATCATGCCATTTTATTTTTTCTGCTACAGCATTCACCATGCCAGACATTTTATTTTTACTGTCATTTTTAGTTCCCTTAGGGAGCTTCAATATGTGATCTTCTGTTTCAGCGGTTCTTTATTAGAGTTTTATCAACAATAAGAGACAACATAGCCTGCTAGTCAGCACAGGTAAAGAAAAATATATGCATATCTTAACATATCTTAACACATGAGATCATGTATCCAAAAAGATATTGAATGACAATAGATGTACCATATTGTATCAGTATTGCCTTCTGATCGCTTCTACTATAGACTGCAATAGAACACTATTGCAGTCTATGGGATTTTTACGGGCTGTTTATCAGGCTGTGCCTCGGTGCCCCCCGTTTTTGCCGAGAGTCTCCGATCAGAATAGAGAGGGAGTCCCTTCCCTATGTTGAACTGCTTAGATGCTGCTGTTTGAGGGGTTAAATGGCTGGAATCTGAGTTATCTCCAGCTGTTGCAGCCAGTTGCACATGGAGAGCGATCAGCTGATAGCCCTGCTCCATACACCTTTTGTGTCCTGTTGAAGTTAACATAAAAACATGATTTAAACAACAGGTCATTTTCTGATGACACACCCCTTTAAAATCTACTGAACTGCAATTGTTAATAGGAGCAAGACATGTTCACAAAAAATAGCATTAGTGTTTAAAAATTTGTGAACTTTTGAGAATTTTTTATACTCATGCATATATATGAGCTAAAACTCCTAAAAACTAAAAGTCCTAAAAATAGATAAAGAAAACCAAGTCAAATGAGTCAAAATGTTTAGACTTGGTAATTTATTTATTGAGGGTAATGATCCCATATCACATGTCTGTGAGTGGCAAAAGTATGTGAACCTTTGCTTTCCGTATCTGGTGTGACCGCGGAAGTGAACCAAACATTACCGGTAATTGTTGATTATTCCTGCATATCAGTTTGGAGGAATTTTAACCCATTCCTCCGTACAAAACAGCTTCAATTATTTTATGCCGATGGGTTTCCGAGCTTTCTTACATTTCTACCATTTTCTACACCTAAAACACGCGGCACATCCCCTTCCCCTGCCAAGCCCACAATTTTAGACCTGGCATGAGCGGGTGAAGTCGCAGATAGAGGCGCAACTTAGTTTTGCGCGGCCATCTGCTCCTAAAATACGCCTAATATAGACGTATTTCAGTATAATAAATGACTCTGGTAGTTTTGTGGGAAAAAATTAAATCACATTTAAATCTCTGCTATATCTGGGTTCAGTTGTACCCCGGGGCCATCTTATCAGTGACTGACAGTTATCTAGGTATACGCATTTAGGAGGCATTTAGACAAGCCCATGATTGTTATAATTCGAACACTAACAGTTCATGTTGAAAGATAATCGTGTAGTATAAATGTATGTAGAGACTTTAACGTTTGTACTGAAAATGTTCGTTCAACACTTGTAAAATCATCTATGCAAACTTATAATTTAAATCATCTGCCATTATATCAGTAGTAATAAGTCAGAGCAACTGGAGTTTTTATTTTTTTTCTTGAAGACATTTTTGTAGCCATCCAACTAGCTTTCTCAATTAAAATGGCTTGTACGAGAATTCTCCATCATTAACTACTGATGACTCGTGCTTCAGTTATGTATGCAAGATCTTGATTGTATTTACATGGCTAAAGCTATTAGGTGTGATTAAACTGCCTGGGGAGAGGTGTTAGAACAGCATTGTAAGTGTACCCCTCCAGCTTTAGTCAAGCGTAGTTTCTCAATTTAACATAAATAGCTTCTTTTACACCTCTTTTGAACCGATCCTCCTGTGAGTCTAAGATGCAAACTTCACTGTCATCAAACAAGTACCCTTTTAATAGCTTCAGTCATGCAAATGCAATCAATATCTTACCTCCATGACCAAAGCACGCATCAGCAGTATTTATTGCCAGAGAATTCTCATACAAGCCATTCTAACTGAGAAAGCTGTCAGTCACTGATAAGACTGCCCACAATTGCAACTGAACTCAGAAAAAGCAGTTTTATTGAATAATTTCCTATGAAACTATATATCTATATATCAAAACAATAAATCAATCTTTTTAACTCCTCCTGCTTTATAATATGCTGCCTGCAGATTGCCCAGGCTCTTTTTAAAAACTGGTTTCTCAGATCCTGCCAAGATAATTGTGTGAGCAGTGGCAGTCTTTAAAGTATAACTGTCATATTTTTTTGGGGGGAGAGTATTGGATTTTGGTGACTAATATCTCCTTGGTGGCCATATTTAAACTTTTCACTGTGTATTCAATTACCCCTTAATTCCACAGTTTAGTTCCCTGTACTGCCTACTTTTACCTGTGCTTAAAATAGGGTTGCTAGGCATGGTCCGTCTATGTGTTGAAGGACGGAGGACGGAGGATGCAGAAGCACGCAGCCTGCAAGGTCAGATTACTGACAGCCAGGAACTGTAAGTAAATGATTAAAGCCAGGTCCTCCCCAGCAGCTGATAACAGTGCCTGGGCTGTGTGCACTTCTCCCTGTCCTTGCGCTTGGCAGACACTCCCTCACTCAGCAGACTGGGACAATGCAGAGTTGAAGCAACGCAGACCAGGGAAGGGAGATCTGCTCAGTGTATGAATGAAAGCAACATGTGGTAAGAGGACCCCCTTTGTGCTGCAGGAGATTAACCCTTTAGGGGGGAGGGCTCTGGTTACTGACACTTTTGGGGGGGCTATTGTTACTGGCTAGTGAGGGCAGGCGGGATTAGCCTCGGGGTGAGGGCAGTGGCGTCAATCTTAACTGAATAGTGAAATTGCAGTTTTATGCAGACTGGTTGCTAAGGGCTGAATCTTATTAAATAAGGGGTAAGTCAGTCTAATAGTAACTGATTCTGAAATATCATGTTGTTAGTAACTACATATATGAAAATTGAAATTGGGTCTAAATGTGACAGTTATCCTTTAAAGACGTTATTCAAGACTATAACAGACCTTACAGAGTGGCCGACACGAGGTGGTGATTATACTTTGTACTTACCTGGTCCCTGCCTTTGGGTTCGAACTCCAACACTCTCCATGGCTCTTTATCTACTCGCTGTGGTGAAATAAACATCTGTTGGGCGTGGTTTGGCAACTCTGTGCAGTCTGCTATAGTCTTGGATAACGTAACATCAAGCAAACTATACAAACATGTGAGATTAGGGTGCCCCCTGCTGGGCCAAACCATCTGGGGCTTGTTTTGTCCAGGGCTCCAAATCAAGCGCTACAATCAACCGTATAGCCATTCTCAGGCTCCTCTCTTCACCTTCATAAGCCACAACTCTATGAGAGAGTGTGCAAACAGCACAGGTGGTGCAATGACATCCTCGAGAACTGTGCATTAGGGTGCAGTCATCTCAGGCTGCAGGCCGGAAGAGAACTGTGACTCCCACCACATCGCAGATGGCGGCATGAAGTCAGGTAAGTATTAGATTTTTTTCCTTTGCCACTTTTGGGGTACATACTATAGGGGCATTATAGGGGGCTTTATTACTACTGGGGACACTACAGGAAGTTTATTACTATTAAAGTCACTATATTGCGACTTAATACTACTACATTATGATTACTCTGGCTCTATAGGGGATTTTTATAACTAATGGGACACAACTGGGGACATTATTACTATTGGAGGAACTATTGTGAGCCTTATTAGTACTGAGGGCACTATACGGTGTATTATGATAACTGTTGTCACTATAGGGTGGTTTTATTGCAACTAGGGGCACTATAGGGGGCATTATTACTACTAGGGCACAATAGGGGGCATTATTATTATTGTGGGGGGGGAGTTAACTTTGCTTGGTACTCCAAAAATGCCACAGATCAGAGGATGTGAACCCACTGGCTACTGACTGGCTGTACCCTGGAGGGGCTTGACTAAGCAACTATATGGTCTTCGATAGAGCTTCTGATGGGAAGGATAGACTTGGACCGTTAGGGTAGTTGCCAGGTGCCACTCCAGAGCAGTCCCAGAGTCAGTAGCAGCTGGTCCAGGCAGACCAGAAGATACCTGAGATAGGTACCAGCAGTACAGGCATGGTAGACAGGCAGGGTCATTACCAGGAGCAACAAAGCACGAACCGAAGGATGATGCAGAGGCGTACTCAGACAGGCAGAAGGTCAGGGCAGGCGGCACAGGAACAGATCAGGCAATCCGGGTCGGCAACAGGAGAGACAAAGCAAGCAAGCAGGGATCAGACAATAGGAGGAGTCCAGGGACAAAGTATAGATCAGGAACACAAGTGGTTATCAAGCTCTTTAGCAAAAGACTAGGACCTTGACACTCAGGCATCTTGGAAAAGGGCTGAGCCCCTTAAGTATGTGTAGGAGAGCCAGGGTTGGTCAATGAGGTCACCTGACCTGACCCAGCCCAGCCTAAGGAGTGATGCGTACCGCCCTTAGAGCAGTAACAGATAAAACCAGCCGAACTCATGCTGTGTCCAGGGCTGAATGGAAGCTGTGGAGCGGAATCCTCAGAAGCAACATCACTCACACAGAGTGTCCCGGACTGCAGAGGTAACTGGGAAGCACTGGCCACCGATCACCAAAGAGCACAGCGCCCAGGACCGCGGCGGTAAGCAGGGGAACAGCAGTGGCTGTTAGAATGCCAAATCCACCCCTGTGTGCAGGTGCTATTTATTTACCAGCAGGGTCATTAAGATGTACTATTGCATCCTATTGTAATTAGGAGACCACAGTTAGGATGTAACAGTTCTTCCATTTGCCAGAATGGATTAACGATGAAAAATTCGGAATGAACTGCCGGTAGAAATTGGCGAATCCCAGGAAGCGCTGTATAGCACAAAGACCTTCAATTTTTGAGGATCCATTTGTAATCCGGCATCTGAGATGATGTATCCGAGAAACGGTACAGTAGTCTTTTCAAAGGTGAATTTCTCGAGTTTGGCATAGAGTCGATTTTTCCTCAACCGTTGTAAGACTAAACGTGCATGCTTCCGGTGAGTGATTAATTCTGGAGAATAAATCAGTATATAGTCCAGGTACATGAAAACTCATATATAGAGCAGGTTCCGGAAGATATCATTAACAAACTCTTGGAATACCGCAGGAGCATTGCACAGACCGAAGGGCATGACAAGATACTCATAGTGTCCATCACGAGTGTTTGAAAGGGGTCTTCTACTCGTCGTCCTTGCGAATGCGGATAAGGTTATAAGCACTGCGCAGGTCAAGTTTGGTAAAGACCTTACCCCCCGGATCCTGTCAAAGAGTTCAGAGATTAGCGGAAGAGGGTATCAATTTTTGACCGCGACCTTATTCAGACCTCGATAGTCGATACAGAGCCGTAAGGATCCATCTTTTTTCTGCATAAAGAAGAAACCAGCACCGGCAGGTGAAGTGGATTTCCGGAAAAACCCCATCTCCAGATTCTCCTTGATGTAGTCAGACATCGCCTGAGTCTCTGGAACTGAGAGTGGGTAGATTCGACCACAAGGAGGTGTAGCACCAGGCAGAAGGTCAATCGCACAGTCATATGAACGATGAGGAGGCAGGGTCTCGGCGTCTTTCTTACTAAAGACGTCCGCAAAACTGGCATACTGCTGCGGAAGTCCAGGCAGGTCTACAGGTACAGAAGGCATGGAAGCAGGTCGGACCTCCGCTAAGCAGGTGGAGTGACAGCGCAGGATGATCCCCAGCGCAGGATCTGACCGGAGTGCCAGTCCACAACTGGAGTGTGCAGATTCAGCCAGGGTAGCCCAAGGATAACTGGATTCAGGGAGGTTGGCAGCACATAGAAGGAGATCAACTCAAAGTGCAGAACCCCAATCTGTTAGTTAAGGGGTATAGTAACAGAGAGTACCGGTTCAGGGAGTGGTAATGCATTTACGGAGGCCACTGACTAAAGCCTTTCCAGATGAAAGGTGGGAAGACGATACTGATGGACCAGGGCTTGCTGAATGAAGTTACCTGCTGACCCAGGGTCCAAGAATGCCGGCACAGACAGGGTGACTCCCTTGTGAAAGAGAGTCCCCAGAAATGAAAGTTTCGGAAAGGACTGCTCCTTGTCTAGGACCACCTCTCCAACTGATCATAGACATTGTCGTTTCCCGGCTTCTGTGGACAATTACGCACAAAGTGGCTCTTGCCTCCACAATACAGACATAGATGCTCTGCTTTGCGACATAGGCGTTCCTGGTCAGACAGTCGAAGGCGCTCTATTTGCATGGACTCATCAGGTGGGGTAGACACTAGAGGAAGGACCTGGTCTCTGAAAGGATGGAGCCAAACGAGGTGGTCTTCTGGTGCTTGCGACCTGCTTAGAACGTTCCCTGAAACGTATATCAATCCTTGTAGCCAATGTGATCAGGTCATTCAGAGTAGACGGGTGGTCACAACCAGCTAGTTCATCCTTAATACGGTCATAAAGGCCCTCCCTGAACACAGCCAGTTGAGCCTCATTGTTCCATGCAAGTTCAGCAGCCAGGGTACGAAACTGGATGGCGTACTGACACACAGACGAGGAAACTTGTCGTAGATGCAGCAGAACTGAAGCAGCAGAGGATGAGCCGCCGGGCTCCTCAAAGACCATCTGGAAGGTAGCCAGGAAAGTCTGCAGATTATTGGTCTCTGGACTTCCATGTTCCCAAATAGGATTTGCCCAGGAGAGGGCCTCATAAGACAGCAGGGACACAGTGAAGGCAACCTTGGACCGCTCAGTGGGAAACTTCTGCCCATGTAACTCAAAGTGGATCAGGCACTTTAATTCCTTTAACAGATTATAAAGAGACACCCTTGGGATGACCAGCGGGGTCCATGGCCTGAGTGTACTGTCACAGATCAGCGGATGTGAACCCACTGTGCTACTGACTGGCTGTACCCTGGAGGGGCGTGACTAAGCAACTATCTGGTCTTTGCTAGAGCCTCTCATGGTGAGGATAGACTTGGGCAGTTAGGGTAGTTGCCAGGTGCCACTCCAGAGCAGTCCCAGAGTCAGTAGCAGCTGGTCCGGGCGAACCAAAAGATACCTGAGATAGGTACCAGCAGTACAGGCGTGGTAGACAGGCAGGGTCATTACCAGGAGCAACAAAGCAGGAACCGAAGAATGAGGCAGAGGCATAGTCAAACAGGCAGAAGATCAGGGCAGGCGGCACAGGAACAGGTCAGGCAATACAGGTCGACAACGGGAGAGACAAAGCAAGCAGGCAGGGATCAGACGATACGCGGAGTCCAGGGACAAAGTATAGATCAGGAACACAAGTGGTTATCAAGTTTTTTAGCAAAAGACCTTGACACTCAGGCATCTGGGAAAAGGGCTGAGCCCCTTAAGTATGTGTAGGAGAGCCAGGGTTGGTCAATGAGGTCACCTGACCCAACCCAGCCCAGCCCAGGGAGTGAGGAGGGGAACAGCGTTGCACAGCAGTCGCTGTTACAATGACAAAACCACCCCGTGTGCAGGTCATGTTTCTTTACCAGCAGGATCATTATGATGTGCTATTGCATCCTATTGTAATTAGGAGACCACAGTTAGGATGTAACGGTTCTTCCATTTGCCAGAATGGATTAACAATAAAAATGTATATTACCAACATATACTATGCCGTTGAATGCAATATTTAACATTTTGAATTGGTAATTTCAGATTGGGTATTAGCGATTAGCAGAATTTTTCATAGCACTTTTTGATAAGCCCAGAAATATACCAGTGATATAAATATTTTATCTGAAACACTCAGTTTTGTTCATATACAGTACTTTTCCATATTGTTGTAAAATTAGCAACTGTCTGAATAAGGTTTCCATTTGTATGCTTGCTATTCCTTCACATACATTTCCCACCACTTTGAATAATTATTTTTAGATGTGTCAATTAAAATTGCTTAATAGCAAAATACCCATTAACTGTACCGCCACATCTTTGCTATAAGGGCTATAGCTTACCTTATTCTGAAGTTAATTACAACCAACTGCTTTATGGTTCTGATTGCCCTTCTAGTACACAGATCTGCAAAGAAGGGAGGTGGGAGATAAACAATCACTGTGCTAGAAACAAGGAGGATGAGGACAGAGAAGGAGGAGGATGAAAAGAATAACATAAACACTTGGCTTACCTCAGCAAATGTTTACCAGGAGGCCAAGATATTATTTTCCCACAAGGAAATCCCAATCTGCTACTAGCATTAGGTAACTAAGGGAGATGCTCTGAGACATTGTGATGTGACTGCTTCAAGTCCTTGTTAAACAGCATAATTGATTTAAATTGCGAATGTCTGCTGTATAGCTGCAAACATTTATATACGTACTCAAGTAGTAACATTAGCGTTAGTAGATCTGGCAGCCTGCTCCGGTGGCCTATTCCAGCATAGGTGCCATCATGCAGCAGTATTTGCACAGCCGAAACCCAGCCTTTATGCCAGAAAATGGCCTGATTACCGCCACATCCCATTACAGTCAATATGGTATTATGGCGGTTCTCTGCATTATCTGGCTACGCCGGATACAGTTAATTCTGCCAGAACAGCCTGCCGGATTTCGAACATTCATGTGAACACAGGCAAAGTAGGCCACCCATAAGCAAAGTAGGCCACCGCGTAGAGCGCACTCTTGCTGGGGGCGCCGTTCTCCTCTCTGATGCTTGGCGGCAGCTTTAATCTCCCGCAGCTGCACACAAGCTCCATTGTCTTTTTCTTTTTTTCCTCTCTCTCCTCCTTTAGCACCTTCTCCTACCTCCTCCCCCTTTCCGGTTCCTGCAAGTGCTGCCTTCCTCCTCCCCTCGCCGTGCCACCGACAAAACCACACCCCCTCCACTCTCAGCAGACACGCCCCCAACATTCCCAACACTTACCACTGCTTCGTATGACACTGTAAACATGCCTACCTCAACGACTGCAACCACGCCTCCTCAATTACACACTAAAGGCTTTTGTGAGAAATCAGAGACGCCCACTGGTCTTCCTTTCTCTCTCACCAGAGTAACGTTCCACTCCTAACTGCCTCCCCCCTCCTGCCCTGTGAAGAGTGGCACCGCCCCGCTCCTTACTCCTGGTCCCGCCTCCCTCCAGGGGCCGGTGATCCCGCCCACCTTCATTACTCCCCCCCCCCTTCCTCACCCTCCTCCACCTCCCGCCCCCCTCCCCAGCCAGCTTCTGACAACTGCACTGATTGCTGCTGCCGTGCCCAGTGTGGAGCCATTGTTGTGTTTCCTCTGCCTGTCATACTGGCCGTCCACTCAGGATACCGCTGCGGTACCGCATCCCGGCCCCTTACACAGCCCTGCTGGCATTATTTACAGGGTAAAAGAGGTTCTGCAGCAGCTAAGGTCACATCACATCCAGATCTCACAGTGCGCGGCTCAGCTGCCGCAGAACCTCTTTTAGAAGGCGAATTGTGAGCTAAATGTCCATCACTCATAAACAGACGTCGAGCTCAAAGGGGTTCTGCAGCAGCTGAGGCATGTATTATCAATTATATTCCCAGCACAGCTCTGAGACCTCCTAATGCATGGCTCAGCTGCTGCAGAACCTCTTTTTGAAGAGAGCCTTGGAGATAAATGTCCATCATTAATGAGCAGATACTGATTTCAAAGAGGTTCTGCAGCAGCTGAGGTGTGTATTATAAGTCACGTTGCCTCCACATCTCATAATGCATGGCTCAGCTGCTGCAGAACCTCTTGGTGACATGGAACTGATGAGCTACACGTCAATCGCTCATTTAAAGGCACAGAGCTCAAAGAGGTTCTGCAGCAGTTCTCACACTTATCATGCACACTGCAGATGCTGCAGAACCTCATCAGGGGGGTCATGCCAATAACTCATCAGGTTAAAGGCAGCAGAGAACGCTTTGTTCAAAGTGTTGTAAAACCTGCACTGATACACTGGAGCAAACCCTCAGCTGTGGGAAGTATTAGATCTGGACAGGTTTTTCAGCATGTGGACTGGAGCAGACCTGCTGATAAACACACCTAGGCCACCACCAGTCAAGGTAAAAACTTACAGTTGTGGTCCTGGCTACGGTGAGAGACCGTGGCTGAGGACAGGGGGGGGGGAAGGGATGACAGGCTGTCTGCTACAGATGGCTGGGGTGTGCGGGAAGCCATGGCCGGGTGCGAGCTAAATGAGGGGCATGCCTGATGGTGAGAAAGGTGAAGAAAGGGGAAGGGTGGGAGGGGTGAGAGCGCGGCGTCCATGATGGGAGCGTGAGGTGGCACTAAATAGGCCTCCTCCGCCCCTCCCACAAACGCAGGCTGAGCTTCAGCCTTACTACTTGTGGTCCTGGCTACGGTGAGAGACCGTGGCTGAGGACAGGGGGGGGGGAAGGGATGACAGGCTGTCTGCTACAGATGGCTGGGGTGTGCGGGAAGCCATGGCCGGGTGCGAGCTAAATGAGGGGCAAAAGTCAACGGGTAGGAAATGTGAGGGTAGAACTCATAGGGCTAAGTTGGTGAAAGCCTTGGCGATCTCGGCTCGTGGATTAGGGATGTAATGCGTGAAGCAGGAGGATTGCCATCTGCCCATTTCCTGGATGACGTGTGCTGGGACCCCGTGACTTGATGCTGCGGAAGCCGCGCCTATGCGGAACGAATGCCCTGAGATGGCCTTGGCATCGAACCCCAGCCCGGAAGCTAAAGTTCTGATGTGATGGATGAACTGTGAAGTTGACAGACCTTTGGAGTTGAAGGGAAAGAGAGGGCTGCCTGGCACGGAAACTGTTGAGATAGCGAGAAGCTTGTTGAACACGGCCACCGGGCACCATTCATTGAAGGTCTGGAAGTAGACAATTTTGACTGGAGGTCCTACTTGGGAAGTTTTGGTGGAATGGAGAGAAAGGGTGCAATGGGTCTGCTGCCAGACCAGCTGGTCTGAAGTGAGGCTTGCGTGTCCCAGAGAGCTGGTGAATTCCCCGGGCTGTAAGAACCCGTAGAAACTGAGATACATGGCAGCTTTGATCACTATGCTTTTGTATGGCCCGAAAGGATCGTTGTCTAGGGAGGTGGAAAAAGCCCTGAACATTGTCCCGGTGACTGGTTTCCTGCGGGACTCCGGCTTGTTGCTGCTCTTTTGGAACCCTCTAAGGGTGGATTTGATGGCCTGGGAAGAAAATATGGACTGGCTGCCTGGGAAATCTAAAGTGAGGAAATATTGTACCCCTGCCAGGTACAATTTGATGGTGCTGAAAGATAGGTGAAGGTCTGTGTGACAATAAGCCAGGAATGCCATGAGATGAGTTGTTTGATCCAGATGTCCTTGTGGGTGTCTGAGGGAGAATTGTGAGAAGGTTTCCCACCCGGTCTTGTAGTTCCTGGCTGTATTGAGGGATAGGGAGTTATGGATGAGTGACTTGGCAGTTCTGACATGCTTGCTCAATCCATCATCGGTGTCTCGATGGCGGGTGGAGGAACCCCCGATGGACCGGCGTCTGGCATCACCTGCCAAAGTGTCCTTTCGGATATTATCGGGAACAAAATGTGATGGGGAAATGGTGAAGGAGCTGGGGGCCTGGCTTGGGGTTGGGGCATGAATGGCGGACGGGCTTGGAGTCGGAGAGGTGGGAGTGCTTGAACTTGATGGCCTGGTTTCCACCACTAGCAACCTGGTCTGCATGTCGGACACCGAACTGGTGAGAGTGTTGATAGCGGAATGAAGCTGGGCCAGCGCTGTCTGGACCGTGGACAGAGACACCTGCTCTTCAGCCGCTGAGATAGGCCCTGCCGTCAGTAGCCTGTACAACTCAGCTTTGCGGGCTGAGGCAGGATAGCGGATGTCTCTCCTGGTTAATTCGGCCATGAGTTTCGGGATGGTCCATTGCCTGCATGAAAGAGTGCTTCCGTGGGCTGAGCCGGGCGATTCCGGAATGGAGCGAGTCTCTGCGATATCCGATGCGTGAGACATCGTGCTGTGAACAGGAAAAATGGAAGGTAAGGGTGATAGAGCCACCTGACACCAGCGAGTGAATCGGTGAAACCCTCTGAATGACACCGAAGAGTGACCGAATCCGTTACCAGGAAGAGGTTAAGAGGCCCAACCTACCTGATGAGCTGGCCTAGACTACCTGAATGAAAAAGACCTGCGGATGCTAGCCTGATCCTAAGGAATGAAGTAGTGAAATCAAACTTACCTGGACTTGGCTGATGCAATCGTAAACGAAAACGACCTGGATGAAAAAAGGTGACCTGGGATTGGTACCTTGAGGAATTCGCCTAGCGAACTTCGAACCGAACAGACCTCCGGGGTGACCCTAGAAACATGGGGTGAGGTTTGAGAGCAGAAGAAGGTAGGACCTGACGTGAATCAGGGAGCGAAAGCTGAGTCAAGCTTGACCGTGCCTGACACCTGTGAGGTGCCCCTGAATGACCTGACGCCTTGCAGGCGGCCGGAACCCGTGGGCTAGCTGCGTGGCTAGAGGCGAAGCTCGTGAGGCGCATCGAGGCACCTGGATTAGGACGGGGCGAGTGAGTAGCGCATGAGACGTGGGAACCTGTCCCTGATGCGTGTCAGGGCGGTGGATGAACCTGATGCATGTCCGGAAAACTCACGTGGACTGCTGCGTGGCAGACCACAACTGAAGCCTGATATGTGTTAGGGAAAGAAAACGAGACGGAAAGGGCAACTGCTGCGTGGCAGATGATTACGTGAAAGAAACATTTAAATTGACGTAAATCTGCTGCGTGGCAGACAAGCATGAATGAATCTTAAGGAAAAGACGAAATTGACATGAGTCTGCTGCGTGGCAGACAATAGCGTGGACAGACAATTGTATGAAGGAACCTAAGGAACATTGACATGAATCTGCCGCGTGGCAGACAACAGCGTGGCTGAACCCAAGGAAAATTTGACCTAAATCTGCTGCGTGGCAGACAATAGCGTGGATGAACCTAAGGAACAGACAAAATTGACATGAATCTGCTGCGTGGCAGACAATAGCGTGGATGAATCTAAGGAACAGACAAAATTGACATGAATCCGCTGCGTGGCAGACAATAGCGTGGATGAATCTAAGGAACAGACAAAATTGACATGAATCCGCTGCGTGGCAGACAATGCGTAGATGAACCTAAGGAAAATTGACATGAATCTGCTGCGTGGCAGACAACAGCGTGGATGAAACTTTAAAGAAAGAAAAATTGACCTGAATCTGCTGCGTGGCAGACAATAGCGTAGATGAACCTAAGGAAAAATTGACATGAATCTGCTGCGTGGCAGACAATAGCGTGAGCGAACCTGAGGAAAATTGACATGAATCTGCTGCGTGGCAGACGATAGCGTGGATGAAACTTAAGGAAGGAAAAATTGACATGAATCTGCTGCGTGGCAGACAATAGCGTGAGCGAACCTGAGGAAATTGACATGAATCTGCTGCGTGGCAGACAATAGCGTAGATGAACCTAAGGAAAATTGACATGAATCTGCTGCGTGGCAGACAATAGCGTGAGCGAACCTGAGGAAAATTGACATGAATCTGCTGCGTGGCAGACGATAGCGTGGATGAAACTTAAGGAAGGAAAAATTTACATGAATCTGCTGCGTGGCAGACAATAGCGTGAGCGAACCTGAGGAAATTGACATGAATCTGCTGCGTGGCAGACAATAGCGTGAGCGAACCTGAGGAAATTGACATGAATCTGCTGCGTGGCAGACAATAGCGTGAGCAAACCTGAGGAAAATTGACATGAATCTGCTGCGTGGCAGACAATAGCGTGAGCGAACCTGAGGAATTTGACATGAGTCTGCTGCGTGGCAGACCATAGCGTGGATGAAACTTAAGGAAGGAAAAATTGACATGAATCTGCTGCGTGGTAGACAATAGCATGAGCGAACCTGAGAAAATTGACATGAATCTGCTACGTGGCAGACAATAGCGTGAGCGAACCTGAGAAAATTGACATGAATCTGCTGCGTGGCAGACAATAGCGTGAGCGAACCTGAGGAAATTGACATGAATCTGCTGCGTGGCAGACAATAGCGTGGATGAAACTTAAGGAAGGAAAAATTGACATGAATCTGCTGCGTGGCAGACAATAGCGTGAGCAAACCTGAGGAAAATTGACATGAATCTGCTGCGTGGCAGACGATAGCGTGAACGAACCTGAGGAATTTGACATGAGTCTGCTGCGTGGCAGACCATAGCGTGGATGAAACTTAAGGAAGGAAAAATTGACATGAATCTGCTGCGTGGCAGACAATAGCGTGAGCGAACCTGAGAAAATTGACATGAATCTGCTACGTGGCAGACAATAGCGTGAGTGAACCTGAGGAAAAAAGACATGAATCTGCTGCGTGGCAGACCATAGCGTGAGCGAACCTGAGGAAATTGACCTGAATCTGCTGCGTGGCAGACAATAGCGTGAGCGAACCTGAATAAATTGACATGAATCTGCTACGTGGCAGACAATAGTGTGAGTGAACCTGAGGAAAAAAGACATGAATCTGCTGCGTGGCAGACCATAGCGTGAGCGAACCTGAGGAAATTGACCTGAATCTGCTGCGTGGCAGACAATAGCGTGGACGAAACTTAAGGAAGGAAAAATTGACATGAATCTGCTGCGTGGCAGACAATAGCGTGAGTGAACCTGAGGAAAAATGACATGAATCTGTTGCGTGGCAGACCATGGTGTGGATGAAACTTAAGGAAGAAAAACATTGACATGACTCTGCTGTGGCAGATAATGGCGTGGAATGAAATATACCACGTATGTGTGTACCTGAAAAATGATTTTTTTTTTTTATTGATTGGGGCCTGGCTCCGGCATGTGTGGGACTTTGGTGAAGTATCTGATGCATGGCTGTGGGCGGCGTGCATGGGCTTCCACTGTTTGGAAACCTTGTTTTGGTTGTTGCTGGAGCCCCAGCCAGCTCATTGCCCAGGTATGTACTGTTTTTGCTGAGGCCTCAGCTGTCGGGTTTGCAAGCTGAGCAACCAATGTATGTCTTTTAAGCACCCTGGTGAAGCCAGGATGCTATTTCATGGGATGCCAGGTGAAGGGGTTAATGGGGGGGGGTTGCTGCGCCAGGGACCCAGCGTCAGTGCTGCCTGGAGACCAGCCGGTGCGGGAGGTGGGGCCAGGTTGCGAACATGCAAAGTAAGTGGGAGCGCTGGGGACTCGGCTTCAATGCTGCCTGGCGATCAGCGGGAGGTGGGGCCAGGAAGCGACATGCGGGTATGTGGGAGCGCGGCGCCGAGGCTCCCAGGACAGGGAGCAGCTCGAGGCGCCGCTTGGCTTACCGGGGGAGCGCGGTTCCAGAGGAAGGAATACTTCGAGCGAAGGCTGGAAGGGGCAGCAGCGTAGGTGAGTGGCAGCGTCGGCACTGTAACCTCGATGCGCAGAGACGTCACGTGAGAGCGCGGCGTCCATGATGGGAGCGTGAGGTGGCACTAAATAGGCCTCCTCCGCCCCTCCCACAAACGCAGGCTGAGCTTCAGCCTTACTACTTGTCAATAATGTAATGTAGAGTAGGGGGTCATGTACTGTTTTGAGGCCAAAATGGCACAGATGACCACCGAGAATATCTAGAATATCTAAAATTAGCTAGTCAAGTAAAATGTTGCATGCAAAAATCATTAAATAGGTGGCCGACAAAAAAGGGGCGGATCAAAGGGCGTGATCAATGGGCGGAGTCAAGGGGGCGGCAAAATTAGCTTTCGCCTAGGGTGGCAAAAATCCTTGCACCAGTCCTGTGTGAACATACCTTAAAAATGCCTGACTAAATCATGTGGCATATTCAACTAAAAGCCCTTTTACATGGGCCAATGATTGACCAAATGATAGTTCTGTCAATCACTTTTAAACATGTCTACCAATCAACAAACAGAAATAAATTGGGTAGTTTGCAGATCTGACTGTGATGAGCTCTGTTTAGTCTGTAAAGGTACAGCAACATGTTCAGGTTTTTTGATGCAGTTCTAGAAGCCAAAATCAGGAGTGGATTACAAATGGGGAGAAACTAACAACTTTTCATTTTTTTAAATCACTCCTGGTTGTGGCTTCCAAAACGAAGTTAATAAATTTGATGGTGTGGATGTACTCTCAGGCCTCTTTCACACGGCCGTAGTGCTCCCGTGGCAGTATTGCGGGCCGCATACGGCCGTGTGAATTCGCATCACTGATGTGGACTAGGGATGAGCGAACCCGAACTGTATAGTTCGGGTTCGTACCGAATTTTGGGGTGTCCGTGACACGGACCCGAACCCGGACGTTTTCGTAAAAGTCCGGGTTCGGTGTTCGTCGCTTTCTTGGCGCTTTTGTGACGCTTTCTTGGCGCTTTTTGAAAGGCTGCAAAGCAGCCAATCAACAAGCGTCATACTACTTGCCCCAAGAGGCCATCACAGCCATGCCTACTATTGGCATGGCTGTGATTGGCCAGAGCACCATGTGACCCAGCCTCTATTTAAGCTGGAGTCACATAGCGCCGCCCGTCACTCTGCTCTGATTAGCGTAGGGAGAGGTTGCGGCTGCGACAGTAGGGCGAGATTAGGCAGATTAACTCCTCCAAAGGACTTGATTATTGATCGATCTGCAGCTGTGGGTCATTGAGCTGCTGATACTCAATTGCTCACTGTTTTTAGGCTGCCCAGACCGTTTGTCAGTCACATTTTTCTGGGGTGATCGGCGGCCATTTTGTGTCTTGTGGTGCGCCAGCACAAGCTGCGACCAAGTGCATTTAACCCTCAATGGTGTGGTTGTTTTTTGGCTAAAGCCTACATCAGGGTGAAGCTGTCATACCAAGTGCATTTAACCAGCAATAGTCTGTTTATTTTTTGGCCATATACTACATCAGGGGCAAGCTGCGCCCGTCACCAAGTGCATTTAACCCTCAGTAGTGTGGTTGGTCAAGCTATCACACCAAGTGCATTTAACCAGCAATAGTCTGTTCATTTTTTGGCCATATACTAAATTAGGGGCAAGCTGCGCCCGTCACCAAGTGCATTTAACCAGCAATAGTCTGTTCATTTTTTGGCCATATACTACATCAGGGGCAAGCTGCGCCCGTCACCAAATGCATTTAACCCTCAGTAGTGTGGTTGGTCAAGCTGTGACACCAAGTGCATTTAACCAGCAATAGTCTGTTCATTTTTTGGCCATATACTACATCAGGGGCAAGCTGCGCCCGTCACCAAGTGCATTTAACCAGCAATAGTCTGTTCATTTTTTGGCCATATACTACATCAGGGGCAAGCTGCGCCCGTCACCAAGTGCATTTAACCCTCAGTAGTGTGGTTGGTCAAGCTATCACACCAAGTGCATTTAACCAGCAATAGTCTGTTCATTTTTTGGCCATATACTAAATCAGGGGCAAGCTGCGCCCGTCACCAAGTGCATTTAACCAGCAATAGTGTGGTTATTTTTTGGCCATATCCCAGTCTAATTCTGTCACTAAATCCATACCGGTCAACCAGCGCCTAAATACTAGGCCTCAAATTTATATCCCGCTAAATCTGTCGTTACCGCTGTACTGTTGTGGCTGGGCAAGTTATTTAGTGTCCGTCAAAGCACATTTTTTGTTCAGGGTTGAAATACAATTCCCAATTTAGCAATTTCATAATTTAGTGGTTTCTGCTATATCAGAGCTATTTGAAATCTATCCCTAAAAGGGTATATAATATTCAAGGTGCACATAGGGTCATTCAGAATAACTTCACACACACGCTACTGTGCATTTCCAAGTCTAATTCTGTTAGTAAATCCATACCGGTCACCCAGCGCCTAAATACTAGGCCTCAAATTTATATCCCGCTAAATCTCTCGTTACCGCTGTCCTGTTGTGGCTGGGAAAGTTATTTAGTGTCCGTCAAAGCACATTTTTTGTTCTGGGTTGAAATACAATTCCCAATTTAGCAATTTCATAATTTAGTGGTTTCTGCTATATCAGAGCTATTTGAAATCTATCCCTAAAAGGGTATATAATATTCAAGGTGCACATAGGGTCATTCAGAATAACTTCACACACACGCTACTGTGCATTTCCAAGTCTAATTCTGTTAGTAAATCCATACCGGTCACCCAGCGCCTAAATACTAGGCCTCAAATTTATATCCCGCTAAATCTCTCGTTACCGCTGTCCTGTTGTGGCTGGGAAAGTTATTTAGTGTCCGTCAAAGCACATTTTTTGTTCTGGGTTGAAATACAATTCCCAATTTAGCAATTTCATAATTTAGTGGTTTCTGCTATATCAGAGCTATTTGAAATCTATCCCTAAAAGGGTATATAATATTCAAGGTGCACATAGGGTCATTCAGAATAACTTCACACACACGCTACTGTGCATTTCCAAGTCTAATTCTGTCACTAAATCCATACCGGTCACCCAGCGCCTAAATACTAGGCCTCAAATTTATATCCCGCTAAATCTCTCGTTACCGCTGTACTGTTGTGGCTGGGAAAGTTATTTAGTGTCCGTCAAAGCACATTTTTTGTTCTGGGTTGAAATACAATTCCCAATTTAGCAATTTCATAATTTAGTGATTCCTGCTATATCAGAGCTATTTGAAATCTATCCCTAAAAGGGTATATAATATTCAAGGTGCACATAGGGTCATTCAGAATAACTTCACACACACACTACTGTGCATTTCCAAGTCTAATTCTGTCACTAAATCCATACCGGTCACCCAGCGCCTAAATACTAGGCCTCACATTTATATCCCGCTAAATCTCTCGTTACCGCTGTCCTGTTGTGGCTGGGAAAGTTATTTAGTGTCCGTCAAAGCACATTTTTTGTTCTGGGTTGAAATGCAATTCCCAATTTAGCAATTTCATAATTTAGTGGTTTCTGCTATATCAGAGCTATTTGAAATCTATCCCTAAAAGGGTATATAATATTCAAGGTGCACATAGGGTCATTCAGAATAACTTCACACACACGCTACTGTGCATTTCCAAGTCTAATTCTGTTAGTAAATCCATACCGGTCACCCAGCGCCTAAATACTAGGCCTCAAATTTATATCCCGCTAAATCTCTCGTTACCGCTGTCCTGTTGTGGCTGGGAAAGTTATTTAGTGTCCGTCAAAGCACATTTTTTGTTCTGGGTTGAAATACAATTCCCAATTTAGCAATTTCATAATTTAGTGGTTCCTGCTATATCAGAGCTATTTGAAATCTATCCCTAAAAGGGTATATAATATTCAAGGTGCACATAGGGTCATTCAGAATAACTTTACACACACGCTACTGTGCATTTCCAAGTCTAATTCTGTCACTAAATCCATACCGGTCACCCAGCGCCTAAATACTAGGCCTCAAATTTATATCCCGCTAAATCTCTCGTTACCGCTGTACTGTTGTGGCTGGGAAAGTTATTTAGTGTCCGTCAAAGCACATTTTTTGTTCTGGGTTGAAATACAATTCCCAATTTAGCAATTTCATAATTTAGTGATTCCTGCTATATCAGAGCTATTTGAAATCTATCCCTAAAAGGGTATGTAATATTCAAGGTGCACATAGGGTCATTCAGAATAACTTCACACACACACTACTGTGCATTTCCAAGTCTAATTCTGTCACTAAATCCATACCGGTCACCCAGCGCCTAAATACTAGGCCTCAAATTTATATCCCGCTAAATCTCTCGTTACCGCTGTCCTGTTGTGGCTGGGAAAGTTATTTAGTGTCCGTCAAAGCACATTTTTTGTTCTGGGTTGAAATACAATTCCCAATTTAGCAATTTCATAATTTAGTGGTTTCTGCTGTATCAGAGCTATTTGAAATCTATCCCTAAAAGGGTATATAATATTCAAGGTGCACATAGGGTCATTCAGAATAACTTCACACACACGCTACTGTGCATTTCCAAGTCTAATTCTGTTAGTAAATCCATACCGGTCACCCAGCGCCTAAATACTAGGCCTCAAATTTATATCCCGCTGAATTTGAATACAATACATTGGGCCAAATAATATTTTTGTTGTTGTGGTGAACCATAACAATGAGGAAAACATCTAGTAAGGGACGCAGACGTGAACATGGTCGTGGTGGTGTTAGTGGACCCTCTGGTGCTGGGAGAGGACGTGGCCGTTCTGCCACATCCACACGTCCTAGTGTGCCAACTACCTCAGGTCCCAGTAGCCGCCAGAATTTACAGCGATATATGGTGGGGCCCAATGCCATTCTAAGGATGGTAAGGCCTGAGCAGGTACAGGCATTAGTCAATTGGGTGGCCGACAGTGGATCCAGCACGTTCACATTATCTCCCACCCAGTCTTCTGCAGAAAGCGCACAGATGGCGCCTGAAAACCAACCCCATCAGTCTGTCACATCACCCCCATGCATACCAGGGAAACTGTCTCAGCCTCAAGTTATGCAGCAGTCTCTTATGCTGTTTGAAGACTCCGCTGGCAGGGTTTCCCAAGGGCATCCACCTAGCCCTTCCCCAGCGGTGAAAGACATAGAATGCACTGACGCACAACCACTTATGTTTCCTGATGATGAGGACATGGGAATACCACCTCAGCATGTCTCTGATGATGACGAAACACAGGTGCCAACTGCTGCGTCTTTCTGCAGTGTGCAGACTGAACAGGAGGTCAGGGATCAAGACTGGGTGGAAGACGATGCAGGGGACGATGAGGTCCTAGACCCCACATGGAATGAAGGTCGTGCCACTGACTTTCACAGTTCGGAGGAAGAGGCAGTGGTGAGACCGAGCCAACAGCGTAGCAAAAGAGGGAGCAGTGGGCAAAAGCAGAACACCCGCCGCCAAGAGACTCCGCCTGCTACTGACCGCCGCCATCTGGGACCGAGCACCCCAAAGGCAGCTTCAAGGAGTTCCCTGGCATGGCACTTCTTCAAACAATGTGCTGACGACAAGACCCGAGTGGTTTGCACGCTGTGCCATCAGAGCCTGAAGCGAGGCATTAACGTTCTGAACCTGAGCACAACCTGCATGACCAGGCACCTGCATGCAAAGCATGAACTGCAGTGGAGTAAATACCTTAAAACCAAGGAAGTCACTCAGGCTCCCCCTGCTACCTCTTCTGCTGCTGCCGCCTCGGCCTCTTCCTCCGCCTCTGGAGGAACGTTGGCACCTGCCGCCCAGCAAACAGGGGATGTACCACCAAACCACCACCTCCGTCACCAAGCGTCTCAACCATGTCACACGGCAGCGTTCAGCTCTCCATCTCACAAACATTTGAGAGAAAGCGTAAATTCCCACCTAGCCACCCTCGATCCCTGGCCCTGAATGCCAGCATTTCTAAACTACTGGCCTATGAAATGCTGTCATTTAGGCTGGTGGACACAGACAGCTTCAAACAGCTCATGTCGCTTGCTGTCCCACAGTATGTTGTTCCCAGCCGGCACTACTTCTCCAAGAGAGCCGTGCCTTCCCTGCACAACCAAGTATCCGATAAAATCAAGTGTGCACTGCGCAACGCCATCTGTAGCAAGGTCCACCTAACCACAGATACGTGGACCAGTAAGCACGGCCAGGGACGCTATATCTCCCTAACTGCACACTGGGTAAATGTAGTGGCAGCTGGGCCCCAGGCGGAGAGCTGTTTGGCGCACGTCCTTCCGCCGCCAAGGATCGCAGGGCAACATTCTTTGCCTCCTGTTGCCACCTCCTCCTTCTCGGCTTCCTCCTCCTCTTCTTCCACCTGCTCATCCAGTCAGCCACACACCTTCACCACCAACTTCAGCACAGCCCGGGGTAAACGTCAGCAGGCCATTCTGAAACTCATATGTTTGGGGGACAGGCCCCACACCGCACAGGAGTTGTGGCGGGGTATAGAACAACAGACCGACAAGTGGTTGCTGCCGGTGAGCCTCAAGCCCGGCCTGGTGGTGTGTGATAATGGGCGAAATCTCGTTGCAGCTCTGGTACTAGCCAATTTGACGCACATCCCTTGCTTGGCGCATGTGCTGAATTTGGTGGTGCAGAAGTTCATACACAACTACCCCGACATGTCAGAGCTGCTGCATAAAGTGCGGGCCGTCTGTTCGCGCTTCCGGCGTTCACATCCTGCTGCTGCTCGCCTGTCTGCGCTACAGCGTAACTTCGGCCTTCCCGCTCACCGCCTCATATGCGACGTGCCCACCAGGTGGAACTCCACCTTGCACATGCTGGACAGACTGTGCGAGCAGCAGCAGGCCATAGTGGAGTTTCAGCTGCAGCACGCACGGGTCAGTCGCACTACAGAACAGCACCACTTCACCACCAATGACTGGGCCTCCATGCGAGACCTGTGTGCCCTGTTGCGCTGTTTTGAGTACTCCACCAACATGGCCAGTGGCGATGACGCCGTTATCAGCGTTACAATACCACTTCTATGTCTCCTTGAGAAAACACTTAGGGCGATGATGGAAGAGGAGGTGGCCCAGGAGGAGGAGGAGGAGGAAGAGGGGTCATTTTTAGCACTTTCAGGCCAGTCTCTTCGAAGTGACTCAGAGGGAGGTTTTTGGCAACAGCAGAGGCCAGGTACAAATGTGGCCAGCCAGGGCCCACTACTGGAGGACGAGGAGGACGAGGATGAGGAGGAGGTGGAGGAGGATGAGGATTAAGCATGGTCACAGCGGGGTGGCACCCAACGCAGCTCGGGTCCATCACTGGTGCGTGGCTGGGGGGAAAGGCAGGACGATGACGATACGCCTCCCACAGAGGACAGCTTGTCCTTACCCCTGGGCAGCCTGGCACACATGAGCGACTACATGCTGCAGTGCCTGCGCAACGACAGCAGAGTTGCCCACATTTTAACCTGTGCGGACTACTGGGTTGCCACCCTGCTGGATCCACGCTACAAAGACAATGTGCCCACCTTACTTCCTGCACTGGAGCGTGATAGGAAGATGCGCAAGTACAAGCGCACGTTGGTAGACGCGCTACTGAGAGCATTCCCAAATGTCACAGGGGAACAAGTGGAAGCCCAAGGCCAAGGCAGAGGAGGAGCAAGAGGTCGCCAAGGCAGCTGTGTCAATGCCAGCTCCTCTGAGGGCAGGGTTAGCATGGCAGAGATGTGGAAAACTTTTGTCAACACGCCACAGCTAACTGCACCACCACCTGATACGCAACGTGTTAGCAGGAGGCAACATTTCACTAACATGGTGGAACAGTACATGTGCACACGCCTTCACGTACTGACTGATGGTTCGGCCCCATTCAACTTCTGGGTCTCTAAATTGTCCACGTGGCCAGAGCTAGCCTTTTATGCCTTGGAGGTGCTGGCCTGCCCGGCGGCCAGCGTTTTGTCTGAACATGTATTCAGCACGGCAGGGGGCGTCATTACAGACAAACGCAGCCGCCTGTCTACAGCCAATGTGGACAAGCTGACGTTCATAAGATTAGACATTAACTACCTCCCCTTAACCATATATTATTGGACTCCAGGGCACTTCCTCATTCAATCCTATTTTTATTTTCATTTTACCATTATATTGCGAGGCTACCCAAAGTTGAATGAACCTCTCCTCTGTCTGGGTGCCGGGGCCTAAATATATGCCAATGGACTGTTCCAATGTTGGGTGACGTGAAGCCTGATTCTCTGCTATGACATGCAGACTGATTCTCTGCTGACATGAAGCCAGATCCTCTGTTACGGGACCTCTCTCCTCTGCCTGGGTGCTGGGCCTAAATTTATGAAAATGGACTCTTACAGTGGTGGGTGACGTGAAGCCTGATTCTCTGCTATGATATGAAGACTGATTCTCTGCTGACATGAAGCCAGATTGTCTGTTACGGGACCTCTCTCCTCTGCCTGGGTGCTGGGCCTAAATATATGCCAATGGACTGTTGTAGTGGTGGCTGACGTGAAGCCTGATTCTCTGCTATGACATGAAGACTGATTCTCTGCTGACATGAAGCCAGATTGTCTGCTACGGGACCTCTCTCCTCTGCCTGGGTGCTGGGCCTAAATATATGCCAATGGACTGTTGCAGTGGTGGCTGACGTGAAGCCTCATTCTCTGCTATGACATGCAGACTGATTCTCTGCTGACATGAAGCCAGATTGTCTGTTACGGGACCTCTCTCCTCTGCCTGGGTGCTGGGCCTAAATATATGCCAATGGACTGTTGCAGTGGTGGCTGACGTGAAGCCTCATTCTCTGCTATGACATGCAGACTAATTCTCTGCTGACATGAAGCCAGATCCTCTGTTACGGGACCTCTCTCCTCTGCCTGGGTGCTGGGCCTAAATTTATGAAAATGGACTCTTACAGTGGTGGGTGACGTGAAGCCTGATTCTCTGCTATGACATGAAGACTGATTCTCTGCTGACATGAAGCCAGATTGTCTGTTACGGGACCTCTCTCCTCTGCCTGGGTGCTGGGCCTAAATATATGCCAATGGACTGTTGCAGTGGTGGCTGACGTGAAGCCTGATTCTCTGCTATGACATGAAGACTGATTCTCTGCTGACATGAAGCCAGATTGTCTGTTACGGGACCTCTCTCCTCTGCCTGGGTGCTGGGCCTAAATTTATGAAAATGGACTCTTACAGTGGTGGGTGACGTGAAGCCTCATTCTCTGCTATGACATGAAGACTGATTCTCTGCTGACATGAAGCCAGATTGTCTGTTACGGGACCTCTCTCGTCTGCCTGGGTGCTGGGCCTAAATATATGCCAATGGACTGTTGCAGTGGTGGCTGACGTGAAGCCTGATTCTCTGCTATGACATGAAGACTGATTCTCTGCTGACATGAAGCCAGATTGTCTGTTATGGGACCTCTCTCCTCTGCCTGGGTGCTGGGCCTAAATATATGCCAATGGACTGTTGCAGTGGTGGCTGACGTGAAGCCTCATTCTCTGCTATGACATGCAGACTAATTCTCTGCTGACATGAAGCCAGATTGTCTGCTACGGGACCTCTCTCCTCTGCCTGGGTGCTGGGCCTAAATTTATGACAATGGACTGTTGCAGTGGTGGGTGACGTGAAGCCTCATTCTCTGCTATGACATGCAGACTGATTCTCTGCTGACATGAAGCCAGATTGTCTGTTACGGGACCTCTCTCCTCTGCCTGGGTGCTGGGCCTAAATATATGCCAATGGACTGTTGCAGTGGTGGCTGACGTGAAGCCTCATTCTCTGCTATGACATGCAGACTAATTCTCTGCTGACATGAAGCCAGATTCTCTGTTACGGGACCTCTCTCCTCTGCCTGGGTTCCGGGGCCTAAATATCTGAGAATGGACTGTTCCAGTGGTGGGTGACGGGAAGCCATATTCTCTGCTATGGGACCTCTCTCCAATTGATTTTGGTTAATTTTTATTTATTTAATTTTTATTTTAATTCATTTCCCTATCCACATTTCTTTGCAGGGGATTTACCTACATGTTGCTGCCTTTTGCAGCCCTCTAGCCCTTTCCTGGGCTGTTTTACAGCCTTTTTAGTGCCGAAAAGTTCGGGTCCCCATTGACTTCAATGGGGTTCGGGTTCAGGACGAAGTTCGGATCGGGTTCGGATCCCGAACCCGAACATTTTCGGGAAGTTCGGCTGAACTTCTCGAACCCGAACATCCAGGTGTTCGCTCAACTCTAATGTGGACCCATTCACTTGGATGGGTCTGCAAATCCAGAGATGTGGTGCGGAATGAAAGCACGGAACGGAACCCCACGGAAGCACTACGCAGTGCTTCCGTGGGGTTCCGATCTGTGCTTCTGTTCCGCAAAAAAATAGAACTTGTTCTATCCTTTTGCGGAACGGACGGATCACGGACCCATTCAAGTTGAATGGGTCTGGATCCGTCTCGGCCGCCGCATGGACGTTGCCCGTGCATTGGGGACTGCAAATTGCAGTCCCCAATGCACAGAACAGATCCAATACGTTTGTGTGAAAGAAGCCTTAGACCTCAAGCCCACAGCAATGCCATGTGCACAAACTCTGCATATTGGAACTCAGAGGCCCTGATTTATCACGCCTTCACCCCAGAATTTATCCGTATGTCCGTGCCGCAGCACCCACCAAAAAATAGAACATATCCTATTCTTGTCCATTTTTCATGCAAGGATAGGACTGTTCTATAGTGCGCAGGACGTTCTGTCCTGCAAAATGCAGAAAGAACATGGCCGGTATCCATGTTTTGCTGAAAAACACCAACGGTTGTGTGCATGAGCCCTAAGGATGCAACACATTTTTCAAACAACATGAGACATTTGATAAATGTGGCATACGGTACACCAAACAGATTCAAGCTAAACTGACTTAAAACATTCCCCCCAGAGTGTCTATCAGTACATATTACAAATGGAGAGACACTCGATGTGTCATCCTGTACTGTAGTGCCTTTGTGAAAACTGCATTCGTCGCCCCTAGAAACAATGATTCTTTGAGTAGAATACCTCTGTAAACCCTTTGCTATTTTTGCCATACTTAATGGCTTTTTTGGTGTTCTTTCTAATTGTCAGTTTTGAGTTATTTCAGCCGTTTTTCCCTCTATAGAGAAGGGGATGGAAAACACCTGAAAAGATATCTTTGCTTTAACATGCTTGGTTTTTAAAAAAACACACCAGAGACATAAAAAGGCCACAAAATTGATAAAAACCCAGTAGAAAAAAAATTACATTAAATTTCATTTTATTAATTCACATAGGCTTTCAGAAAAAAAAAAACACACCAAAAATGCAGGTATAAAAAAAAAACACCACAAAAAAGCAAAAATGAATAAAATTGCCACTACAAATCTATGTATGATTTTTACCCCCTTGGTGACATGTCAGACCTTTACAGCAAAATGCTCTATACAATGCAGGTGCTAACTGTGTAATACAGCTGACACCTGTCCATGGAGACTATGGTCAGAGGGAGGGGGCAGCCGGGCTTAACAGGAAGACAGCAGAATCCTCATAGAATTGCAGCCTATGGTCTAAAAATATAAAATACAACACACCCAAAAGTATTTATCCCTTAGTGACCAGCCTGTTTTGGGCATTAATGACCAAGATAAAAAAAAAAATCTACTTATTTCAACCTTCCAAGATATATAAAACTTTTTTAATTTTTTTATTTTTCCATCAATGTAGCCATATGAGGGCTTGTTTTTTTGGGGCGGGACAAGTTGTAGTTTTTTATGGGTCCATTTTTGGGTACAAATCATTGAATAAAGTGGCTTAAATTAGGAGGAAATGCTCAGAACCCCAAATACTGTAGCATATTTAAAACTGGGGGACCAAAACCTCCACATGTGATCTGCTGCAAACTGCAGTCCCTTTCAACCTTCCAAAATATATTTAAAAAAAATTTGTTTGTTTTTTTCCGTCAATGTAGCCGTATGAGGGCTTGGTTTATTTTGCGGGACAAGTTGTAGTTTTTTAGGGGTCCATTTTTGGGTACAAATCACTAAATAAAGAGACCGAAATTGGGAGGAAAGGCTCAGAATCCCAAATACTGTAGCATTTATAACCAGTGGAGCAAAACCTCCATATGTGATCTGCTGCAAACGGCATACATTGGAGGATGCCGGCAGCGGACCACATTAGATTAGACTATGTGAATAAATCACTGCAAAGGTGCACTACAATATATGCAAATAAAAATACAAGGCTAAACCCTCACGCTAGATGTTAAAATTAGACTTTAGCCAATGTATTTCGTTCAAGAACATATCGGAGCCCGCGCACCCCGTCAAGGTATCTCAGTTGGCGCGGGTACACTTAACTTACTGATTAACCTTCATTACCTCTTTCTGGGTTTTTATGTTATTAATTTTGCAGCGTTCACTTTTTTGCATAAATAAGACAATAAATTTACCTCTGGGTCAGCAGAATTACGATACCAAATACATACAGTTCTTTCAACGAACGTTTTTGTACTTTTGCACAATAAAACCCCCTTTTTTTTTTTAAAGAAAACATGTTTTCGCATTGTTGCATCCCAGGACCCATACCTTTTTTTCTTTTTTTCTCTCTACGGAGCTCGGCAAGGGCTTGTTTTCATTGGTGTCATTGTGGGGTATATAACACTTTTTTATCTCTTTTTATTTCTTTGTGAATAAGCAAAAAGCAGTAATTCTGCCTCTTTTTTTTTTACGGCGTTCATCGTACAGGATAATTTACATAATATTTGCATAGTGCAGGTCATTACGGATGCTTCAATACCATATATGTGGAGATTTTATTTTTGCATTTTGTTCCATTGAAAAGTGTTTTTTCAGTTTTAAAAGGTATCATTTTTAATTGGAATTCTTTTTATTTTATAACTTTTTTTTACTTTTGTAACCATTTAATAGTCCCACAAGGGGACTATAATAGACAATTGTTTGATTGCTTCTAAAATACTTTGCACTATTCCTGTAGTGCAATGTATTTTAATGTCAGTGCTATACTGACATTCACCAGCAGGCTGCACCAGAAACGTTAGAGGCTGAGACGCTAGAGGCAGTCCTAGGCCTTCACTAGCCTTTCTTTGCCTGCCTGTTCTGACATCAGCACCTAGCAATCTAATTTGCAGGGTGCCGATAGAAGACAGAGGGAGTCCGCTCCCTTTGTAACCACTTACATGCTGCAGGCGCTATTGCAGGGGGGTTAGACGGCCGGGATTGGCACTCCTGCTGGTCCAGTCCATTAGAGCAAGAGGATGCCGATGTCAGAGCATGGCTCTCATGTAAAGGCCAAGCTCCCAACTCTCCTCTGCACAGGAGAACCATGCAGCACTTAGACTGGGCCGCTGTAAAAAGGCAGCAACCCAGCCTAAAGCCCCTTAGTTACTGCTGTAAAAAGGCACATGGGTGGACACTAAGGGATTAAACATTCAAATTAACCCTTTTCCAATTTTACTTATAAAAATAAACAAAAAATATACACATTGCCGCATCTAAAATTGTGTGAATTATTAGAATATAAAAGTTTTTATCCTGCACTGTGAACACATTTATGGAAAAAAATCGAAATATCTAAATTACTTAAGTGGATGGGGTGTTTATAAGTGAAGTATTTCCCTTTACATCCAAATGTATTATAGTCAAAATATTGCAAAGTTCACACTCTGAATACAATCCAGCAGTAATTGACAATTCATATACAGTAGATCCACAGCGAAGATCAGATCCAGTTACTACATTGTCAGGAGATAACTTATTAGTTAACATACAATAGGGAATAGAAACATCCCATTAGGAAGCATAGCAGTGACAATTGGTAGACAGATACCAATATCAGCCCACAAATAATTTTTGTCTCATTTGCCAATACATGATAAAGTAAATTAAATGGTGCCATTAAAAAGTACAGCTTGTCCCACATAAAACAAGCCCTCATATGGTTATGTAAATGGAAAAGAATGTTCCTTGGAAGGTGGGGAGGAAAAAAAAAATGTATACAATGTCAAGTGGTTAATACTGTGCTAAAGCTAGTCAAGATCAAACCAAACCAGACGGGTAGAAACTGCACCACACAGCACACACAGACCAGTACAGCACACACAGACCAGCACAACACACACAGACCAGTACCTGCTATTTGATTCCCACCATCCTCTAGACCACAAACTGGGAGTCATCCAGACTCTACACCACCGGGCAGAGAAAATCCCCACCAGCACAGAGGCCAAGGCTCCATATGTAGCTGGGGTGTCTGAGAAACTCAAAAGGATTTTTAATAAACATCACATTCCTGTTTGCTTTAAACCCAGCAACACACTGAGGCAACAACTGGTTCACCCCAAAGACCCAACGCCTAAACACAAGATGGACAACATTGTGTACTCAGTCCAGTGCAATGAGGAATGCTCAGAACTGTATATTGGCGAAACAAAACAACAACTATATCAGTATATGGCTCATCATAGAAGAGCCAAAACCTCTGGTCAAGATTCAGCCATGTACTTACATCTAAAAGGAACAGGTCACACCTTTGAAGATAGTCAAGTACGCGTTTTGGATAAGGAGGCCGATTGGTACAAACGAGGCGTGAAGGAGGACATCTACGTAAAAATGGAGAAGCCAAGCTTGAATAGAGGTGGGGGGGTTAGACATCTATTGTCTGCCACATACAATGCTGTCTTGACACCTTTTTCTGGGAAGTCTTTATCACCTACTGACTCCAATTAGGATAATGGAATCAACACCTTTGACCCAATGCTGGGTATAATTACCAGATGTGGATTCAGTTACATATTTATTCCCAGAATTTTTGTACAATCACTCAGAATTGAGAAAGCTCGTTGGAAGAACGAGTGAAACGTTTTCAAGAAATCTACAGTACGTCCAGTTGCCTTGATTTATTCTTTACAGATATATACCATGACCTGGATAAATGAGAACCTTCACAGACATATTGCACCACTTTTATCAGAACTTGCTTTTCCTTACACAACCTCTAGGCTGGCGTACTCTTTACCAATATTTAGAAATCTGAAAAATCTGGCACAATTTACAACTTGGTTCAAAGGTAAGATCACGCCAGCTAGGACAGTGAGTGTAGTTCTGATGCAGGGGTCTCGTTTCGGCAAACGTGTTCAAACTTTAAAGTAGTCATCCAGCATTAGAGCTTAAAAACATTTCATTTCATGTGTTAAAAATTCCAGTGGCAATCATACTGCACTAACTCTTATGTGATGATCAAAATGTGTAAGCATTCGTGCAGTATGACTACCATTGGAATTTTTAATGCATTAAATGGAGTTGAAGTGTTTTTAAGCTCTAAGTGCTGGATGACTATTTTTACAATTTACAACTTCTCTTAGCCACTCCCTATTTTTAGACACTTTGATCCACAATTATTAAGGCTGGAATTTTATATGTCAGCCTTAACAAAAGTGTGATTAATCAAATTGCTCCTAATTTATTAGGTACACACCTTTTAATAAATTTGTCCCACCTTGGACTCTCCTAAAAATAAAAAATGAAATCTATGCCTGCTACGAGCAGACATAGATTTACACTAATATTTGTGCCATTTTCTGTCTTTAGTAACAATAGTGGTTGGCCATGTCCCCTTCTAGTTCACCCTACAGATTTTTCTTGATATTTTTAAAACTGGCAAAAAGCAAGAAAAGTCAAAAATGATTGTGCAAATATGGAATGCACATAATCAATGCTAGAGATGAGTGAATTTCTCAAAAATTCGTTTTGGTCGGTTCGCCAAATTTTCTGAAAAGTTTCAATTCGATCCAAATTTATTTGTGGCGAATTGCATAAAAAACTGCTATTTCCTGGATGCAGAGAGCCTGTATAGTGGTGTAGAACACTGTGCCTTGCAGTAACATGCATAGGGAGTCTTCTGTGGTAGTGAAACAATACTGTGAGTCAGTATGACACACACATGACAGGCGTCGCTATTAGTATCACTGCACACTTCACTTATTTGGGCAGTTACGGGACCAAAACTGACCAACTAACTCATGTGTGAACTCAGCCTCACAGGTCGATGTTACCTTCAAGAAGAAGCGCACTCCTTTTATACCGTTGTCAGCTGATTTCACCTAGATGTCTACAGAACCTGTTCTATTAAACGCTTATACAAGTAGAGTGCCCCTGACATAGTGAAGAGGGTGTCAACAGTAAGTTTGTGTTGACGTCACTGATTATTTTGCCCTTCCTCTGATCCGTCAGAACAATAACCCCACAAAAAAATGGATCCAGTCTGTTAAGCGTCCACATTCACTCGGTCAGCATTTGGTCAGTAATCCATCAGTATTGCTAAAGCCCAAAAAAAACAGGAGTGGATCCAAAACAGAGACGACACATGAATGGAATATGTCTTCTGTGTTTTGTACCCACTCCTGTCTTTTGGCTACCAAACCATGAGCCAATTCTGATGGGACCATGTCATACAGGCCTTACAGCTGCTACATAGACAGGATTTGTAGTGCATCATATTTTTCCTTCCTTCTGACAGATCAGAAGAAGGGTCAAATAAATAATGATGTCAACCAGGCCAAAAAGGCAAAATAGTGGCCCAGTTATAAAGTGGGGAGGGTGGGAACAGCATGAGAAGTCCACAGAGTGGCCCAATGACATAATGGTGAGGTGGCAGCAGCATGAGGATACCACAGAGTGGCCCAGTGACATAGTGGTGAGGTGGAAGCAGCATGAGGAGACCAGATGGTGGCCCAGTGACAGAGTGGGGAGGTGGCAGCAGCATGAGGAGACCACAGTATGGCCTAGTGACATAGTGTTGAGGTGGCAGCCGCATGAGAAGACCACAGAGTAGTGTTGTGGCAGCAACATGAGGAGACCACAGAGTGGCCCAGTGACAGAGTGGGGAGGTGGCAGCAGCATGAGGAGACCACAGAGTGGCCTAGTGACATAGTGTTGAGGTGGCAGCAGCATAAGAAGACCACAGAGTAGTGATGTGGCAGCAGCATGAAAAGAACACAGAGTGGGGGGGCAGCAGCATGAGGACCAGAGACATATTATTTAAGTAGCAGCAGCATGAGGAGATCACCCAGAGACATAGTGTTTAAGTAGCAGCAGCATGAGGAGATCACAGAGTGGCCCAGTGACATAGTGGTGGGGTGGCAGCAGAACGAGAAGACCAAAAAGTGGCCCAGTGACACAGTGGTGAGGTGGCATCAGCATGAGGAGGCCACAGAGTGGCCCAGTGACATAGTGTTAAGGTAGCATCAGCATGAGGAGACCACAGAGTAGTGAGGTGGCAGCAGCATGAGGAGACCACACAGTTCTGAAGTGGCAGCAGTGTGAGGAGACCACAAAGTGGCACATGTGACATAGTGTTAAGGTGGCAGCAGCATGAGGAGATCACAGAATGACCACAGAATAGTGAGGTTGCAGCAGCATAAGGAGAACAAAGAGTAGTGAGGTGGCAACAGCATGAGGAGACCACAGAGTGTCCCAGTGACATAGTGTTAAGGTGGCAGCAGAATGAGGAGACCACAGAGTGGTGAGGTGGCAGCAGCATGAGGAGACCACAGAGTGGTGAGGTGGCAGCAGCATAAGGAGACCACAGAGTGGCACAGTGATAGCGTGGGGAGGTTGGGGACAATACCAGTACCAGCTGAAGATGGTGGCTGGCAGTAGGAGCACCTGGCATCAGGTGTGGCATCAGGTGGGTGGCAGCATCAGAATAGTAGCTGAATAAAGTAGCCTGAAGAAACAGGCCTCTTTTGTAAAAGTGTAGGTGTGGCACCATGAATGATCTAGTCTGATGCATCAGGCACTGGTGTTTGAAAATCCTGGCTGATCCACACCTGATTCATCTTCACAAATGTCAGTTTCTCCACATTTTGGGTTCTCCCTGGGGTAACTATGGCCCCCACCGCACTGAACACCCGCTCTGATGCCACACTGCTGGCCGGGCAGGAAAGCTTGTCCAGGGCAAACTCAGCCAGATGCGGCCACAAATCGAGTTTGGCTGCCCAGTAGTCCAGGGGCTCTTCGATGTGCGGTGGCAGCGTGCACTCCAAGTATGCCACAACCTGCTGATTCAGGTTCTGCCCTATGTCTACCTGCTGCTGCCTCTGAGTAGTTTCTCCAATAGGAAAAAACAGCTCATTGGCGACTCTAGACTTAAGTTGCTGCTGATGGAGCTGGTACCCCCCCCCCCCCAACAGCCATGGCAGTGGAATGTGAGCGCAGAGGGCCCCCCGGTTACACCTGCATGAGGATAGGTGATGGCGCACATTGGCAGCGACCAACTGACTACATAAGATGTTTCTATAGTAGTTCAGTTTGCCCTCCCTCTCAGCGGGTGTAAAAAAGGCCCCCATTTTGGACCGGTAGTGAGCATCTAACATGGTGGAGAGCCAGTAGTCATCCCTCTGCCGAATGTTGACAATTCGGCTGTCACTATGCAAGCAAGTGAGCATGCATTGGGTCATTTGCACAAGTGACTCAGAGGGACTCCCTGCCTCCATCTCCACTGGATACTGCCACAGTGTGTCTGGGTCCTCTGCCTCCTCTTCCTCATCACCCTGTATAGCTCATCTGGCTGCTCTTGTTCCTCCTCTCCTGTCACCTGTTTAGAAAAACCACCCATTTCTCTACACAGGACATGAATCAGTGGAATAACGTTGTTCATCCTGTAGTCCTGGCGACTGACAAATAAAGTAACCTCCTCAAAGGGCCCAAGCAAATGGCAGGTGTCACACATGAGCTGCCACTGGCTAACTTCAAAGTTACACAAGAGAGTACCTCGGTGTACGAGTGGCTGAAGTGCATGCAAAGTTTCCTTGCCATTTTCAGGATGTCTTGCAGATGGGTGAAAGACTTCAGGAACCGCTTTACAACCAGATTGAACACGTGCGGCATGCAGGGCGCATGGCTCAGCCTTCCTTGACTCAGCGCCGACACCATGTTCTTACCGTTGTCGGTCATCATGGTTCTGATTTTGATGATGAAGGACGCGGAGCAGTTCCTCCCCGTGTGACTTGGTTTGTCCAGGCAAACTAGGTGCAGAACAGCGCAGCGTGACACCGCTGTGCCCTCCACATGTGGTATGCTGGTGGGGCACTGTGACTGGTCCCTGCAGTGGAGGCTGAGGACACGGTGGAAGATGAGGAGGCAGAGGCAGACATTGTCGCAGGACCAACGGCGTGAGAACGTGGAGGCGGAAACTGCGTCACCTGCCAAGTTGCTGGTGTGGCTGGGCAGGATCAACATTTACCCAGTGGGCTGTAAAGGACGTATATTGTCCTTAACCGTGGTTACAGCTCCACACATCGGCGCTGCCGTGTGCATTTTGGCAGACACTGAGAGGCTCAAGGACTGGTCCACCTTCTGTTCTAGATATGTGTGCAGGGCTCTCCGCCTCGGCACAAGCCATCAGTTTTCTGAAAGGTGCAGAGTCCACCACTTGGAAAGGGAGGGACTGCAGCACCAGCAACTTGGCCAGGGGCACGTTCAGCTTCTGCGCCATTAGATGATTGCACACATACTGTTGTCTCTTGGCAATCGCTTCGGTGATCGATTGCTGATGGAATGACTGACGAGTAGTAGGAGGAGGAGCAGGACCATCAGGACCAGCAGATGATGGGAAGGACAGACAGCTCACTTCAGCTGAGGTGGTGGAGCCTTGATTGCATGAAATTCGGTGCTTGCCACTGCATGATACAGAGGTTGCTGAGGCAGGCTGGACCACCACATAGGAGCCACGGTTCTCCCAGAACACTTTATGGTGATGCTGCATGTGTTGATGCTGGGTGGTGGTGCCAACATTGGCACCCTTCCCACGCTTCACCTTCTGCCCACAAATCCGGCAAATGGTCATGTTCACCTCCTCCAGTGGCCTAACAAAAAATTGCCACACAGCCGAGTATGGCATTTTCCACCAAGACTCCATACTGACTGACTGCTACCGCTGCCTCTGTGAACCCCTGCACTGCTACTTCCCGGGCAGGTAGGCTGCTGCGAAGCGGGTGGTCTACCCTGGGCATGTTTGGCTCCCAACCTCCCACTGCTGCCACCCTGCTGACTCCTGGCCACGCTACCACTTTGCTGGCTCAGCCGCTGCCTCACACGCAAGCTTTCACCCTCTTCTCCTGATGATGATGAAACCCCTTCTTCACCCGGCTCCCAAGTGCGATCGACTTCATCATCACCCACTACTGTCTGGACGTCACTGATGTCCCCCTCAATGGTCTCAGGGCCAGGAGTCTGACAGCTCGCAACATCAGCTCCCATGCGACTCTCATCATCACTACTTTCCTGCCTACCAGAGGAAGCGACGGATCTCTCCTCCAGAACTTGGCTTGGCAGTAGCTGCTGACTGTCCTCTAGTGGCTCGTCCTTGCTGAAAAGTGGAGCGGAGCCTATATAATACCAACTAAGCGTTGGTTGTGTCTGAAGAACTCACCGACTCTTGGCTGGGGGTGTCTGATGTCACTTGAGATGAAGTAGAGGACCGAGTCAACCATTCAAGCACCGCTGGGTTGCTGGTCAAGACACGACTGCTAGATGATAATGGGGGCTCAGGCCTCTTGCTGCGACTACGTGACACAAATAAGACGTACTTTTTATACTATTACAACAACCCAAGAAAAGTGTGCAGTACAAAGTAAATGCACCGCAGAATGGCAAATAAGACATATTTTTTTTTACACTTATACACCCCCAAAAAAGCTGCAGAACAATGTAACTGCACTGCAGAACGGCAAAAAAGAGGTACTTTTTTACACTTATACACCCCAAAAAATGGCTGTAGTACAAAGTAACTACACTGCAGAACGGCAAATAAGATGTACCTTTTTTTAACACTAATACACCCCAAAAGAAACTGTTGAACAATTTAAATGCACCACAGAATGGTTAATATGACGTATGTATATTTCCTACAAATATACCCTGCAACACAGCACTTGCACCCCAATAACAACCAACATTTGATGAAATTACAGAGGTATTATCTAGTGCAAGCCTAAAAGCAGCAGTCTAATAGCAATTTGGATACCCAATAAGTGCAGCAAGGTGTAATAGAATTGCTCCTATTACCCAGGCTGTACACTCTCCTATTGCACCCTGTTCTCCTTTTATAGTGTAGATAATGCCTCTCTATCCTTTCCCTACACCTTGACTAATCTTTACCGGAACTTGTAAATCGTTTTTTCAGAACAATTAAGTCTTTCCTAGCACTGTCCCTAGCACCTGCTGACATCTCTCCCTGCACTAAGCTGGAAAATGTATAGGGCTGTGACATCACAGGGGCTGGCTGCTGATTGGCTGCATGCATGGCATTGTGGATGATCCCTCGTTCCCAGAGTTCTTTGATCCATGTCCTAACATGTACAGCAGCCATTTTAGGAAAAAAATGTATTCGTTACCACGAAGCGTGAGGAAATTCTGGTTTTTCGCTCATCTCTAATTAATGCCAAAAACTGGTTTAAATCAATTACCAAATCCTACCCTCTATGCCTCATTCGACAGTTTTGAAAAATGCCATAATGGACAAGATTTTATTGGCAACATTTTGAGGTCAACAGAAGTACAGTATGAACCTATAGCAGACTATGCGAAAAAAGTAGATTGTCCAGCTTCACCTCGCAGTGCATATTTTATTAGGAAACGTCCTTAAAAACCAAACATCAGGCTCATTTCATCAACATGTTTTGGATCAACATATATTACAGATCCTAAGGATCTGTAATATATGTTGATCTGAAACATGTTGATGAAATGAGCCTGATGTTTGGTTTTTAAGCACGTTTCCTAATAAAATACGCACTGCGAGGTGAAGCTGGACCATCTACTTTTTTCGCTATTTCTCAGCCTTGGTTCCGGTTCTGTGTCCGTGCTCCTCGGTGGTGTATGGTGAGGTGAGCTCCAACTTGGTGTGTTTACGTTTATAGCAGACTATGGGTGTCACATTTGTAGTACGCTATGTGCATTAGGCCGTAACAGTGAAAATATGTGAAAATGCTCTTCAACAGATGCCCATTTGAGACTGGCGTTATCAGTTCAGTTGGCCTTTCTTCAGTGTGCCCAGTGGGTTTTAATCTGATATGTTATTTTTGCTTAAAACAAATGATCAATTACAACAAAAAGTTCATTGCTATAATTGCTCTTGAAGACACCTGTGGCTAATGGGGCACGAATGGCTTACCCGCACTGAGATTGGGGAAGCATTTTGTTCGTGGTAATAGCCCGCATCTCTCTGCGTTGTTCCATGTTATTACAGCTGTAGTTCTTATGAAGGACTCCATAAGAAAATAGTCAATCTGGTATACACTGCATCACATAATCAAGCTCCCTGGGAAGGGGGGGGCTAAAAAAGTAAAAAATAAGTAAATAAAAAAGTTTTATAAATATAAGAAAATAAAACAAACATTCAAATCGCCCCCTTTCCCCTGAAATAAAAATAAATTAGCAATAAAAAAAATAAAGATCATGTGTACAGCTATGTCCCCAAACACCCATAATTGTATCTATCACGTACAGTGAATACTATAACAGAAAGAAAAATCAAAATGGACAATTTACAGTTTTGTAGACCATCCTGCAAAAAATCACACAGCTTTGTAGACATAACTATAAAAAGGTTATGGAGGTCAGAATATGGTGATGCAAAGAAAAAAAAAATCCTAAGTTTTTATTTCATTTCAGTGTTCAATGTTAAACAGAAGAAAAACTATATAAATGTGATATCATTGCAATTGTAGTGACCCAGAGAATGAAGCGAACAGGTCAGTTTTACCAAAAAGGGAATGCCTTAAAAACGAAACCCATAAAGCTAAATAATTTTTTTCCAGCCTCTCACTACATTGTCTGCAATAATAAATCATGAATTTAGAAAGTGCAACTTGTTCCAGAAAAAATAAGCCCTCATATGTCTATGTGAATGGAAAAATAAAAAAGTTATGACTCCTGGAAAGCAGGAAGTAAAAAAAGTAAACACAAAAACGGAAAATGGGAATGTCCTCAAAAGGTTAAACTACCAGCATGTTGTTATGCAGCTGGGGTTTAGCGTTCCAAACCTGCCTATTATAAACTCAGCATTTTATGTATTGTTCAAAAAAGTAATTACAACCAACTATGAATTAATCTGGGACTTATCTCTAGCAGCATCCTGTGCATATGCAACAAGCATATGAAGCCCAGAGCAGTACACCTAAGGCCTCATGCACACGGCCGTGTTCCGCGGCCGAGAGCGAACTGTGGAAACCCGGCCGGGATTCCTCCTGACCGCATGAGCGGCGTCATAGCAACCAATGACGCCGTGCGCTCATGCTGTCAGGAGGAATCCCGGCCGGGTTTCCACGGTCCGCTCTCGGCCGCGGAACACGGCCGTGTGCATGAGGCCTAAACCTGACTCTGCATGCAATACACCGGTCGGGCCAAGGGTAATACACTACGCTTCACTGAACATATAGTAGATAATCCAGGTTTACTGTCTCTACTAACTTTCAATTTATGTTTCTTTTAATTACTAAACAATACAGAAATGGCCAGTTTTATAATGAACAGATTTTGAAGGCTAACCCCCTAGTGCCAGGTTGCCTTCACAGTTTTGACAATCTCGAAACCATTATTTTATCAGCATACAATATGAAACTATTCCATTTACAATAAATAGAAGACATAAATCCACTGCATTGAAAATAGCCAACAATATCTATAATACATATAAAAGAACGAGTCTTTCTGTAGGACAAAGAGAAACATTTGAAGAGACATATATTTCCAAGTATAAACGAATAGAAAATAAGAATTAGGGACACTAGGTACGAACAATTTCTCACAGGATCTATATATGTCAGCAAAGCAAAATTTCTGTTACCTAAAACAGATGTAAAGTTTTTCCTTCGCCAAGCGCTAACCTGAAAGTGCCTTTGAACTGTGTCCATAGGGTTTCTATTCGACTGCCTGGATTGCCTGTCTGATAACATAACAGGAGGAAACATAATGAAAACGCAATTAATAGAGAAGAAACAGAGATAAGAAGTAGATAATGTAATCTTTTATCTTTGTAAATGTGCTGTCAACAATTGTGATGGCAAACAAGGCTGTATTAGCAATATTAGCAAACTTGGTATGTGCCTTGGGTAGCAGTGTTAAGGGGGCAACGCAGAAATAAAGGTATGATTATCTGTAAATTAAAGTTTCCCAAATCTTTTCTTAAAATGATAAAAGATAAGCTGTGGTGGTGGAAGTTAATCACATGAGGGAGAGTGGTTTGGAAAGGCTAAATTTGGGTAAAATCACATAGTGAACAAAAAAAGTTACTTAACCACTTAAGGACCACAGGTTTATACCCCTCTAGTGACCAGGCCCTTTTTTACAAATCGGCACTTTACAACCTTAACGGTTTATTGCTCGGTCATGCAACTTGGCACAAATGAATTTGACCTCCTTTTCTTCTCACAAATACAGCTTTCTTTTGGTGGTATTTGCTGCTGACATTTTTAGTTTTTCTGATATTAATCAAAATAGACCGTAATTTTCTCAAAAAAAGTGTATTTTTTAACTTTTTCTGGTAAAATTGTTAGAATATAATTACATTTATATACAAGTTTGTGTCAGAATTTATTGTGCTACATGTATTTGATAAAAAAAAATCCAATAAGTGTATATTTATTGGTTTGCGCAAAAGTTATAGCATTTACAAACTATGGTACAAAAATGTGAATTTCCACATTTTGAAGCAGCTCTGACTTTCTGAGCACCTGTCATGTTTCTTGAGGTGCTAGAATGCCAGGATAGTATAAATACCCCCTAAATGACCCCATTTTAGAAAGAAGACACCCCAAAGTATTCGCGGAGGGGCATGGTGAGTTCATGTATGAATTTAAAAAAAAATCACAAGTTAGCGGAAAATTACACTTTCTGAGGAAAAAATAATAATAATAAAGTTTCCATTTCTGCTAACTTCTGGCAAAAAAAATAAAAAATCTCCCACGTCCTCACTATGCCACTCAGTGAATACCTTGGGGTGTCTACTTTCCGAAATGGGGTCATTTGTGGGGTGTGTTTACTGTTCTGGCATTTTGGGCGGGGCAACATTGTGAGCAACCCTGTAAAGCCTAAGGCCCCTTTCACACGGGCGAGTATTCCGCACGGATGCGATGCGTGAGGTGAACGCATTGCACCCGCACTGAATACGGACCCATTAATTTCTATGGGGCTGTTCACATGAGCGGTGATTTTCACGCATCACTTGTGCGTTGCGTGAAAATCACAGCATGCTCTATATTCTGCATTTTTCCACATAACTCAGGCCCCATAGAAGTGAATAGGGTTGCGTGAAAATTGCAAGCAAGTGCGGATGCGGTGCGATTTTCACGCACGGTTGCTAGGAGATGATCGGGATGGAAACTCGATCTTTATTATTTTCCCTTATAACATGGTTATAAGGGAAAATAATAGCATTCTGAATACACAATGCATAGTAAAATAGCGCTGGAGGGGTTAAAAAATAATAATAATAATTTAACTCACCTTAATCCACTTGCTCGCACAGCCCGGCATCTCCTTCTGTCTTTATCTTAGCTCTGTGTAGCAACAAGGACCTTTGGTGACGTCACAGTCATCACATGATCCATCACATGATCTTTTACCATGGTGATGGATCATGTGATGACCGGAGTGACATCACCACAGGTCCTGTTGTTACACAAAGCTAAGATGAAGACAGAAGGAGATGCCGGCTACGCGAGCAAGTGGACTAAGGTGAGTTAAATTATTATTATTATTTTTTAACCCCTGCAGCGCTATTTTACTATGCATTCTGTATCCAGAATGCTATTATTTTCCCTTATAGCCATGTTATAAGGGAAAATAATACAATCTACAGAACACCGATCCCAGACCCGAACTTCTGTGAAGAAGTTCGGGTTTGGGTACCAAACATGCGTGATTTTTCTCACGCGCGTGCAAAACGCATGACAATGTTTTGTACTCGCGCTGAAAAATCGCGGGTGTTCCCGCAACGCACCCGCACATGTTTCCTCAACGGCCGTGTGAAAGAGGCCTAAAGGTACTCGTTCAACATGTGGTATCGTCGTACTCAGAAGAAGTAGGGCAATGTGTTTTGGGGTGTATTTTTACATATACCCATGCTGGGTGAGAGAAATATCTCTGTAAATTGACAACTTTGTATAAAAAAATTAAAAAGTTGTCATTTACAGAGATATTTCTCACACACAGTATGGGTATATGTAAAAATACACCCCAAAACACATTGCCCTACTTCTTCTGAGTACGGCGATACCACATGTGTGACACTTTTTTTGCAGCCTAGGTGCACAAAGGGGCCCAAATTCCAATGAGTACCTTTAGGATTTCACAGGGCATTTTTACGCATTTGGATTCCAAACTACTTCTCACACTTTAGGGCCCCTAAAATGCCAGGGCAGTATAAATACCCCACAAGTGACCCCATTTTGGAAAGAAGACACCCCAAGGTATTCTGTGAGGGGCATGGCGAGTTCATAGAAGAATTTATTTATTTTTTTGGCACAAGTTAGCGGTAAAAGTTTTTTTTTCTTTTCTTGTTTTTTTTTACAAACTCTCATATTCCACTAACTTGTGACAAAAAATTTAGTTTTACATGAACTCACCATGCCCCTCACGGAATACCTTGGGGTGTCTTCTTTCTAAAATGGGGTCACTTGTGGGGTATTTATACTGCCCTGGCATTTGAGGGGCCCTAAAGCGTGAGAAGTAGTTTGGAATTCAAATGCGTAAAAATGCCCTGTGAAATCCTAAAGGTACTCATTGGAATTTAGGCCCCTTTGTGCACCTAGGCTGCAGAAAAGTGTCACACATGTGGTATCGCCGTACTCAGAAGAAGTAGGGCAATGTGTTTTGGGGTGTATTTTTACATATACCCATACTGTGTGTGAGAAATATCTCTGTAAATGACAACTTTTTCAATTTTTTTATACAAAGTTGTCAATTTACTGAGATATTTCTCTCACCCAGCATGGGTATACGTAAAAATACACCCCAAAACATATTGCCCTACTTCTCCTGAGTATGGCGATACCACATGAGTGACATTTTTTTTAAGCCAAGATGCGCAAAGGGGCCAATGAGTACCTTTTAGGAGGGCATTTTTAGGCATTTGGATTCCAGACTTCTTCTCACGCTTTAGGGCCCCTAAAATGCTAGGGTAGTATAAATACCCCACATGTAACCCCATTTTGGAAAGAAGACACCCCAAGTTATTCTGTGAGGGGCATGGCGAGTTCATAGAAGATGTGGTTTTTTTCGTTTTTTTCTCACAAAGTCTCCCTTTCCGCTAACTTGTGACAAAAAGTTCAATCTTTCATCAAATACCTTGGGGTGTCTTCTTTCCAAAATGGGGTCATTTGTGGGGTGTTTGTACTGCCCTGGCATTTGAGGGTCTCCGCAATCATTACATGTATGGCCAGCATTAGAAGTTTCTGCTATTCTCCTTATATTGAGCATACGGGTAATGAGATTTTTTTTTTTTCCGTTTTATGTTCAACCTCTGGGCTGAAAGAAAAAATGAACGGCACAGATTTTTTTTGGGTGCAAAAAATGTGCATTAAAAAAAAGATGGGAAAGGACATAGGAGTGCTTGTGAAGTAAAGCTGCGATCACTAATAAAGATCCAAAAAGCTCAAAAGTGATCTTTATAGCGCCACAGCGATTTTACTGTGTTTTTGCAGTGATCAGAAAAAAAAAATTCTGTCACTGCGGTGGGGCGGACTGAACGCAAGTGTGCACACAAGATCAAGCCTGATCGAGCGAACACTGCGTTTTTTGTAGAGCCTAAGGTGACCCTAATGTACTGATATAGATCTGATTGCGATCAGTCTTGATCACTTTCAGATACTATATAGTACTATTGCTGATTTGCGACAGCGCTGATGCTAATCAGCGACTAATCAGTGACTGCGGTGCGGTGGGCTGGGCGCTAACTACCTAACAAGTAGCTAACTAACTGGCGTGATAAGGGACCCTTAGGCCCCTTTCACACGTCCACAATTCTGTTCCGCATTTTGCAGAACGGAATTGCGGACCCATTAATTTCTATGGGGACAGACTTTGTCCCGATCGGATCCAGAATTGCGGATCTGCACTTCCGGGTCCACACTTCCGTTCCGCAAAAATATAGAACATGTCCTATTCTTGTCCGCAATTGCGGACAAGAAAAGGCATTTTCTATATAGTTCTGGCAATGTGCGGATCCGCAAATGCAGAAAGCACATTGCCGGTGTCTGTGTTTTGCGGATCCGTGGATCCGCAAAACACATACGGACGTCTGAATGGAGCCTTACAGGGGGGTGATCAATGATAGGGGGGTGATCAGGGAGTCTATATGGGGTGATCAGGGGTTAATAAGTTAAGGGGGATGTAGTGTAGTGTGGTGCTTGGTGCCACTTACAGAGCTGCCTGTGTCCTCTGGTGGTGGATCCAAGCAAAAGGGACCACCAGAGGACCAGGTAACAGGTATATCCGACGCTGTTAACAAAACAGCGTCTAATATACCTTTCTGATGCGATCTTTTAAACATCTACAGCCTGCCAGCAAATGATCAGTGCTGGCCGGCTGTAGTTTAACTTCAGAGCTCGTGAGACCCGAAATCTCGGGTCTCACGAGATGATACCAATAGGCGTCGCTGAGACCTGAGAGCACCGCCTTCCTGATGCCTATCGGCATTAGTGTGACGGGAGGTGGTTAAAGGGAACCTGTCATGTGGATATTTGATTATAATCTAACTAATTATATATAATCATTAACTACTAAAAAGTACCTTAGATGTATTCACTTACTGGTGTGACAGATGGTTACCTCATAATATACACACAAAGATGCTGCATGCTAATGAGCTGATTTGAGTCCATCGTGATGTCATTGAGTCCAGCGTATATTTAATTCAGAGCTATAGCCACTCCCCTGTCCACCTGCTGCTGATTCATATGGAAACAAACTGTCATTCAGCAGCAGGTGGGCGGGGAGAGTCAGGAGCTCATGAATATTCAGGACTCATCATTATCAGCTGGAGCTTTTCAATACAAGATGTTGGTAGATTGACACCTATAGGCTCTGCTCTATCTGCAACTGGCACGTCCTCTGCACTTTGATTGACAGGGCCAGGCATTATGCTGTTTCCACTGTCTGGTCCTGTCACTTAAAGTGCAGATGGCGTGCCAGTTTCAGAGAGAGCAGAGCTTCTAGGTGTAACAGCAATGCTCCCAATGCTTCTAGAGGCTCATTTAGATATATTAAAACTTAATTTTTCTCGGCAATGCGGGCACGTATAAATATGGGACCAACACAGATGCCTTCAGCTGCCAAGTGCACACAAAAAAAGGTCAAGCAGTTTCATAGGTGAAAATCTGCTGACATATGCCCTTTAAGATACCTATTGGTCTAATGATGGATTTGGCCATGTCCAATCCTATTGTTTCTCCCAAGATGAGCAGCTCTAGAAATAACTAAAAATCACAGCTCTAAAAACAACTATACATACAAAGAAATGTATTTATTTACCCAAAGACAATAGATAAAAATTGTCTGCCTAGTGAATAAATGCAATCAAGGAAGAAAACAGGCCAGCACTCGCTCAAAATTGCACGCTGCACGGGAGAGGAGCAACCTCCAACGAACAATAGAACAACAAATCCCAGCAGCTGTCTTTTGCAAGTAGAACAATTTGAAAGTGAATCTGGACCGCACATCCTCAATACTATGCTTTTGATATAACGACTGTTTTTCAGCATAATTAAACATGGCTTCTCAGCACAATATTAATAAATATAACCTTATGCTATGCACTAAAAGGAGGCATTGGTATACAGTTTGATCAAAGATCATAGGCCCACTTACCGCGAGAAGGTTGCCTCTTCAAGTGGGGACCTACTCTAACTTTAGCGCGGCATTGTGCAGCGGCCACCGGCACCCCCGCACTGCGCCAGCAGGCGACGGGACCCAGTAGCCACACAGCACCCTCACTGTGCGGCAAAGCCACCTTGGTCCTGGGTCCCATCGCTCCACCAGCACAGCACAAAAGCAGCAACGGCGCACCCACTATCCCTTAAACAAGCTATTCCTAGATCTCAATACCAACGAGTGAAACGGATAGTCTCTGACCCAGTCCTACGAGACATAAGAATGACAGAAATGACAGAGATTTCAGGAGAGGGGTTACCCGCAGTCTGTCCTCACGAGGGCTAGAGAAAGCGTAGAGGGTGATATAGGCCCACAAGAGAAAGACAAGATGTCCAGGATTGCTCTTATTCATAAGTTTCATCCGTTTAATGTGGGCATTGACAACACGGTTAGGAAACATTGGCACCTGTTGGGTAAGGCATACCCTCAGGTGGATGAGTTTAAGAGTCTACCCCTTATTTGCAATAAAAAGAACCCTAATTATCAAGACAAAATAGTCCATGCAGATTTGCGTAGCACTAAATTGACATTGAAACAACAGCGGATATCCACACTACGGATGGGTACGTTCCCCTGGCTGCATTGTCTACAATGTTCCCACATAATTAAAGGCCCCTCATTCTACCATCCACATACGGGCAAAAGTTTTGGAGTAAAAGGTTTTTTTTACTTGTGATTCAACAAATGTAGTATACCTTATCAAATGCCCTTGTGGCCTGCTATTTGTGGGTGAGACAATGCAGGCAGTGAGGGATCGGATTAGTAAGCACAAATCTGATATTCGAACAAAAAAATGATGTTGCCAGTTACCTACTTGCAAAAGACACAGCTGCTGGGATTTTTGTTCTAGTGAATAAATGCAGGTGGGCCAAACATTTTCAGCAAATATTTTCAGATATAGTACAGTCTGATTATCTGGCAATAGGCAATAATCAATTGTGGTAGACAAAGCGCTTAACAGATTGACAATTGGTAGTCAGAGGGTCAGACCAATCAACCATAGTGTAAAGGGGATGTACCATTAAGACAACTTATCCCCATCCACAGGTTAAGAAATGAGTGTCTGATTGGCGGGAGTCTGACCACTCGGGTCCAGGATGGTCACAAGAATGGGGGCCTGTACTCTCCATTTCAATGCAGTGGCAGATACACAAGCATGTTAGTGACTCCATTTATCTCTATACAGCTGCTAGAGATAGACAAGCGCTTGTCTATCTCCAACAGCCCCACAGAGCTGGTTGTAGTGGCGGATACAGTTTTCTGCCACTCCATTCAACTGGGAGGCATGAGCACCCATTCTCATGATCAATAGGAGTGCCAGCAGTCAGACCCCCACTGTTCAGACACATCCCCAACAGGATAGAGGATGCGTAGTCCTAACAGAACAACTCCATTGGTATCTCAAGGTATATAAAAGTTATATCTGGTTTAATAAAATGTGTTAATTACAACTGTAAAATGATTTATTTTGTTAACAGTTTTATGGCTGCATCTTTTACTCTATTATTTTTTATTGTGTCAATAAAATGCCACCAGAGCTCAAGAAGGCCAATAATCACCATTTGTTGTGTTGGTAAGGGAGATTAGTAATCCACGTACTTCCAGTCTGTACTTTTTCATTAGTTTACTAATTACTTTAAAATAGGAATTAAAAGAAGTGTCGTTGATGATACACTGCACCATAAGTAAGCACTATATAAATGAAGGCTAGTAATCATAAACTAAAAATATGCAAATAAATCATTTTAGACAAAAATGTGTCTTCTTCAAAAGGGATTTTCTTAGGTCTGAGCCTGGATTGTCAAGCGGCAAATCAGGTTTCTCGAACATAAATAGAAAGTCGGTAAGGATATTCATGTAAAGTTGGATAAAGGGGATTTTGTTGGATAAATGCATGATGGAGAAGGATTTTGGACTTATACTAGAGACCACAAACTGTGTAACAGCAAAAATCGTCAATCAGTGACAGCAAAAGCCATCAAAACATTTCAAGCTTTAAGACTCATCAAAGAAAAGTATATTCACTTCTCTATAATAGCCCTTAGTAAGAGAATTACATAATAGAATTAAAAACTTTAAAACTTACAACCTCATCAGTATTAATATGATGACGTGAATGCTGAGGAAAATATATTGTGGCACAATGTATACAGTGTCTGTGCCTACTGTATCCACTGCTCTTAGAGACACTGTGGTGAGGTTTAAAGTTATCAGGTGTATAGAGTAATTGAAGTGTGTTCAATTCTAGGGGTTCTTTGGGATTTTTGATATTGATGGCCTATCCTCAGGACAGATCATTAATATCAGATCAGTGGGGGTCCGATTCCTGGCACCCCCGCCGATCAGCTGTATGAAGAGGCCATACTGCTCTGTGAGCACTTAAGTCATGTGACGTCCAGTTTATTAGTCACATGGCCTAGGTGCAGCTCAGTCCAATTCAAGTGAGTAGAGCTGAACTGCAATACCAAGCACAGCCATTATCCAAAGAATGGTGCTGTGCTTGGTAAGTTGTGAGGAGCTCCAGTGAGGGCTGTGGCTTCATCAAACAGCTGATCAGCAGGGGTACCAGGAAATGGATGCATACCAATCTCATAATGATTATCTATCATGAGGATATATGGTCAGTATGAAAATCTCCAAGAACTCCTTTAATATCAGTAATGATAAGCAAAGATATTGGACTACCTTGAAATAAAATAGTAAGACCATACAGTGGCCACTACTGGCAGCAAAAAAACAATGCAGCTGCGGCAGTGGGAGCAAGCACAACAATGAACTGTTGAAACATGGAAAAACAGAATAAAGAACCCACGTTTATGCTGCTTCAGGACGATGGCTAGGTTGTGATTAGGCAGAAGTAGCACCAAGCCATGAACCGTGCATATGTGAATTACTTACAGATTTGATTAGTACAAAAATAAACATTTTATTCTACTACTAAGACTCTAAAGAAAGCACCTATCTATAGTATCTATCATCTATACAGGGAGTGCAGAATTATTAGGCAAATTAGTATTTTGACTACATCATCCTCTTTATGCATGGTGTCTTACTCCAAGCTGTATAGGCTCGAAAGCCTACTACCAATTAAGCATATTAGGTGATGTGCATCTCTGTAATGAGAAGGGGTGTGGTATAATGACATCAACACCCTATATCAGGTGTGCATAATTATTAGGCAACTTCCTTTCCTTTGGCAAAATTGGTCAAAAGAAGGACTTGACAGGCTCAGAAAAGGCAAAACTAGTGAGATATCTTGCAGAGGGATGCAGCACTCTTAAAACTGCAAAGCTTCTGAAGCGTGATCATCGAACAATCAAGCGTTTCATTCAAAATAGTCAACAGGGTCGCAAGAAGCGTGTGGAAAAACCAAGGCGCAAAATAACTGCCCATGAACTGAGAAAAGTCAAGCGTGCAGCTGCCAAGATGCCACTTGCCACAAGTTTGGCCATATTTCAGAGCTGCAACATCACTGGAGTGCCCAAAAGCACAAGGTGTGCAATACTCAGAGACATGGCCAAGGTAAGAAAGGCTGAAAGACGACCACCACTGAACAAGACACACAAGCTGAAACGTCAAGACTGGGCCAAGAAATATCTCAAGACTGATTTTTCAAAGGTTTTATGGACTGATGAAATGAGAGTGAGTCTTGATGGGCCAGATGGATGGGCCCGTGGCTGGATTGGTAAAGGGCAGAGAGCTCCAGTCCGACTCAGACGCCAGCAAGGTGGAGGTGGAGTACTGGTTTGGGCTGGTATCATCAAAGATGAGCTTGTGGGGCCTTTTCGGGTTGAGGATGGAGTCAAGCTCAACTCCCAGTCCTACTGCCAGTTTCTGGAAGACACCTTCTTCAAGCAGTGGTACAGGAAGAAGTCTGCATCCTTCAAGAAAAACATGATTTTCATGCAGGACAATGCTCCATCACACGCGTCCAAGTACTCCACAGCGTGGCTGGCAAGAAAGGGTATAAAATAAGAAAATCTAATGACATGGCCTCCTTGTTCACCTGATCTGAACCCCATTGAGAACCTGTGGTCCATCATCAAATGTGAGATTTACAAGGAGGGAAAACAGTACACCTCTCTGAACAGTGTCTGGGAGGCTGTGGTTGCTGCTGCACGCAATGTTGATGGTGAACAGATCAAAACACTGACAGAATCCATGGATGGCAGGCTTTTGAGTGTCCTTGCAAAGAAAGGTGGCTATATTGGTCACTGATTTGTTTTTGTTTTGTTTTTGAATGTCAGAAATGTATATTTGTGAATGTTGAGATGTTATATTGGTTTCACTGGTAAAAATAAATAATTGAAATGGGTATATATTTGTTTTTTGTTAAGTTGCCTAATAATTATGTACAGTAATAGTCACCTGCACACACAGATATCCCCCTAAAATAGCTAAAACTAAAAACAAACTAAAAACTACTTCCAAAAATATTCAGCTTTGATATTAATGAGTTTTTTGGGTTCATTGAGAACATGGTTGTTGTTCAATAATAAAATTAATCCTCAAAAATACAACTTGCCTAATAATTCTGCACTCCCTGTAGTATCTATCTTGCTACTCAAGAATCTCCCCCTCCCCGACATCTTTCCTGGCCCTGCCAAGCTTGTGGCTGCGACATTGCTCTAGGTAGCAGATCAAATCAGGGTACACCCGGAAGAGAAGGGTCGCATGCACAGTCAGTACCTGCACTGGGCAGGTAGAAACAGCAGAGCCTCTGTGTATGCTCGGCCACTCGGAGTAAGGCTACATTCGGATGACCGTAAGTGTTTTGCGGTCCATAAATTGCAAATTCGCAAAACATGGATACCAGCCAACCCTATATAAAAATCCCTATTCATGTCTGCACATGCTCTATATTCATTGCGGGGCCGTGCAATGGAACAGTGTGCTGTCCACATCTTTTGTGGCCCCATTGAAATGAATGGGTCCGCATGTGTTCCGCAAAATTGCGGAACAGACACGGACCCAAAAATACAGTTGTCTGAATGCACCCTAAAAGCACAGGTGTGAGATTGACTGAGCCAGGTAAGATGTCTGGCACTCTGAATCAAGAAGGAAGGGGGAGTCTCTTGAACCATGGGGCCAGCCCCTCACTGCTCATGAAGGCTGATCTTCAAACAAATTTATTTTGTACGATTCAATTTTCTCATCTCTAATAAACACTAACATTTTCTTGCTTGCAACTAGGTGGCAAAATAATTTTGTAGCTTGTTGCAAATTTCACATATTTTGAGGAAGACTCATCAGCTCAGACACTGCCAGAACTGGACAGACTCACCAATGACAAGGGCAATGGTACTACCCGGCAGTGATAGTCAGTTCGCAGTGTTCGCCAGCAAACACATGTGGGCTGCCATCTTTAGTGAAGGAGACTCACCCATCCGGCAATGCACAGGTAAGCCCTTACCTGTGCCTGTGCTGGGAGCTGGTCTGAAATCAAATGCACTCACCGGGAGCAGGCAGTTCCATGAACAGCCCGATGAAGGCCCCCAGCAGCTGTTTTCGGAACTGCCTGCTCCCGGTGACTACATTTGATTTCAGACCGGCTCCCAGCACAGGCACAGGTAAGGGCTTACCTGTGCATCGCCGGACGGGTGAGTCTACCTTACTAAAGATGGCAGCCCGCATGTGTTCGTTGGCGAACACTGCAAACTGACCATTTACTCATACATTTCCAGGGAGAATATTAGCGGAATGGTACAAAGCATGGTACATGCTCCTGCATTTTTTTATGGAAATACTAGTATATACTAAGACATGTCAGGAGGGCTGGCAGGTCCTGTCAAAGATGTTACTGGATATGTTGCTTTTAGTAGAAATGGAAATGTTTGCCTCTATTTATCTTTTAGACCACATTATAAGCAATGTTTAATATTTTATTAAAATATATGTATTTTTCCTCATTACATAACCCAGAACAAAGCAAGTTGCTAGCCATTATATCTAGTAGATATGTCAAAAATAAGCCCGTTGTGATCTTAGACCCTTGTCTGCCAGCTAGTTTTGGGTGACCTCCCTACTTTGTGAGTCACATATTAAAGGCTCAATTACGGCAACAAAAAAAGACAAGTTCAGCTGGAGGAAAAATAAGATACACCAAGAAATGAAAAAAAGTATTTTAGATTAAGTTAGCTATACCAGCCAAAACATATCTAATGAACTGAGAGATAATGATTTAATTGTATGTGGACATTTTATTCAGTTACCATAGAAACTGCCAGAATGCCCTAAGTACCAGAATGAGTTCACCACATTGAGACAGAAAATAGATGGAACCAATGTATTATATGTACAATTAGGCAAATATGTTTCATCATCTGAACTTTCTGTGTAGATATATCAATGTGATTTCTCCATTTGTTATATTTTCTGCATATAAATTGCATTCCTATAACTACTATGGCAAATTTATACATGTTTTGTCTACTAAAATGCAATCTGGAAGTTAATCAAGCATAAGTTCTGTTTATTATTTTGCATTTTTAAGATGTAGCTTACATAAAAATTGTTGATGTATTCTCCTAAGGTAATAATTTTAAATACTCATTAGAAAACTCTTAAAGAGAACCTGTCACCATAAAATGCAGTGCAGTCTGCAGGCAGCATGGTGAGCAGATTGATATAAAGTTTTATGGGAAAACATTCAATAAAACTTGTATTTTAGATTAAAATCTCTGCTCTTTCTAAGCTCAAGATAACTCAATCGACTATTTTCAGTGATTGATAGAATTCCCTGTGCAAGTGTGTAGCCAACGATAGCTGTCAGTCACTGATAAGACAGCCCCCGTGTACAACTAAACTCAGAAAAAGCAGAGATACATATAAATGTATAAATTACATGTTTTACAGATTTTTTCCCCCCACAGAATTATATATCAATCTGCACAGCCCCTCCTGCTCTATAACTTACTGTCTGTAGAGTGCAAAGAATTTCATGGTGACAGGTTTTCTATAAGGTGGCCATGTATCTTTTTTTTTGGCCAATATAGTCACTGTTTGAGAGATGGTAATATTAGACAATAACATTTAAAGGGGTTGTCTCACTTCAGCAAATGGCATTTATCACATAGAGAAAGTTAATACAAACCACTTACTAATGTATTGTTTTTATCCATATTGCTTCCTTTGCTGGCTAGATTCATTTTTCCATTGCATTATACACTGCTTGTTTACATGGTTATGACCACCCTGCAATCCAGCAGCATTGGCCGTACTTCTCCCCTATAGGAAAAGGCGCTGCCCTCTCTGGTGGCTGAGACCATGGGAGTATGCATAGGTCGGTGCTATAGTGTGCAAGTACGACCACCACTTATGGATTGCAGGATGGTCATAACCATGGAAATGAGCAATGTATAATGCGATAGAAAAATTAATCCAGCCAGCAAATGAAGCAATATAGACAATCACAATTCACAATACATTAGTAAGTGCCTTGTATTAACCTTCTCTAAATATTAAATGTTATTTGCTGAAGTGACACAACTCCATTAAATATAATAATAAATAACGCGATCCATGGAAACCAGAGCTCAATTGACCACAGTTTCCTTCGCTCCTGATCTCCCATTAAATATCTGCTTGGAGTAAACATCTACTGCAATGACCTGCTTGTGGAGGAAATCGTGGACATCGTAACCCTCATTAATCTTATGCTTTTATTTGGGGGGGGAAAAAGCGGATACACAGTTACAGGCCACATTTCGCACAGACTGCCAATATTAAGTCAATTAATATTACTATTGTATGCAATGACCAGCTTGAGAAAATCTAGGTATAAAACTTAGATCACTCTCTGAGGAAACACAGCTTCTTGACTTTGTTTCTACATTGATTGGTCCCTGGTCCATTTTTTTGCTAGGTCTGCCTACCAGGAATACCCTTTGTTTGCATACAGCCTTGCAAATTCCTCAGTCATGACTGAGGATTGCTCCTTCTGTGCTCAGAAATATAGTGTCAGGAATGCTGCCAACAGATCAGCTGTTCTACAAAGTATTTGCAAGAAACATGAAATAGCTTTGTAGAACTTGCAGATCCCAATCCTCTCTGGGCTTTCTCAGAGTATCCTTCTGCAGTGGGCAACACTAAAACCCCTTACTATGAGTCTTTGAGAGAAGGCAATCCACTAAAGCAGGGAATTTATCCCTTTTAGCTGACAACCACACTTAATTGTCATTTGATTATTCTATATGTCTAAAGGACTTGTCCTAATTTCTGCAGATGTTCTGTCGTGGGAGGAGGTTATGACCTGGCCTGTCCTAACAATTGCTTCTGGGCCCCCTGTGGATTCCATTGGTTCTCTGGCTCATTGTTATCCCCGTACCACCAGGGATCGTATGGCTCAGAATTCTTGATTATTGTGCCGTATAGGGATTTAGTAATTTACCCTGCTCTTGGATCGTTGCTTAATTGCTCACCATTACCCTTATTATGAGTGCAGGTAGCTCTCAACACTGGCTGTATACTACTTTATGGCTCTCTTAAAGGTAGCCTTAATGCCCAGTTGTTTGTAGTCTCCCAGTTTTGAAATGTAAATAGCCTGATTGATGTAGATTTTCTAAGCCTGTAGATTACATAAATGTAAAGAACTCCCACAAAATGTTTTATTCTCTGACCTGTTAGAAATGTGCATAATCTAACCTGTAGGGAATGTAATCTGCTCATCGATGACTGTATTTGTGAGGTAACCCCTCCTTTCTGATCCTCAGCTGTGTCATGTGACCAACTCTCTCATCTCCAACTGACACAGGACAGGAAGTCAATTAGTCCTCTATTCATTCCTATGAGACTGACATTGAGGCTTCCATAGGAATACATAGAGGAACTGACTTCCTGTCCACATATAAGATGCTGTGTGGAGAGTCTGACTGCTGGTCACATGACATAGCTGAGACGCAGAAGGTAGGGGATAACTCACAAATACAAACAAGTAAGAAGATTACATTCACTACAGATTACATTACTTTCTAGTAGGTCAGAGAATAAAAACATTTGCGGGAGTTCTTCTTTAAGGTACTCATACACATTTAACTAAAGTTGATCAAAATGGACAATTTCAACCAAAACGATTAGCTACGATTCTTTTAGGCGACAGACAATTATCATCTGAAAAGAAGTCGGCCGTGTTTTAAATTTTGGCTTGATATTTGGACAAAAGATCTTTTGTTTAAAGAAAGATCGTTTGTAGATGAAAGATCTTTCTTGTACATCACCTGATTTAATTTAACATGTATGACCAGTTTGAAGAACTGTAATGGCCAATATGGACTAAAACGTGTATGTCCATGTCTACAAAATGATTGTTTACCAGATGATTGTTTGTTCAATAGATTCTCAAACATCACCAAACTTCTATCTATGGCCATCTTTAGACAGGCTGTCTAGACAAGTGGCTCAAGCTGGATCATAAATACAGTGCACGGATAAACACTTTTGTCTAACTGCATTGGTTTAACTATTGATTGGTTTACTTAGAAAACAATTTTACACCAGAATTTTGCCACAATTTTGGTGTAAAAAAACACAACTTAAGGCCTCATGCACACTGCCATTGTGCAGCCGTTCCGTGTAATTTGTGGTCCCCAACGCACGGGCAACATCCGTCTTGAATGGGTCTGTGATCTGTTTGCACTATAAAAAAATAGAACATGTTCTATTTTTTTGCGGTGTGGAGGCACAGACAGAAACAGCACGGAAGCACTCCGTGGTGCTTCCGTGGGCTTCCCATCCGTGCTTCTGTTCCGCACCGCCCATATTGTGGACCCATTCAAGTGAATGAGTTTGCATCCGTGATGCAGGGTGCACACAGCCAGTGCCTGTGTATTGCGGACCTGCTTTATGCAGGTCGCAATACAGCCACGGCCGGGCAACGGCCGTGTGTATGAGACCTAAGTCACGCTCCTTTCCCATGAAGCAACGCCGTCTTCCCCAGTATGCTACATCCCTTTTCATACAAGATGCAGAAACTTTCTCTAAACCTAGATGCGCTAAATTGGGACCGTTTTTTTATGCAATCTAGGTGCACTCACATTAGTAAATGTTGACCAGTGATTTCACGTTTCCGTCTGCCAGCTTTTAAAGGGAGTCTTTTGTGCCGATTGACCCTATAAACCTATTAATAGACTAATGTCCATGGCATCCCCCCTATTAAAACTGTTCTTACCGTTAGTTCCCTGCTATAATCGTTCGTCCGAAAAACACTTTTATTCTGTATGCAAATTAGGTAGTGAAGGTGCCCAGGGGCGGCCTTAGAACGGCCGGTGCCCAGGCCCCTGAGTCATCTTCATATCAATCCACTCCCCCATCCGCCGTGTCTGCCCGCCCATCCGCCGCGTCTGCCCGCCCATCCGCCGAGTCTGCCCGCCCTTGGTCTCATCTGTTTTCCTTCCTCCTCCTGGCCGTAATCCCGCGCATGCGCCGATGACCGCGATATCGGCGAATGCGCATTGTATGCCCACAGTCTGGCCGGGGCATCACAGTGTACCTTGCGCATGCGCTGGCCCCGGTCTAACTTACATTCCTGCCGTGCGTAGTCGTATCACAGCGCTACGCTGACGGCAAAGAAGTCTGGTCTGTGGCAGGCATTACTTCTCTCTCCTCTCCTCCAGTTTCGAAAACTCAAAGAGGATTTAATTAGTTAGTATAATCAACTAAATATATGTGTAATGTATTTTCCCACTAATAGTCTATCTCCCAAAGAAAGGCAACAAATAAAATGATAGATAGTACAGCCATACAGAAGGACATGCTGCTAACTTTTGACACTCAAATACAGAGCCACATGTCCCCTACTTTTGTCACTCAAAGACTGGGCCACAAGTCCGCCACCTTTGTGTGTCATAGATAGGGCCACATGTCCGCCACCTTTGTGTGTCAGAGATAGGGCCACATGTCCGCCACCTTTGTGTGTCAGAGATAGGGCCACATGTCCGCCACCTTTGTGTGTCAGAGATAGGGCCACAAGTCCGCCACCTTTGTGTGTCAGAGATAGGGCCACAAGTCCGCCACCTTTGTGTGTCAGAGATAGGGCCACAAGTCCGAAACCTTTGTGTGTCAGAGATAGGGCCACAAGTCCGCCACCTTTGTGTGTCAGAGATAGGGCCACAAGTCCGCCACCTTTGTGTGTCAGAGATAGGGCCACATGTCCGCCACCTTTGTGTGTCAGAGATAGGGCCACATGTCCTCCACCTTTGTGTGTCAGAGATAGGGCCACAAGTCCGCCACCTTTGTGTGTCAGAGATAGGGCCACATGTCCGCCACCTTTGTGTGTCAGAGATAGGGCCACAAGTCCGCCACCTTTGTGTGTCAGAGATAGGGCCACAAGTCTGCCACCTTTGTGTGTCAGAGATAGGGCCACAAGTCCACCACCTTTGTGTGTCAGAGATAGGGCCACAAGTCCGCCACCTTTGTGTGTCAGAGATAGGGCCACATGTCCGCCACCTTTGTGTGTCAAAGACATATATGCAGTCGAGATATAGACTCCTGTCGAAATAAATAACCAGTGTCATTTTAAATTGAGTAAAGCTATACAACAATGTGAATCACTCTAATAATTAAAAAATATACTGTGTTCGCATGTGCATTACTTTAACCACCTCCCGACCGCTGTACGCACGGATGTGTCCGGAAGGTGGTTGATTCATTCCTCCTGGACGCATCCGTGCGTCATCTCGCGATAGCCGAGATTTCCTGTGAATGCGCGCACACAGGTGCACGCGTTCACAGGAACGGAAGGTAAGCGACTGGATCTCCAGCCTGCCAGCGGCGATCGCTCGCTGGCAGGCTGGAGATGTGATTTTTTTTTTAACCCCTAACAGGTATATTAGACGCTGTTTTGATAACAGCGTCTAATATACCTGCTACCTGGTCCTCTGGTGGTCCCTTTTGTTTGGATCGACCACCAGAGGACACAGGCAGCTCAGTAAAGTAGCACCAAACACCACTACACTACACTACACCCCCCCCTGTCACTTATTAACCCCTTATGAACCCCTGATCACCCCATATAGACTCCCTGATCACCCCCCTGTCATTGATCACCCCCTGTAAGGCTCCATTCAGACGTCCGTATGTTTTTTACGGATCCACGGATACATGGATCGGATCCGCAAAACACATACGGACGTCTGAATGGAGCCTTACAGGGGGGTGATCAATGACAGAGGGTGATCAGGGTGTCTATATGGGTGATCACCCTCCTGTCCTTGATCACCCCCCTGTAAGGCTCCATTCAGACGTCCGTATGTTTTTTACGGATCCACGGATACATGGATCGGATCCGCAAAACGCATACGGACGTCTGAATGGAGCCTTACAGGGGGGTAATCACCCATATTGACACCCTGATCACCCCCCTGTCATTGATCACCCCCCTGTAAGGCTCCATTCAGACGTCCGTATGTTTTTTACGGATCCACGGATACATGGATCGGATCCGCAAAACGCATACGGACGTCTGAATGGAGCCTTACAGGGGGGTGATCAATGACAGGGGGTGATCAGGGAATCTATATGGGTGATCACCCTCCTGTCCTTGATCACCCCCCTGTAAGGCTCCATTCAGACGTCCGTATGTTTTTTACGGATCCACGGATACATGGATCGGATCTGCAAAACACATACGGACGTCTGAATGGAGCCTTACAGGGGGGTGATCAATGACAGGGGGTGATCAGGGAATCTATATGGGTGATCACCCTCCTGTCCTTGATCACCCCCCTGTAAGGCTCCATTCAGACGTCCGTATGTTTTTTTACGGATCCACGGATACATGGATCGGATCCGCAAAACGCATACGGACGTCTGAATGGAGCCTTACAGGGGGGTGATCAATGACAGGGGGTGATCAGGGAATCTATATGGGTGATCACCCTCCTGTCCTTGATCACCCCCCTGTAAGGCTCCATTCAGACGTCCGTATGTTTTTTACGGATCCACGGATACATGGATCGGATCCGCAAAACGCATACGGACGTCTGAATGGAGCCTTACAGGGGGGTAATCACCCATATAGACACCCTGATCACCCCCCTGTCATTGATCACCCCCCTGTAAGGCTCCATTCAGACGTCCGTATGTTTTTTAAGGATCCACGGATACATGGATCGGATCCGCAAAACGCATACGGACGTCTGAATGGAGCCTTACAGGGGGGTGATCACCCATAAAGATTCCCTGATCACCCCCCTGTCACCGGTGGACCTTCTACATCATGGCACCAAACGACGAGACCAATCTCTTTTTGTCTGTATGTGTGTGTGTGTGTGTCTGTGTTCGTACCAGTGGACCTATTACCTCATGGCGGCAAACTACACGCTCAATCTCTGTGCGTACCTGTGAACCGTCTACATAATGGTACCAAACGACGAGACCAATCCCTTTTTGTCTGTGTTCACGTAAAGGCGGACCTTAGACATCATGGCAGCTAACACCGTTCCAAATGGCCTTCTTAATTCTTAAGTTATCTATATATTGTATAAAAAAAATAAGAATTTCAGGTCAATAAGGTTATGGACTTTAACGTATTTAAAAAAAAATTAAAATATGTCTAGTATTAGGTAATACTATAATTTAATTTAAAAAAAATTTATGTCATTTAGACTATTCTATCTAAAGAATAAAAAATTGGGACAATGCCTTCCTGTATAGTTAATCGGTGCCTAAGCAAATCAGGGAAGAAAAACCAAAAGAAAGATATTATATTGCACAGATTTCCTAAGGATTTAAGTAAAATAAAATCATGGCTGCAAGGCACAGGTCAAAAATTTAAGGATCTTGAAACACTATCAGATAGCATTTTGGCGGGAAAACCAAAAGACAAATTTAGGATATGTTCTTGTCATTTCTCTAAAGAATGCTATAATATTGGTCCAAATGGAAGGTATTTGAAGACAGATGCCATTCCAACAATATTCCCTACTCTTGGCGATGGAGAATGTATAATAGAAGAGACCCTAAAGAAGGTTTATAAACGCAGTTTGAAGCGCAGTTTTGAATCCGCTAAAGAAACCCACACAGAAGAATTGTGTGACATGGTAGAAGAAGACGTAATTGTTCCAAATAACGAAACACAATATTGTTGTGTTGCTACTCAGACTGATTTTACCTTTACTAACTGCAAGATTATATTACTGTCAAATGATCAAAATGAGGATGAAGATTCATTTCAAGATCTAGAAAGAGGTTTAGAAAATAATAGTCAGATGATGTCAACTCCTTCCAATAACATAAAATACAACCGTATTTCACGAACAACAGATTTATCATCACCTCTGAAGAAAAGGCCAAATCTAAGCTTTGGATTTTTTACCAATAGTGAACAACAACACATTGACGGGATTGAACCTCTATCACCCATATTTGAAAAAAATAATTTGATTGAAGAAAACGATGAAATCGAAATGAATGAAGACATCACAGTGACCTGTGATACTCAAGAACATAGTTACGTCCCAGAGTTTGGCAGCTTAGACAACTCTAACGATTTCTTGACATCTTCATTTTTTTCACAAATCAAAGAATGACCACCATTTTCATTTATATACTCAAATGAACGTGATATAGTAAACGATAAGAAGATTATTTTATTTGAATCCTGCTTAGACAACTTATTGATGAAAGTTAAGTGTCAGTACCATATTGACTGTCATTCTATGGTTAAGACTTTAAAAAAAAATGTGATGGTTCTTATTTAAGAGTCACTGGAATGTGCTCTCAGGGACACCGATTCAAAATATTCGAAAGCCAACCGAGAGTGGGTAATTATGCAGCTGGAAACATAATGACAGCAGCTGCCATCCTGTTCAGTGGTCAAAATTTCACCAAATTGAAAGAATTTTGTGATGTTCTTGGGTTGGTAATTATTTCTGAGACAACATATTACCGATACCAATCGTTATTTCTTTTTCCTGCCTTAGATCTTGCATGGAATAGAGAAAAAGAACAAATTGGGAAAGATATAAAATGTAAACCACTATGCATTGCGGGTGACGGGCAATGTGATAGTCCCGGTCATAATGCTAAATATTGTGTGTACTCCGTGATGGACACCTTATCCACCAAGATTGTCGACTTTGAAGTGGTCCAGCGCACTCAGTGTTCTTCATCAGTTGCGATGGAAAAGCATGGATTCTCAATCGTTATGGATCGTCTTTTAGACAACGGATATAATATAAAAATATTTGCCTCGGATAGACATGTCGGCATACGTAAACAGCTACGATTGGAGTACCCTTTAATAGAACAACAATTCGATGTTTGGCATTACGCCAAATCTTTAAAAAAGAAATTAACCACTGCAAGCCAAAATAAATTTTGTAAAGAAATAAAGCCATGGATCAACAAAATAATTCTACACTTCTGGTGGAGTATTCAGAATTGCAATGCTAATACCGAATTACTGCGTGAAAAATGGTTGTCATTGCTAAACCACATAGTCGACGAGCACGAATGGAATGGGAGTTTGTACAATCGTTGTGCACATGGCAAAATTGATGAAAGAAATGGAGAGGTACTTTGGCTTTCCAAGGAGACCCCACCCTTCATGAATATAGAAAAAATAGTAAATAGCAAAGTTTTGAATAATGATCTCAGACATCTTACAAGAAATTGCCATACAGGACAATTGGAAAACTTTCATAGTTTGGCCCTAAAATACAGAACTAAAAGAATCCATTTTGGCATAGACGCAATGGAGGCCAGGACCAAATTAGCTGCCCTGACTCATAACAGAAATGTTGGTCGAGAGCAAGCAGTGATCAAGTGCCCAAAGAAAAATTCTGAATCAACTGGAACAAAACGTACCTGTCTTGTGATTCCAAAGGGTACAACAAGATGGATAGTACGTGACGTTTATGAAAAAAAATCAGTAGACTATCTCGAAGATATATGTGTAGACGTTTTGAAACTAGTCAAGGGTGATCTTAAATCAACATGGACATCTAGAGCACCGACATTACCACCGAATATCATCAACAAGGAAAGACCACAAAAAGAGGACATTAAACGCCAGCGAATCAGTCGATTCAAATCTATTTAAATACAGTTGAAAATTTGACCGGTGGACACATTCCAGTTAACTGAAAACTGTTCAGATTTATGTTTTCTTCAAATAGATACCCTTTGTTTTTTGAATATGCAGTGCTTCAATCCTTAACGCACTATGATAAATAGACTGTGAAAGGGCAATTTGTTTACATTGAATTTAATTGCTGTGTGTTTTGTAATTGCGCTAAAGTAAAAAATTGTTTTTTCTGATTCTTTATTATAGGCTAGTTGATAACGATCGCTTGGATCTCAGATATGTTGCTCTGGCGATTTAACTGTTTTACAGATACATGGTGCAGCTAGTTCAGTTTGCCGCACTAAACTCATCTAATTTTGAAAGTTTTTTTTTAAACTCGCTATGGCCATATACATTTAATACATTGTTATAGAGCACACTAATACATGAATGTAATGCTACCTTGTTCTTTTTCTTTACACTTGCATAAGTTGCAAATGAGCACTCGAAGGTGAGCAGGGGCGAGCACTCGAAGGTGACCAGGGGTGGTGCTTAATGTGTTTGAGGCCAGGCTGCTCTCCCTTCTTTCATTGTTTCCCCGCCCAGCCTCTGCCCGTGCCAGAAACAGCTTGATGCAAGGGAATAGGGGGTGGGCATAGGCAGAAGCTGAGCGGGGAAACAATGAAAGAAGGTTTTAGCAGCCTGGTCTCAAACACAGTAAGCACCATCCCTGGTCCCCTTTGAGTCCTCATTTGCAACTTCTGCAAGTGTAAAGAAAAATAACAAGGTAGCATTACATTCATGTATCGGTGTGCTCTATAACAATGTATTAAATGTATATTGTCCTATGGAGGAGCAAGAAAACCTTTATTTATCCTTTATTTAACGTTATTTTGTAATACACATGTGTAATTATAATAAAAACTATACAAAGAAACTCAAGTAAAGAAAATATTCTCAAACATAAAAAAAGCTACTGTATGTTTATTTTTATGCCAGTGGCGTATGGATCGACATAGCAGCCATAGCAATGGCTATGGGGACCTACGCCACTGGGGGGCCGCTGACAACTGAGGATTAAAAAAATAACAATAAAATTTATGTGGCGAGTGGGCTGGGCTTGGTGCTCTGATAGGGGGCGGTTGGACTCGGAGCCGGAGGCCGTAGGTAGAGAGGCAGTCTGGGAGGGGGTTGGCCGGAAGTGGAGGAGGCGGAGTCGCAGACTTGGAGCGGCACGTACAAGGATAGGAAGCTGCGAGGTGAGCTGCTGGAGTGTGGGTGGGTCAAGTGCCGGGGCCCACTGCTCCTGGGGGGGCCCACTGTGCCAGCTCACTCCTGCAGCTAAATATGATAGGTCCCAAATGTCGCGGGCGGCTGCCTGCATGTCCCGGCTTATGATAAGTGTGCTGCTGCCTCTCACTCACTGTGCGATGCTGCTATCCTTGGCTCCGCCTCCTCACACAGCAAGGGAAAAGAGCTTGAGAGCCTTGAGAGAGAGAGAGACCTGCAGAAGGAGGGGCCGGGTCCCAGGAAAATAACCTGATCATTGCCTCCTCCTTCTGCAGTCCTCCGTGCTCATGACATGCCCCACGTTCTTCTGTGATCACCAGAGGGTGACAACTCAGTGTGGCTGCTCCTGCCTTTCTACCATCACTGCAGAGTTGCTTCCTGTCCTGCTTGCTGCTGGCCTGTCTTCAAACTAGTAAGCTAGTAAGGTCCTTTTTTTTTTCTTCATTCTTTTGTCCAGTTGTTTAATTTTAACCCCTCGAGGCTCAGACATGTCACAGTGACTGAGCTTTTTCCATTAGCCAAATAGTGGGTCTCAGCCAGCACCACTCCCCTCCCATGATGTCCCATTTACTTATAATTAGGACACGCTGTAAGATTTAGCATGGAGAAGTATTACTTGTCCATGCTAAATCTTTTGGATGTGTCCTTAGTAGGTGTTGTCAGTAGTTACTGTCACTCAGCGCTGCTGTCACCACCAAGTATCGCTGATGACCCACCTTTAGGGTCCAGTCACACAACCGTAATTCTTGGTCCGCCTCTGTGCAACAATTTTTCGTAATGTGTGCGGTCCCATTCATTTAAATCGGGCTGCAAAAGATGCGGACCGCAACAGTTGTCAGTGTTCCCTGTACAGAGAGAGAAGGGGGCCCGTATAGAAAAGATCAGTATGAGGCTTCATTCACATCACCGTTTAGCCATTCCGTTCTCCTGCTCAATTTAGGAGCAGGACAATGTAAAGGACAGATTTGGAACATAACGGAGCCTACGGATCCCATAGACTATAATAAAGTCTGTTAGGTTTCCGCTCAGAAGATGATTTTGGAGAAGAAACAAAAGTAGTGCATGCAAGACTTTTGTCTCTGCTTCCTTCAAAAATCTTCTTCTGAGCGAACACCTAACAGACCCCATTATAGTCTATGGGGTCCTTAGGATCGGTTCGGCTCAGTTATGTGCCGAATCCGTCCTCTCCATTCTCCTGCTCCTAAATGGAGCAGGAGAACAGAAAGGCTGAACGGTGATGTGAAAGAACCCTGAGTTGTCACTGGGTTTTCACCGCTGTCTCCGGCGGCTGCCTGCATGGCCCAGCTTATGATCAGCCAGGCCATGCAGGCAGTGTTGTGCTCCACTCACTATGCGGTGCTGAGACAATGGATGGAGCGGACTGCGGCGGTGAGCCTGCCCTATACACAGCAGGTGCTGTGACGATCTCACCATCGTATAAGTGTCTGTCCATATGTATGTGTCTGTCCCTGTGTGTGTGTGTCTGTCACCTGTGTCTGTGTGTCTCTCCCTGTGTGTCACCATCACAATGCCCACGGTGTTCCTATGTCTTGACGCACACCATTGTTTTTCTTGTGAAATTCCCAATTAGTTTGATGTGTCACCCTCTTCCTATTGAAAATACAAAATTTGGATTCAAAATGGCCGCCATGGTCACCTCCCATTTTGAAAAGTTTCCCCCCTCACATATACTAATGTGCCACAAACAGGAAGTTAATATCACCACCCATTCCCATTTTATTAAGGTGTATCCATATAAATGGCCCACCCTGTATTTTTTTAACAAACACATTACACTTTTTAAAGCATTTATATATTATATATATTAACCAGTAATGAGATTCAACTTCTAAATTTTTTTAAACTATCACGAATTTTAATTTGAAATTGAAAACATAAACAACAAAATATTAATACTATAGTTGCTTTAAGCGGGTGCCTGTACTTTTAGTATAGATTACCTATTCTATTAATATACCATTAATATAAAATAGTAGTTATTTCTACCCCTGGCAACAAAAACTGATTTATTCATTTTTTCAATAACAAGAGCTTATTCATAGGCCATAAATTCAGCTGGAATATCAGGTGCATGCTTGAAACCAGTGTATTCCTCATCCGTGTCAGCAAAGGCTTGCCGTACTTTATGCACCACACATGCCGGGATGGGTCGTCGATTACCCTTCCCAAGATATCCATGCACCCATGCAGTAAAAGTCCGATATGCAGTCTTTCTGCGTTGTCTATAAATATAAAAAATGTAATTTATTCAAATACTTCTAAAATAACTTACAAAATTAAATGAAAGGGATTATATCAAACAATTCTAGCCTTTTATAATCAGCCCATCCATCATAATACAGAATGTTTGACTCTTAGGCCCCTTTCACACTTGCGTTGTCCGGATCCGGCATAGAGTTCCGTCGTCGGGGCTCTATGCCGGAAGAATCCTGATCAGGATTATCCCCATGCATTCTGAATGGAGAGAAATCCGTTCAGAATGCATCAGGATGTCTTCAGTTCCGGAACGGAACGTTTTTTGGCCGGAGAAAATACCGCAGCATGCTACGCTTTTTGCTCCGGCCAAAAATCCTGAACACTTGCCGCAAGGCCGGATCCGGAATTAATGCCCATTGAAAGGCATTGATCCGGATCCGGCCTTAAGCTAAACGTCGTTTCGGCGCATTGCCGGATACGACATTTAGCTTTATCTCAATGGTTACCATGGCTGCCGGGACGCTAAAGTCCTGGCAGCCATGGTAAAGTGTAGCGGGGAGCGGGGGAGCGGCATACTTACCGTCCGTGCGGCTCCCGGGGCGCTCCAGAGTGACGTCAGGGCGCCCCAGGCGCAAGGATGACGTGATCGCATGTACACGTCATCCATGCGCCTGGGGCGCTCTGACGTCACTCTGGAGCGCCCCGGGAGCCGCACGGACTGTAAGTATGCCGCTCCCCGCTCCTACTATGGCAACCAGGACTTTAATAGCGTCCTGGCTGCTATAGTAACACTGAAAGCATTTTGAAGACGGATCCGTCTTCAAATGCTTTCAGTACACTTGCGTTTTTCCGGATCCGGCGTGTACCTCCGGCAAGTGGAGTACACGCCGGATCCGGACAACGCAAGTGTGAAAGGGCCCTTAGTACAATGGTACCTTTTTTGTGTTGTTTGTTTTAAACATAATGAAAAAATATATTTCTAAAAGTATCCTATTTAGCTTCTAGAGGTTCCCCCAGTTGACATTAATGGAACATGTCAATGTAAAAAAAAAAAGTTCTTTCTGCCTTCTGATCAGCCCTTCTGTCGTATAACCACCTCCAGATGTCGAAAGTTACAAGAGTCAAGTGAATAAATGTAGCTAGAAAATGTTCTGCAACTGAGCGTTGCTATGGCCATTTATGGCGTAGAATTTTTTTTTTCTGTATTGTTCATGAGCACGACAAATAAATACAGCCGTCCCGCCGTTCTCTGATGCACCTGGTCACGTCTTCAGGCTCGAGTCTGAGGCGTTGTTAATGATAGAACAGAATGGCATCACAACAAAATATTTGAATTACACCGATTAAAATAAGTTCCAGATTATACTGCCATCACCAAAGTCAACATTGACCAGAATAACAGCCAAGTTCCCTTGTATTGGAGTGACCTTGTATTCTACCCTCTCATTCCGATCGCACATCCGAACCCTTTCACCCACCTGTCGCCTCAGACTGAAAAACCTATCCAGCATCCGCACCTTACTCAACTTTTAATCTGCTTGTACATGTCCTCATCATCTCTTGGCTACACTAGCGCAACATTCTATTGTGTGGTCTTCCATCTAGCACTCTTGGACCACAGAACTTTATTTTTAGCTTAGTATCTATCCTTGTGATAGATCATCAGAATCTGATCATCGGGGGTCCTAGTCCACGGACTACCGCCGATCGGATGCTGATGATCTATAACGAGGATAGATCTGCAGCTGTAAGAAAGTTCAGGTAACCCCTTAAAGAAAAAGAAAATGAATAAGATATAATATTTGACATTACCTGTTCATGTCTTTGGCAGGTGGTGGTGCTTGTTGTTGCCCAACCGTGCGAAACACCACACTAACGGTATCTTCTCTTTGGCAGAAAATAGAAAAAAATTCATGTGTAGTGATGCAACCCGATTCCTCAATAAATTCTTGTGCATTTTCTACCTCTCTGCAACATATAGATTCGATGTTTGTTTTCATTATTGGACAGTTGTCACAAAGACACCAATCTCTTTTTCCTATACGACAATTAGAGTTTGCCGGTTGAAACACGATATACTGGCTGTTTTCATCTCTAATAGGATTGCTGGGGAAACAGTTGGTGTTCAAGAGATCTCCAAAATATTTTATTCTTAACTGAGACATAAGTTCTTGTAACTGTAAAAAAAATATATTAATAAATAATTGTAATCAACATTCAAGTCGGTTAATTAGTATTAGTATGATATTTCAAAATATCTAATTACCTCCGGATCCTCAGAATAATTTTTTATTTTTGTATCTGCCGTCAACAATGTTTGTTGAGATACGGTTGTTGTTACTTCCTCCAACGGAAACACGTTCTCCGAACCATGCAAATCAGAGTTTTCAAATAACGCCTGAAACAAAATAAAAAATGTATTTAAAATATTTATTATGAAATATTAATCATTAAATACAAATATTATGTTTGATCTTTGCAATCAAATTTGTCATGTTATTTGATAACAGGGTTTCTGCGACAACACATGTATCGAATAAACATAACATTTATATTGCATTGATCAACCAGAGTATTAGTAATTGACGATGAAAAAGGGGTGGCACTCTAGACCATTTAGTGCTACAAGGAAATTTTTTTTAAATTAAAGTTTAATTACTCCATAATCAAGATAACAAAATTAATAGAAATATTAATTTGTATCATAATTAATCAGTTGATAAATTAATAATTATCTATAATGAATTTTTTATTTTTTTTTAAAGTGAGGTGAGACCAGCTAGATTGAACTAACTTTTACATACTTCTAGATTAAGAGATTCATCCTTGACGTAGCATGCTAATATATTGTAATTTGTATTCAACAAAATATTTGAATCAGATTGTGTAGATAATATCACGTATAGATCGCTGCAATCATTTGCAGGGATGTTCTCTTCCGTCTAAAAAAAATTAAAAAGAAAACGGTTTATGTACATATGAAAAAAATAATATCTTTATAAAAAAAAATTAAAGGAAGAATTAATACTCTTTATAATTCTATTTTTCAAAATTGTCATACATTGATTTAATTACATACATATAGAATTTATACTATATAGAAAACGAAAATTTCAGACAAAAAACAATTGAAACCATAGACGTATGGGCAACAACAGAAAAGGTGTGTACTGCATGTTAACTTTCAATTAAAAAGCTCAGTGTTAGGCTAGGTATACATGACGACATTTGTCGCGCAACATTTTGTTGCACTAATGTCGCGCGACTATTTTTATAATGGCAGTCTATGGTGTCGCACTGCAACATGCGACATGCTGCGACTGCGACGCGACAGTCGCAGAAAATCCATTCGAGATGGATTTTTCTGCGACTGTCGCGTCACAGTCGCAGCATGTCGCATGTTGCAGTGCGACACTATAGACTGCCATTATAAAAATTGTCGTGCGACATTAGTGCAACAAAATGTTGCGCGACAAATGTTGCGCGACTTTTTGTCGCGCAACAAATGTCGTTGTGTAGACCTAGCCTTACTGCCCTCCCTGTGAGAGGTCTGAGCAGATATGAAATATTTGCAGCACTTGAGTCTATCGGACAGGTCTCTGTGTTGAAATGTGGATCTCGATGTTTTTTGTAGTTTGAAAGATGTTCCTTCTATTAATTTTCTGCTCATTTGCAGTTTATTTGATATAATTAAACATGCTTCTCTCAGAAGACCTTGTGTTAGATATTTACTGCAGTAGTATTTTTAAGGTTTTTGGAAGATCTCCGGTTTCTAAATTGTCTCATGTTGACTCCTTTATTGACTTTAGACTATCATTTTAAAAAAGTAATATACGGTACCCGTATTTTTCGCCCTATAAGACGCACCGGCCCATAAGACGCACCTAGGTTTTTGAGGAGGAAAATAAGAAAAAAAAAATTGGAACCAAAAGGTGTGCTTTTGGTGGGTTTTGAACTAATTGTGGTTTGTGGCTGGCACAGTTATGGGGGGATCTGTGGCTGGCACAGTTATGGGGGGATCTGTGGCTGGCACAGTTATGGGGGATCTGTGGCTGGCACAGTTATGGGGGGATCTGTGGCTGGCACAGTTATGGGGGGATCTGTGGCTGGCACAGTTATGGGGGGATCTGTGGGTGACACTTAGGGGGGGATCTGTGGGTGACACTTAGGGGGGGATCTGTGGGTGACACTTAGGGGGGGATCTGTGGGTGACACTTAGGGGGGGATCTGTGGGTGACACTTAGGGGGGATCTGTGGGTGACACTTAGGGGGGGATCTGTGGGTGACACTTAGGGGGGGATCTGTGGGTGACACTTGGGGGGGGATCTGTGGGTGACACTTGGGGGGGTCTGTGGGTGACACCTAGGGGGGGATCTGTGGGTGACACCTAGGGGGGGGATCTGTGGGTGACACTTAGGGGGGGGATCTGTGGGTGACACTTAGGGGGGGGTCTGTGGGTGACATTTAGGGTGGATCTGTGGGTGACACTTGAGGAACTGTGTGTGGCTCTTATTGGGCTCTCTGGATGGCACTGTTATGGGGATCTGTGTATGACACATATATTGCATCTTATGCTATGTGTCATCCACAGATCGCCTCCATAAGTGTCCCTGTAGTGAATAACCCTCAATACATGGGTGGGGGTCGCATCTGCTTTTATAATGACAGCGGGGCCCATGCAGTAACTGCATTCTACTACACGGGCCCCGCTCACTGTATAATCGTATCTCTAATAGTTAATTGTTATGTATATAATCCCATAATCAGCGCTGTGTATTACGGTACTTACAACTACAAGCGCTGGGTAGCAGAGAGGAGGGAGGAGGCAGGCCGGGAGGACAGGCGCAGGCAGCATGAGTCATACGTCATGCGCCCACGCCGCCTGCTTCATTCATAAAGTGGGCAGCGCAGGCGCGTGACGTAGTGACTCACGCTGCCAGCGCCCGTCCTCCCTCCTCTCTGCTACCTACCGGAGAGGCGGGAGCTTGTAGTTGTAATTAATACACAGCGCTGATTATGCGATTATATACATAAGAATTAACTATTAGAGATAGGATTATACAGTGAGCGGGGCCCGTGTAGTAGAATACAGTCACTGCACGGGCCCCACTGTCAATTTAAAAGCAGATGCCGGCCCCCAGCCCCTCCTCCCTCACAGCTGATACACCTGCCGCGCGGCATCGCGGCGGCTGTATCATTGAAAACTCGGCAAAATCAGCAGCATTTGCCCCATAAGACGCACTGCTATTTTCCCCCCACTTTTGGGGCGTAAAAAGTGAGTCTTATAGGGCGAAAAATACGGTAAGTAAATTTTTCACTACTATTTTTTGTTTAAAGTAAATAAATAGTATAAAAAAAACTTACTTCATCTTGAGCAGTTACTTCCTCCGTTTTAATACCAACATCATTATGTGTTTTCATATCCTGAGCTTTATTCATAATTCACTGTTATCTTTACGGCTAAAATATAAATTTTCAAAAAATAAAATAAAAATTTTGCTAATAAAGTTCGTACTAGTGTCTCTGTGTTACAAAACACACATTAGACTTTCAATCTGTTGCCATATCTTTTAAAATTCACCGGTAAGCACAGAGATTGAGCGTGTAGTTTGCCGCCATAAGGTAATGGGCCACTGGTAAGAACACAGACACACACACACATACAGACAAAAAGAGATTGGTCTCGTCGTTTGGTGCCATGATGTAGAAGGTCCACCGGTAAGCACAGAGAATCAGCGTGTAGTTTGCCGCCATGAGGTAGAAGGTCCACCTATACACACACACACTCACAACGCCTTATTACACAGTTTTTTTTTTTTTGACAAGTAAAAATCACATCCATCTGTGCACATAAGGCAGACCAAACACCTTTTTAAAAATTGAAATAAATGTGCTGCAAACACAGACGTTCTTAAAGTAATGCACATGCGAACACAGTATATTTTTTAATTATTACAGTGATTCACATTGTTGTATAGCTTTACTCAATTTAAAATGACACTGGTTATTTAATTCGACAGGAGTCTATATCTCGACTGCATATATGTCTTTGACACACAAGGGTGGCAGACATGTGGCCCTATCTCTGACACACAAGGGTGGCGGACATGTGGCCCTATCTCTGACACACAAGGGTGGCAGACATGTGGCCCTATCTCTGACACACAAGGGTGGCGGACATGTGGCCCTATCTCTGACACACAAGGGTGGCAGACATGTGGCCCTATCTCTGACACACAAGGGTGGCGGACATGTGGCCCTATCTCTGACACACAAGGGTGGCAGACATGTGGCCCTATCTCTGACACACAAAGGTGGCAGACATGTGGCCCTATCTCTGACACACAAAGGTGGCGGACATGTGGCCCTATCTCTGACACACAAAGGTGGCGGACTTGTGGCCCAGTCTTTGAGTGACAAAAGTAGGGGACATGTGGCTCTGTATTTGAGTGTCAAAAGTTAGCAGCATGTCCTTCTGTATGGCTGTACTATCTATCATTTTATTTGTTGCCTTTCTTTGGGAGATAGACTATTAGTGGGAAAATACATTACACATATATTTAGTTGATTATACTAACTAATTAAATCCTCTTTGAGTTTTCGACACTGGAGGAGAGGAGAGAGAAGTAATGCCTGCCACAGACCAGACTTCTTTGCCGTCAGCGTAGCGCTGTGATGCGACTACGCACGGCAGGAACGTAAGTTAGACCGGGGCCAGCGCATGCGCAAGGTACACTGTGATGCCCCGGCCAGACTGTGGGCATACAATGCGCATGCGCCGATATCGCGATCATCGGCGCATGCGCGGGATTATGGCCAGGAGGAGGAAGGAAAAGAGATGAGACCAAGGGCGGGCAGACTCGGCGGATGGGCGGGCAGACGCGGTGGATGGGCAGGCAGACGCGGCGGATGGGGGAGTGGATTGGTATGAAGATGACCCAGGGGCCTGGGCACCGGCCGTTCTAAGGCCGCCCCTGGGCACCTTCACTGCCTAATTTGCATACAGAATAAAAGTGTTTTTCGGACGAACGATTATAGCAGGGAACTAACGGTAAGAACAGTTTTAATAGGGGGGATGCCATGGACATTAGTCTATTAATAGGTTTATAGGGTCAATCGGCGCGAAAGACTCCCTTTAAAATGTTTAACCCTTTTTTTTACTGCTATAATATTCCTTACATATGCTGTTGTTTTATGTGGTTTATTGATAAATGTCACCTGTTTGCATGACTAAATGCTCAATAAATAAAAAAAATTACAAAAAAAGGTGTCAATAGTAATGTCACTGCAATAGCCACTGTGATGGACACTGTTGTTGGTGATGGTACATTAGCACAGATTGTTTTTTTAATGTTGCGCCCATACCATAATAAAAAAAATCCTCTGATAGATCTATTTAAACATAAACTTACCATTTTACACGTTTAAGGCCTCTTTCAGAAGAGCGTTATGGATTCTCTCGGGATGCGTGATGCATTCAGTGAAACTTGCACAATTTTGCAAGCAAGTTCAGTAAACTTTGTCTGTAATTGCGTTCATTGTATCAGTTTTGATGCATTTTTTCATGCGCGTGAAAAAAACCTGAAAAATTACATCTAGCAGCCATCAGTGGAAAAAGCATGGCATTCGGATTGCATCCAGGTTACATCCAGATGCAACGCCTTTTTCACTGAAGCTCCATTCACTTATATGGGGCCAGGGCTGTGTGAAAAATGCTGAATATAGAACATGCTGTGATTCTCATGCGACACAGAAATTATTTGCAAAAATAACGCTCATGTGCACAGACCCATTGAAATGAAAGTAGGGTGCTATGTATTCATGTCACGCATTACACCCGCTCTGAAAACTCACTCGTGTGAAAGGAGCCTTAAGCCTGCATCTGCCCCAATTTTTCACCTGAACCAAATAGGCAAATCTGCAGAAGCGGCACTTGTTTTAGGAGCAAGTTCCTCTTATGGGCACAAGTCAGCTTGTTTAATCTTTTTATTTTGCCAAAGAGTATAAGCAGAAGATGTATTTTCAATTTCACTTATCTACTTGATCATAATTAACTACTTGATAATAATTAAGCGAACACAAGGGTTATCTAATGCATTCACGGTTATGAGAATACATCCCAGCTTCAAATATAGGTAGGACAAGGCGTTTACACCACCACGTTTGTCATAATGATTTATCCTACTATCAATATGCTACTGGGAAATGAGCACAGGGTTTAAAAATATACAATTCTGTGTAAAAGTTTTAGACAGGTGTAAAAAAAATGCTGCAAAGCAAAGTAAAGGTGGATTTACACGGGACGATTCTTCCGCCGACTGTCGGGAAGGAGGCTGCTGCATTTATGATTGCAATCCCTCGTCCTCATACAGAATCATGGTCTCTGAGCAGCAGATCACTGTTTAGACCACACGATTTGCTGCCCAGAAGCCATGATTGGTGGTACCTGCATGAACAAAAGGATCACCCGATGAATGAGCGCTTCACTCATTCATCGGATGATCGGTGGCACATTTACACGTGCAGATTGTCGGGAACAACCATTCGCAAGAACCATAGTTCCCAATAACCTAGATAATTATTGGCATGTGTGAATGCATCTTGAGGATGCTTTCAAAAACTGAAGTGCCAATAGTTTATTTTTATCATTTAACAATATGCAAAGTAAATGAACAAGGGAGAAATTTGCCTTCAAAGCAGCATCAATACTTCTAGGTACACTTGCAAACAGTTTTTGTAACTCAGTAGGGAGGTTGTTCCAAACATTTTGGAGAACTAACCACAGATCTTCTGTGGATGTAGGCTTTCTCAAATCCTTCTGTCTCTTCACGTGATCCCAGACAGGCTCGATGTTGTTGAAATTTCTCTTTTGTTTATTCACTTTGCATGTGCTTAATTCATTTAAAAAAAATATTAACACTTCTATATTTGAAAGCATTCCCCTTTTGCATATTGGTAGAGGGAGAAATTATTATGACAAATTTGGTGGTGGTCTAGTTATTCACCTTTTAACTGCTTTATACTGGCAGGCTGGGTGGTAGTGAAGACACAGGCAGGGCAGACAGGAACATGAACAAGGAAAATGGACAGGGTTAACTTAAACACAAACAGAACTGAAATTAGAAGGATGTGGCAGTGTGCGCCCTGGCCCTCTAAGAGGTCAGAATTAAGCATGTACATGCCCTAAGGAGGCGGAGGCTGGAGTACTATGCTTAAGCATTGCGGCAGCAGCATGGTGAGTAGCTCAGCTTCCATGCCCACAGGGGAGAGCAGGGCAGTAGTGGCCATGGACAGCTGTCCTAACATAGATATTAGTGTGTGTGTGTGTGTGTGTATATATATATATATATATATATATATATATATACCGTATTTTTCGCCCCATAAGACGCACTTTTTCTTCCCCCAAAATGGGGGAGAAATGCCCCTGCGTCTTATGGGGCGAATGCTTGCAGTTTTACATCGCAAGCTGCGATGTAGAGCGAGCGGGGACTCGGGGAGGGACTGGGAGGAGGATCTGGGGGCTGGCAATAGCGGCGGGGCGGTGCAGTCAGTGTAGTATAGCACCGCCCCGCCGCTCCAGTATACTAAAATAAGATGTAATTTTCAAGTAATACTTATTAAACTTGCCCCCTTAGTCCTATTACTACCTTACATCCTAATCGCGGCAGTAGAATTCAGGCCGGGCGAGCAGGCGGCAGCGTAACTCTTGTCACGTGCCTGCGCCGCCTACTTTATGAATGAAGTAGGCGGCGCAGGCAAGTGACGTCAGTGAGAGACGCGCCCCGTCCTGCCTGCCTGAATTCTACACTAGCGATTAGGATCTAAGGTAGTAATAGGACTGAGGGGGCATGTTTAATAACTATTAATTGAATATGACATCTTATTTTAGTATACTGGCGGCGGGGGGGTGGGGCGGGGGCGATCTGTGGATGGCACAGTTATGGGCTGGGGGGGGTCTGTGGATGGCACAGTTATGGGCTGGGGTGGTCTGTGGATGGCACTGTTATGGGCTGGGGGGGTCTGTGGATGGCACATATATAACAGTGCCACCCACAGATCCCCCCAGCCCATAACAGTGCCATCCACAGATTCCCCCTCCCCCCTGTAACAATGCCATCCACAGATCCCCCTGTAATAGTGCAAGCCACAGATGCCCCCCATAACAGTGTCCATCATCCACAGATACCCCCATAACAGTGTCCGTCATCCACAGATCCCCCCCATAACAGTGTCCGTCATCCACAGATCCCCCATAACAGTGTGTCATCCACAGATCCCCCCCCATAACAGTGTCAGTCATCCACAGATCCCCCCATAACAGTGTCAGTCATCCACAGATCCCCCCATAACAGTGTCAGTCATCCACAGATCCCCCCATAACAGTGTCAGTCATCCACAGATCCCCCCCATAACAGTGTCCGTCATCCACAGATCCCCCCATAACAGTGTCCGTCATCCACAGATCCCCCCATAACAGTGTCCGTCATCCACAGATCCCCCCATAACAGTGTCCGTCATCCACAGATCCCCCATAACAGTGTCCGTCATCCACAGATCCCCCACATAACAGTGTCAGTCATCTACAGATCCCCCACATAAGTGTCAGTCATCCACAGATCCCCAGTAATAGTGCCATCCAGAGACCACCATTCGTTCCAAACCCCCCAAACACACAGCACACCTTTTGGTTAAAAATATTTTTTTTCTTATTTTCCTCCCCAAAAACCTAGGTGCGTCTTATGGGCCGGTGCGTCTTATAGGGCGAAAAATACGGTATATATATATATATATATATATATATATATATATATACACACACAGTGGATATAAAAAGTCTACACACCCCTGTTAAAATGTCAGGTTTCTATAATGGAAAAAAAAAAGGAGACAAAGATAAATCATTTCAGAACTTTTTCCACCTTTAATGTGACCTATAAACTGTACAACTCAATTGAAAAACAAACTGAAATCTTTTAAGTAGAGGGAAGAAAAAATATAAAAATAAAATAATATGGTTGCATAAGTGTGCCCATCCTTAAACTAATACTTTGTTGAAGCACCTTTTTGATTTTATTACAGCACTCAGTCTTTTGGGGTATGAGTCCATCAGCATGGCACATTTTGACATGGCAAGATTTGCCCACTCTTACATACATACATACATACAACATAAGGCTGAAAAAAGACATTTGTCCATCCAGTTCGGCCTGTCATCCTGCAAGTTGATCCAGAGGAAGGCAAAAAAAAACCTGTGAGGTAGAAGCCAATTTTCCTCACTTTAGGGGAATAAAAACTTCCTTCCCGACTCCAATCTGGCAATCAGAATAACTCCCTGGATCAACGACCCCTCTCTAGTAGCTATAGCCTGTAATATTATTACGCTCCAGAAATACATCCAGGCCCCTCTTGAATTCCTTTAGTGTACTCACCATCACCACCTCCTCAGGCAGAGAGTTCCATAGTCTCACTGCTCTTACCGTAAAGAATCGTTTTCTATGTTTGTGTACAAACCTTCTTTCCTCCAGACGCAGAGGATGTCCCTTCGTCACAGTCACAGTCCTGGGGATAAATAGATGATGGGATAGATCTCTATACTGACCCCTGATATATTTATACATATTAATTAGATCTCCTCTCAGTCGTCTTTTTTCTAAAGTGAATAACCCAAATTTTGATAATCTTTCAGGGTACTGTAGTTGCCCCTTTCCAGTTATTACTTTAGTTGCCCTCCTCTGGACCTTCTCCAGCTCTGCTATGTCTGCCTTACAGGAGCCCAGAACTGTACACACTCCAAATCTGTCAGATTGCAAGGGCATCTCCTGTGCACAGCCCTCTTTAGATCACCCCAAAGATTTTTAATCAGATTCAGGTCTGGGCTCTGGCTGGGCCATTCCAAAACTTTAATCTTCTTCTGGTGAAGCCATTCCTTTGTTGATTTGGATATATGCTTTGGGTCGTTGTCATGCTGAAAGATGAAGTTCCTCTTCATGTTCAGCTTTCTAGCAGAAGCCTGAAGGGTTTGTGCCAATATTGACTGGTATTTGAAACTGTTCCCTCTAGCTTAAAGGGAACCTGTCATGTGGATATTTGATTATAATCTAACTAATTATATACAATCATTAACTACTAAAAAGTACCTTAGATGTATTCACTTACTGGTGTGACAGATGGTTACCTCATAATATACACACAAAGATGCCGAATGCTAATGAGCAGACTTGAGTCCAGCGTGATGTCATTGAGTCCAGCGTTTATTTAATTCAGAGCTATAGCCACTCCCCTGCCCACCTGCTGCTGATTCATATGGAAACAAACTGTCATTCAGCAGCAGGTAGGCGGGGAGAGTAAGGAGCTCATGAATATTCATGAGTCATCATTATCAGCTGGAGCTTTTCAATACAAGATGTTGGCTGATTGACTGGGTCAATTAAAGAAAGTGACCCAGCGTTTTGCTAAAAGAATCAGTCACTTATTTATGTTGCCCTTAGTTAGGACACCATAAAACTGGTGACAGGTTCCCTTTAACTAAGGCCCCAGTTCCAGATGAAGAAAAACAGCCCCAAAGCATGATGCTGCCACCACCATGCTTCACTGTGGGTATGGTGTTCTTTTGGTGATGTGCAGTGTTGTTTTTGTGCCAAACATATCTTTTGGAATTATGGCCAAAAAGTTAAACCTTGGTTTCATCAGACCCATAACACCTTTTCCCACATGCTTTTGCGAGACTTCAGATGTGTTTTTGCAAAATGTAGCCTGGCTTGGATGTTTTTCTACATAAGAAAAAGCTTTTGTCTTGCCACTCTACCCCATTGCCAAGAGGTATCAAATATACGGGAGATTGTTGTCATATGTACCACACAAAAAAATATAAAGTGTTACAGTGGCTCCAACCTCTCGTATCAACCGTATGTGGTGCACAACCCTTGCGGCCTACCCCTGGTCGCCGAGAGAACAAATAGGTATGTAAAATATGGTAGGGGGCACTCAACTACCTGGTACCAATTGGACAACTTATTGTGTAATAGTGGATTTATTCAATTAAAATACAATATACTATAAAAACATTAAATCACACACTTATTGGCGCCATGAAAGGATGATAAAATACATATAAAATACAAAATACATATAGTATAACTCAGAACAAACACTGGGGTGCTCCTGGTGTGGAAGCACGTAAGGGGACTGGTCGTAAGGGCTAAGAATCCCTTGGTTAGAATAGATGAGTTAGTGTAGGTCCGCTTTAACGTAACCGAAACATAACCAAAAACTCACTCGCTAGTGACGGATGGGGGTCGCTGCAGCCTGCTTCCCATATGACATTGCTCCATTCCAAGCTTAAACTATGGTGGGCATACGATACTCGAATAGGGCATAGGTATAAGTACTTATACGCAAATGACTTTGTACTTTACCCCTCCAAAAGTCGCGTGGTCCGATTCGGTCTCTCTTAGAAGATCAGGTCTGGATGTGATCGGACGCAAGAGTGAGTATCAAGGACCTTCTGCCTTGTTCACGTGATCCCCAGTCATGTGATCAGAGTCTGTACACGTGATCAGAGATGGGGAGGTTTCGTCGGTTGGGTCCGCTTCCAAGGTCTGTATTAGTTAGGCGTGCGCCTATTCCACTGGAAACACACGAACTATCGGCATGTGATCTATGACGACTCCTTGTACTTCATTTAGATGCTTTCAACTCCACTCCAGTGCTGTAGTACTTTTCTACATCTGTTATGAGTGGTGAGTTATGCCACATTTTGCCTAAAAAGTCACCTTACAGCACAGAAACCTAACATTTTAACAGGGGTGTGTAAACTTTTTATATCCACTGTATATATATATATATATATATATATATATAAATATAATTGTGAGGGGTTATGCTCAGGATCGCCTTTGCTGGGGTCAAAGGACACTTGTCTGTTCCAGCCAATTCAGACCAAACGCCGAGAAATAAGTTTAAGCTGACTTGTAGCCAGGTTTATTGATAAGGTTGCAGATAGAGATGGCCTTGCGGTTCGCCCGGTGGTTGCTTCACAGCGAACTTGGCTCGTTCGCGATTTGCCAAACATGCAAACATATGGCGATGTCCGCGCGCGCCATATTCTTTTGCATTGCGCTGGACTTTGACCCATTACACATCCATCAGGTGGGACAAGACAGCCAATTGAGACGTTTAAGCACATGGACACACCCCAACCCTACAGGGAGTGCAGAATTATTAGGCAAATGAGTATTTTGACCACATCATCCTCTTTATGCATGTTGTCTTACTCCAAGCTGTATAGGCTCGAAAGCCTACTACCAATTAAGCATATTAGGTGATGTGCATCTCTGTAATGAGAAGGGGTGTGGTCTAATGACATCAACACCCTATATCAGGTGTGCATAATTATTAGGCAACTTCCTTTCCTTTGGCAAAATGGGTCAAAAGAAGGACTTGACAGGCTCAGAAAAGTCAAAAATAGTGAGATATCTTGCAGAGGGATGCAGCACTCTTAAAATTGCAAAGCTTCTGAAGCGTGATCATCGAACAATCAAGCGTTTCATTCAAAATAGTCAACAGGGTCGCAAGAAGCGTGTGGAAAAACCAAGGCGCAAAATAACTGCCCATGAACTGAGAAAAGTCAAGCGTGCAGCTGCCAAGATGCCACTTGCCACCAGTTTGGCCATATTTCAGAGCTGCAACATCACTGGAGTGCCCAAAAGCACAAGGTGTGCAATACTCAGAGACATGGCCAACGTAAGAAAGGCTGAAAGACGACCACCACTGAACAAGACACACAAGCTGAAACGTCAAGACTGGGCCAAGAAATATCTCAAGACTGATTTTTCAAAGGTTTTATGGACTGATGAAATGAGAGTGAGTCTTGATGGGCCAGATGGATGGGCCCGTGGCTGGATTGGTAAAGGGCAGAGAGCTCCAGTCCGACTCAGACGCCAGCAAGGTGGAGGTGGAGTACTGGTTTGGGCTGGTATCATCAAAGATGAGCTTGTGGGGCCTTTTCGGGTTGAGGATGGAGTCAAGCTCAACTCCCAGTCCTACTGCTAGTTTCTGGAAGACACCTTCTTCAAGCAGTGGTACAGGAAGAAGTCTGCATCCTTCAAGAAAAACATGATTTTCATGCAGGACAATGCTCCATCACACGCGTCCAAGTACTCCACAGCGTGGCTGGCAAGAAAGGGTATAAAAGAAGAAAATCTAATGACATGGCCTCCTTGTTCACCTGATCTGAACCCCATTGAGAACCTGTGGTCCATCATCAAATGTGAGATTTACAAGGAGGGAAAACAGTACACCTCTCTGAACAGTGTCTGGGAGGCTGTGGTTGCTGCTGCACGCAATGTTGATGGCAAACAGATCAAAACACTGACAGAATCCATGGATGGCAGGCTTTTGAGTGTCCTTGCAAAGAAAGGTGGCTATATTGGTCACTGATTTGTTTTTGTTTTGTTTTTGAATGTCAGAAATGTATATTTGTGAATGTTGAGATGTTATATTGGTTTCACTGGTAAAAATAAATAATTGAAATGGGTATATATTAGTTTTTTGTTAAGTTGCCTAATAATTATGCACAGTAATAGTCACCTGCACACACAGATATCCCCCTAAAATAGCTAAAACTAAAAACAAACTAAAAACTACTTCCAAAAATATTCAGCTTTGATATTAATGAGTTTTTTGGGTTCATTGAGAACATGGTTGTTGTTCAATAATAAAATGAATCCTCAAAAATACAACTTGCCTAATAATTCTGAACTCCCTGTATAACAGAACCCGATCTGGCAGCCATTTTACATTAGGTGTTTTGCCAGTGTAGGGAGAGGTTGCATTTTGGAGCAGGGACAGGCTGTTAGGAACTTAGGGACACCAAACGCTAGCTAATAGGGCCACAAAAGTCCTTTTAAGGACTGGTAACGTTGTGCTATTGATAGGTGTGATACACAGAGGGGTGTGATATACTTATAATATACTTTCTAACATAGAAAGTATATTATAGTACATTTTTATGCTTCCAGAAAATATTGATTGAGGGCTATGATCTATCAGCTTCCACAAAATTACTGCTTGAGGGAGATATACCAGCTTTAGCTAACAACTGATTGAGGCCTGCCATATATTAGCTTCCACAAAATAGTGATAGAGGTTTTCCATATACCTGAATCCACAAAATTACTGCTTGAGGGTGATATACCAGCTTCAACTAATAACTGATTGAGGCCTTCCATATGTCAGCTTCCACAGAACAGTGATAGAGGTTTTCTATATACCTGCGTCCACAAAATTACTACTTGGGGGTGATATACCTGCTTCAACTAACAACTGATTGAGGCCTGCCATATATCAGCTTCCACAAATACTTCTCTTCTCTAGGGACTTTGGCACAGGGTCATTTTGAAAATGACAGGCAGCGGTAGGGGTCAGCAGTTGCACCAGGCCAGAGCATAAGTGGGAAGTTGGAGAGGGTGCATGCGATTATGTCAAAGGACGCACCAGAGTTGGTTGAGTGGCTCACTCAGCCTTCCTCTTCTGCACCCTCCTCATCCTCTATATCTGCACCCTTCTCACTCTCTGCTGTGTGTACCCCCAAAGACACCACCATAGCCCCTCCACTCGAGTCAGAGGAATTATTTTCCCATCCCCGAGCAGCCATTCTTGGCATCGGATGAGGAAGAGGAGGTAGCAAAGTCCACCACCCAGCGGTCTGACGACAGTACCCAGATCAGCCCAAGGAGGGTGGTCCCCGCTGTTGCTGCCTACTCCGAGATCTCTAATGTCAGTGGTGGTGAAGGTGACGATGATGACGCGTCGATGGACGTCACGTGGGTTCCCACAACAGAGGTAGAGGAGGGGAGTTCAGAGGGAGAGACGGAGCAGCTGATAGGGAGGAGAAGCAGGCAGAACCTGCAGTACACAGGAGGCAAAAATCTGACTGCAAATGTATCTGGAGTGAGCCATCCACCATGTACGGTCACATCTTGCGCTCCCAGGACGCTGGCACATGGCTCCGCAGTGTGGGCTTTTTTTAAAGTGTCAGCTGCAGCCCGTGCTGTCAGCGCATAAGTCGCAGTATACCTAACACTCACCTAGGGACGACCTCCTTAAGAAGGGACCTGGCCTCCCATAACCGAGCCCAGTGGGAGCAACGCTGTCAGAACCCACAAAGCCACACTCCCGGCGCTCCACGTCCTGCCTCTTCTCCTTATCCTCTCTCCTCCCATTTGTCCTCCACTCCACCTTCCACCATGCCGTTGTCTCGTTCATCTGGCACAAGGCAGGCTTCCGTGGTCCAAATGTTTGAGCGTAAAAAAAAATTATGACGCCGTATAATCCTCTTCTCCGCTGGCTTGTCGGAACTGCTAACCCGCCAACTACTGCCATATAAATTGGTGGACTCAGAGGCTTTTAGAAAATTTGTGGCCATTGGCACACTGCAATGGAAGGTCCCGGAAGGAAATATTTCTCCTAGAAGGGCATCCGTGAACTATATGGCCACGTTCAGCGGCAAGTTAATATATCTCTGGTACACAGTGTCAGTGCCAAGATACATCTGACCACAGACACATGGTCTAGTAAACACGGGCAGGGAAGGTACATAACTTTTACTGCCCACTGGGTGAACCTTCTGAAAGCCGTCAAGCATGTAACCCGTGGCACCTGTGTGGATTTGGTGTTACCACCACGGATTGCATGCAGGTCTGCCTCTTCTTCTCCTCCTCCTACTCCATCCTCCGTCTCCTCCTCGGCTGACTCCTCCTTTTCCACTGCTACAGCCTCTTGCGCTGCACCCCCCAAGCTCCCCAGAACCTATTCGACATGCCAGGTGAGAAGTTGCCATGTTGTGCTGCGGCTGTTGTGCCTGGAAGCCAAGAGCCACACCAGTCCTGCACTACTTTTAGCTCTGCGGTCACAGGCCGATTAGTGGCTAATGTCCAATAAATAAAGATGAATGGCGGCACTCACCTAATGTTGCAAAATGTCCTTTTATTTCAGCAGAGAGGAGGGATACAAAACATAATACAATAGCAAGTTACATGGCGATGGCCGTTTCGCGTTGTCCACACTTCATCTGGTCATGTTTGACTGACTCTCAAGGAGTGACTTCATTTTTATGCCATTTTAGAAGATCTTACACGGCCATGGCTCGCCTTGCTGACGTTCAGCGGCGACACCACTTGCCCGTCAGACATTTGATTTGTGACTGCCTGACGCGCTGGAATTCCACCTTGTATATGCTTGATAGGCTGCTCCAGCAGAAACGTGCCGCTAACGACTACCTGTACGAACTCTGCGGCAGGACAGGTTCTGGGGAGCTTGGTTTCTTTTCACCATGCCAGTGGCTGCTCATGCGCAACGCATAAAGACTTCTGCGGCCATTTGATAAGATCACCAAACTGGTCAGTCGCCAGGGTGCCATCAGTTACATCGTACCTTACGCCTTCTTTCTGGAGCGTGCATTGCGTCATGTCATTGATCAAGCTGTCGAGGAGCAGGAGCTGGAAGATGAGGAAGTCGCAATGCTGAATTAATTCCCAGGGGGAAAATTACGTTAACGTATGCATTTTTTTTATGGACTCTGCAGGATACAAAAACATGGAGTGCTGCAAATTTGTATACATCAAACCGATAGGAAATAAAAAATTTCTAGGCTCCAGCAGGGCACATTTTTAAGAGTTTCCCTTTAAGGCCCATAAAAATGGCCCCTGCCCTGATTAAAATGCCTATTTTTTGTGGGAATTTTTGCCAATGATCCCCCTCTGGTATATCACTGTCAATGTTGTGGGACTATTTGTGTACTTCTAGTAAGTGTTTTCTGGCTGCAAATATGACCTGATGGTTTTTCAGGTTCGCCTGCCAATGAAGTGCATGAGGCCCTCCGCAAACGCGCGGTTCACGAACATTTGATCGCCGGATGATGTTCGTACATCACTAGTTGCAGATAAAACAACAAAACAGGAAAAGAAAACCTAGCCTGTCCGGCACTTACTATACAGTCCTGATCAAATGTTTAAGACCACTTGAAAAATGGCAAAAAATCATATTTTACATTGTTGGATCTTAACAAGGTTCCAAGTACAGCTTCAACATGCAACAAGAAGAAATTCAAAACATTTTTTGAGCATTCAATTAATTGAAAATAATGATTAAACTGAAACATGCCTTTAAAAGGCCAAATCTGTGCAAAGATGTGGATTAATTGTCATTTTCTGTCAGGTAGTCACACGTTGTGATGGCAAAGGCAAATAAACTCTCCCTTTTTGAACGTGGTCAGGTTGTTGAACTGCATAAGCAGGGTCTCTCACAGCGCGCCATCGCTGCTGAGGTGGGACGCAGTAAGACAGTCATTTGAAATTTCTTAAATGATCCTGAGGGTTATGGAACAAACAAGTCAAGTGTAAGACCCAAAAAAATGTAATCAGCACTGAGCCGGAGGATCTAATTGGCTGTCCGTCAAGACACTGGACGATCCTTGACCCAAATTAAGGCCCTTACTGGTGCTGACTGCAGCCCCATAACCATAATCAGACAGCATCTGAGACTGAAGGGCTTCAAAAACAAAAAACGTCTTCAAAGACCTCGTCTCCTTGAACGCCACAGAACTGCTAGTTTGGACTTTGCAAGAGCGCACCAAACATGGGACATTTAAAGGTGGAAGAAAGTTTTATTCTCTGATGAGAAAAAATTTAAGCTTGATGGTCTTGATGGTTTCCAACATTACTGGCATGACAAGCAGATCCCACCTGAGATGTTTTCTACGCGCCACAGTGGAGGGGGTGCCATAATGGTCTGGGGTGCTTTTTCCTTCAGTGGAACAATGGAGCTTCAGGAAGTGCAGGGGCGTCAAACGGCCGCTGGCTATGTCCATATGTTGCAGAGAGCATTCCTCATGACTGAGGGCCCTCGTCGGTGTGGTAACGACTGGGTTTTTCAACAGGACAACGCTACAGTACACAATGCACGCAGGACAAGGGAATCCTTCGAGGAGATTAACATAATTTTTTTGGCCCATCCTGCGTGTTCCCCTGATCTAAATCCAATTGAGAACCTTTGGGGATGGATGGCAAGGGAAGTTTACAAAAATGGACAGCAGTTCCAGACAGTAGATGGCCTTCGTGCGGCCATCTTCACCACTTGGAGAAATGTTCCCACTCACCTCATGGAAACGCTTGCCTCAAGCATGCCGAAACGAATTTTGGAAGCGATAAACATTAACGGCGGAGCTACTCATTACTGAGTTCATGTTTGGAAGTTGGATTTCTGTTTTGGCGGGGTTTAGTTTTTTTTGGGAGGTGTGGTCCTAAACTTTTGATCAGCTGAAAAACAGCCTGTTTCAGTTTATTCGTTGTTTTCATTAAATTCAATGCTCAAAAAATGTTTTGTCTCACTCCCATTTCTTCTTGTTGCATGTTTAAGCTCTACTTGGAACCTTGTTAAGATCCAGCCATGCTAAATATGATTTTTTGCCATTTTTCAAGTGGTCTTAAACTTTTTAATCAGGACTGTATATATAACATCCCTGCCTACCTGCTGGAGGGCTTCTCCCTGTCAGCTCACAAAAACAAGACTTTTACTCAGTTTTGGCTCACATACGCAGACAGGTGAGAGTCTTTCACCAGCTAATTCACATAGAAGAGGAATCTTGGAGAAATATACCTCCCTTCCACCACCATTCCTGCATTGGTGTCACGATATATATGTATATATATACAGTGAAGAACCAAAGTATTTGAACACGCTGCGATTTTGCAAGTTCTCCCACTTAGAAATCATAGAGGGGTCTGAAATTCACATTGTAGGTGCATTCCCACTCTGAGTGACAGAATGTAAAAAAAAATCTGGAGATCACATTGTATGATTTTTAAAGAATTTATTTGTCTTGCACTGCTGAACATAAGTATTTGAACACCTGAGAAACAGAACGAATTCTGGCTCTCAAAGACCTGTTACTGTACCTTTAAAAAGTCCACCTCAACTCCACTTATTAATTTAACTTAGTAGCACCTGTCTGAGCTCTTTAAAGACACCTGTCCACCCCACAGTCAGACGCCAACTACTACCATGGGCAAGACCAAAGAGCTGTCAAAAGACGCCAGAGACAAAATTGTGGATCTCCACAAGGCTGGAAAGGGCTACAGGGCAATTGCCAAGCATCTTGGTGAAAATAGACCAACTGTTGGAGCAATTGTTAGAAAATGAAGAGGCTAAAGACGAATGGCAGTCTCCCTCAGACTGGGGCTCAATGCAAGATCTCACCTCATGGGGTATCACTGATAAGAAAGGTGAAGAATCAGCCCAGATCCACAAGGGAGGAGCTGGTCAATGACATGAAGAGAGCTGGCACCACAGTTTCAAAGGTCACTGTCGGTAGAACACTACACTGTCATGGTTTCAAATCATGCATTGCACAGAAGGTTCCCCTGCTCAAGTCATCACATGTCCAGGTCCATCTGAAGTTTGCCAATGACCATATGGATGATCCAGAGGAGGCATGGGAGAATATCATGTGGTCAGATGAGACCAAAGTAGAACTTTTTGTTCTAAACTTCACTCGTCGTGTTTGGAGGAAAAAGTAGGATGAGTTGCATACTGTCATGGTCTTACCTTCTTACTGTTCTCCTTCGTTTGACATGTGCTGGCGGCCATTTTGGTTTCTGGGTTTCTTGTAGCCTCCCACCCTGCGGCTTCTCCTTCCCACTGGGAGGAGCTGGATGCCTAGCTCATATATATAGGAGGTCTGTGGCTTCAGTTCCTTGCTTGGTCCCCCTGTGTTCACATGCTTCTAAGACTGCTGCTGCTTCTGGTTCCTGATCCTGGCCTCGTCTGACTACCCCGTTGGTTCCTGATCCTGGCTTCGTCTGACTACCCTGCTGGTTCCTGATCCAGGCTTCGTCTGACCACCCTTCTGGTTCCTGACCTCTGTCTACGCAAGACCCTGCTTCGGTTTAGCCATCCGTTTGGACTTTTGCTTACAGCTTGATTTTCAATAAAGCCTTCTTATTTCCACTTATCTCTTGTTGTACGTCTGGTTCATGGTTCCATGACATTAGGACCAAGCCATGAATTCTGACGGTACAGGGCCATCCTCGCTACCTACGCTGGTTGCCAAACTTGATCAGCAGGATCACCTGTTGGGTCGGTTCGCTGTGGCGTTGCAAACCCTGCTTGAACGCACGGCTCATTTCGCTTCCGTTGCCGATGGGTCGGTTGTCGCTCCTGGGCCCGCTCCTACTGCCGCTCCGGTTGTTGCGCCAGAGTCTACCCCGACACCTGTTGCTGCGCCTGCGGTGTCTCGGGGTATGACCGGTTCTGCCCCCCTTCCACAGCGCTTTGGGGGAGAGCCAACTCAGTGCCGAGGTTTCCTTAACCAGGTGGGCATTTATTTCGAGTTACTGCCACATGCCTTTCCTACTGAGAGATCAAAGGTGGGCTTCTTGATCTCGCTGCTCTCGGACAAGGCCTTGGCCTGGGCCAGCCCTTTATGGGAGAACAACAATCCGGTGGTTGCCGAGTTTTCCGGTTTTGTTGCTTCTCTTCGGAGGGTATTCGATGTGCCGGCTCGTGCTGCCTCTGCTGCGAAGCTCCTTATGTCCATCAGACAGGGTTCACGATCCGTAGCTGAATACGCCATTGAGTTTCGTACCCTGGCAGCAGAGGTGGGCTGGAATAATGAGGCTCTGGTCGCTGCTTTCTCTCATGGTCTCTCGGATGCCTTGAAGGATGAGGTTGCAGCTAAGGACCTACCAGTGGAGCTCGAGTCTCTTATTTCTTTCCTGATTTTGATTGACACCAGACTCAGGGAGAGACCTTCCTTTAAGGAGAGCCTGCGGAGGTCTTCTAACAGATTGGCGCCTACGTTTGCTGTCCCACCCGTGCCTCCCTCTCCTCCCACGCCTCCTGGGGATGACTTGTCTGGGGGTGAACCCATGCAGCTGGGGTTTGCTCGCCTGTCCGAGGGGGAGAGGGTACTCCGGAGACGCGAGGGCCGATGCATGTACTGTGGTCTCGGTGGGCATTTTCGGTTGGCATGTCCGAACCGTCCGGGAAACGCTCGCACCTGAGATCCTGTCGGGGGCAGATCTTGGGTGGAGTCTCCTCGTCCCCGGTTTCCCGTGTTGACAAACCACTGATCACTGTTGTCCTCTCCTGGGTCGGGGGCTCGGTGACGACCCAGGCGTTGGTGGACTCTGGTGCTGGTGGTTTGTTCATTGATAGTGTGTTCGCTGCCGCCAATTCCATTCCTCTGCAGCCTCGAGGTTCCCCACTGGCTCTTGAGGCGATAGACGGCAGACCCCTTCTGCCGCCACACGTGACTCATGAGACCCTTCCAGTGGGGATAGCCATTGGTGCCGTTCACAGAGAGTCGGTCTGTCTCCAGGTGATTTCGTCTCCACACTACTCGGTGGTCTTGGGGTACCCCTGGCTCCAGAAGCATAATCCGACTTTCGATTGGAGATCGGCCGAGATCCTCTCGTGGTCACCGCAGTGTGGGGCTAGTTGCATCCATGGGCCTGTCAAGTTGCTGTGTACTTCCTCGGACTCTCTGTTGCCTCCTGAATACGAAGAGTACCGGGATGTATTCGATAAGGTGCGCGCGGTTGCCCTACCTCCGCACCGCCCATACGATTGTGCCATAGAGTTACAATCTGGTGCCGTTCCTCCTCGTGGCAAAGTCTATCCACTGTCGGTAGCGGAGAATGAGGCCATGGAGGAGTACGTGAGGGAGGCGCTTTCACGCGGACACATTCGCAAATCCTCGTCCCCGGCAGGGGCTGGATTTTTCTTTGTGAAAAAGAAGGGCGGTGAGTTGAGGCCTTGCATCGATTACAGGGGTCTCAATCGCATCACGATCAAGAACGCTTACCCGATACCCTTGATTTCCGAGCTGTTCGATCGCCTCAAAGGGGCCACGGTCTTTACCAAACTCGACCTGAGGGCGGCATATAACCTGGTAAGGATCAAGGCGGGCGATGAGTGGAAGACCGCGTTTAACACCAGGACCGGTCATTATGAATCCTTGGTTATGCCCTTTGGGTTGTGCAATGCGCCCGCAGTCTTCCAGGAATTCATCAACGATGTTTTCCGTGACCTGTTGCAGCAGTGTGTGGTGGTCTATTTGGATGACATCTTGGTATATTCTGAATCCATGGAGGCCCACATTATGGATGTCAGACGAGTGTTGCAACGGTTACGAGAGAACAGGCTGTTCGGTAAGCTTGAGAAATGCGAATTTCACCGATCCCAGGTAACCTTCTTAGGTTACATCATTTCCGCTGAGGGGTTCTCCATGGATCCTGAGAAGGTTTCGGCTGTCTTACAGTGGCCCCAGCCCAGTGGTCTCCGTGCCCTGCAGCGCTTTTTGGGCTCCGCCAATTATTATCGGAAGTTCATCAGGGACTTTTCTATGCTAGCCAAGCCTCTCACGGATCTGACCAGGAAGGGCAGTAATTTCCAGGTCTGGCCGCTCGAGGCCATCCGAGCTTTTGAGGCTCTAAAGTCCGCCTTTGTGTCGGCTCCGATTCTGTCGCATCCCAACCCTGGGTTGCCCTTTGTCCTCGAGGTGGACGCGTCTGAGACGGGAGTAGGCGCCCTTCTGTCTCAGCGTAGAACACCAGAGGGTCCTCTGCTTCCTTGTGGGTTTTACTCCCGGAAACTGTCTTCCGCGGAGTGCAACTATCAGATTGGTGACAGGGAGTTATTGGCCATCGTGCAGGCCCTTAAAGAATGGAGGCACTTGCTCGAGGGTTCGGTGGTTCCGGTTCTCATCCTGACGGACCACAAGAATCTGACCTACCTCTCTGAGGCCAAGAGATTGACACCACGTCAGGCCAGATGGGCTCTGTTCTTGTCACGTTTTAATTACGTGGTCTCCTACCTACCCGGTTCCAAGAACATCAGAGCGGATGCCTTATCACGGCAGTACTCCGAGCTGTCCGGGGAGGAGTCGATTCCGACTTCGGTCATACCTCCGAATCAGATCCTGGCCGCCATTCGCACCAGCCTGACCTCTCCCCTGGGTGAGCAGATTTTGGCGGCTCAATCTGGTGCTCCCTCTGGGAGACCCAACGGCAGGTGTTTTGTGCCTGAGGAGTTGCGCACTCGGTTGTTGCGAACCTACCATAACTCCAAGGCCGCAGGGCTTCCTGTAAAGAATCAGCTGTCCTGGGCTGTTTCACGTCTGTTCTGGTGGCCTTCTCTACGTTCCGACATCGCCGCATCTGTAGCGGCATGCTCCGTTTGTGCCCAGAGTAAGTCCCCTCGGCACCTTCCGTTGGGCCTTTTGCAACCCATAGCCACCGGGGAGCGCCCATGGTCACACCTGGGGATGGATTTCATTGTGGACCTCCCTGCATCCCGAGGCCATACGGTCATTCTCATGATTGTGGATCGGTTTTCCAAAATGTGCCACTGTGTTCCTCTCAAGAAGTTACCCTCTGCACAAGAGTTGGCCACGATTTTCGCCAGGGAGGTCTTCCGGTTGCACGGTTTGCCCAAGGAGATTGTGTCGGATCGGGGGAGTCAGTTTGTGTCCAGGTTCTGGCGCGCCTTTTGCTCCCAGTTGGGGATTCATCTCTCTTTCTCCTCGGCCTACCACCCTCAGTCCAATGGGGCCGCAGAACGATCCAATCAGGCCTTGGAGCAATTCCTTCGTTGCTATGTCTCCGATCACCAAGACAATTGGGTTGACCTCCTGCCTTGGGCTGAGTTTGCCAGGAACACGGCGGTGAACTCTTCCTCTGGGACGTCTCCCTTCATGGCCAATTATGGGTTCCAACCTGCCGTGTTACCGGAGGTATTCTCTCCCCAGGATATTCCGGCTGTGGAGGATCACCTTTCCGTCCTACGTGCTTCTTGGGTACAGATCCAGAGGTCCCTTGAGGTCTCTGCGCAGCGCCAGAGACTCCAGGCTGATCGCAGACGAGCGCCCGCTCCTTCCTACCAGGTCGGAGACCGTGTATGGTTGTCCACCCGCAACCTCAACCTTCGAGTGCCCACTCCCAAGCTGGCGCCTTGCTTTGTTGGTCCCTTCCGAGTGCTTCGCAGGGTAAACCCGGTAGCCTATGCCCTTGCGCTTCCTCCTGGCATGCGGATCTCCAACGTGTTTCATGTCTCCCTGTTGAAGCCATTGGTGTGTAATCGTTTCACTTCCTCGGTTCCTCGGCCCCGTCCGGTCCAAGTGGGCAATCGTGAGGAATATGAGGTGAGCAATATCCTGGACTCACGCCTGGTCCGCGGTCGGTTGCAGTTTTTGGTCCATTGGCGTGGTTATGGTCCAGAGGAGCGTTCCTGGGTTCCCTCCGCAGATGTCCATGCTCCTGCTTTGCTCCGAGCCTTCCTCGTACGCTTCCCTCAGAAACCGTTCCTTACTCCGCGGAGGAGGGGCCCTTGAGGGGGAGGTACTGTCATGGTCTTACCTTCTTACTGTTCTCCTTCGTTTGACATGTGCTGGCGGCCATTTTGGTTTCTGGGTTTCTTGTAGCCTCCCACCCTGCGGCTTCTCCTTCCCACTGGGAGGAGCTGGATGCCTAGCTCATATATATAGGAGGTCTGTGGCTTCAGTTCCTTGCTTGGTCCCCCTGTGTTCACATGCTTCTAAGACTGCTGCTGCTTCTGGTTCCTGATCCTGGCCTCGTCTGACTACCCCGTTGGTTCCTGATCCTGGCTTCGTCTGACTACCCTGCTGGTTCCTGATCCAGGCTTCGTCTGACCACCCTTCTGGTTCCTGACCTCTGTCTACGCAAGACCCTGCTTCGGTTTAGCCATCCGTTTGGACTTTTGCTTACAGCTTGATTTTCAATAAAGCCTTCTTATTTCCACTTATCTCTTGTTGTACGTCTGGTTCATGGTTCCATGACACATACCAAGAACACACTACTGTGAAGCATTGGGGTGGTAACATCATGCTTTCTGGGTGCTTTTCTGCGAAGGGGACAGGACGACTGAAGATGTATGGGGCCATTTATTGTGAGATTTTGAGCAACAACCTCCTTCCCTCAGTCGGAGCATTGAAGATGGGTCGTGGCTGGGTCTTCCAACATGACAACGACCCGAAGCACACAGCCAGGATAACCAAGGAGTGGCTCCGTAAGAAGCATATCGAGGTTCTGGAGTGGCCTAGCCAGTCTCCAGACCTAAACCCAATAGAACATCTTTGGTGGGAGCTGAAACTCTGTATTGCTCAGCGACAGCCACGAAACCTGACAGATCTAGAGGAGATCTGCGTGGAGGAGTGGGCAAAAATCTCTGTCGCAGTGTGTGCAAACCAAGAACTACAGGAAACGTTTGACCTCTGCAATGGCAAACAAAGGCTTCTGTACCAAATATTAACACTGATTTTCTCAGGTGTTCAAATACTTATGTTCAGCAGTGCAAGACAAATAAATTCTTTAAAAATCATACAATGTGATTTCCAGATTTTTTTTTTAAATTCTGTCTCTCAGAGTGGGAATGCACCTACAATGTGAATTTCAGCCCCCTCCATGATTTCTAAGTGCGAGAACTTGCAAAATAGCAGGGTGTTCAAAGACTTCTGTTCCTCATTGTATATACACTGCCTGTCCCAAAAAAAAAAAAAATCGCCACCCAAAAAAAAAAAAGGTTGCACTGTAATATTTTGTTGGACCGCTTTTAGCTTTGATTACGGCACGCATTCGATGTGGTATTGTTTCAATAAGCTTCTGCAATTGTCACAAGATTTATTTCTATCCAGTGTTGCATTCATTTTTCACCAAGATCTTGCATTGATGATAGTAGAGTCTGACTGCTACGCAAAGCCTTCTCCAGCACATCCCAAAGATTCTCAATGTGTCAAGGCTGAGAATGGGGGAAACCCTCAACCGTGCGATGTCAATAGGATAAGGGTAGCTGCTAGGCCAGGACGACAGGATCAGGGAGCAGGTCACCTCCTAGCACATCCCTAATTCTGACCCTGACTCCTAACTGTAGGGTAACTAGGAGCAGGGTAAGACGACTTGTTCCTCCTAGACACGGACGAACAGGAGTCTCACTGGCCAAGGAGCAAGGAGAGGGGAAACATATACAGCATATGGATATGGCAGGTGAGTTAAAACAGTACTACACTTACCTGCCACAGACACGCTGACTGGAACCCGTGCACAAGTACTGATGTCCACACAAACATTAAGGACACAGCACACACACAAATCACACAGGTATCCAGGACACCCATAGCTGCAATAAATAAAAAGAGCATAAAAACATCTTAACATCATACATATATTTTTATGATCACAAGGGTGGCCCTCACTGGATAGATGGCATATGAGACCAGGAGGATGACTCCAGCATAAAGCATGGCTGGGGTACTCCTCAGCTACAGGCATCCAGCCACACCCACACACGCATACTAGGAAAGGAGTTAACCCTTCCAACACCAGACATGGTAAGTGTCACTTAAAGGGGAAATGCACACACAACTAAATCCAGTGCAAACCAAACATGGAAAGTGAACACATGCAAACACACGTTGCTAGATGCAACCGCAGGCCTTGACAGTGAGCCGCCTAGCAACCAGCTCAGGCTGCTATACTGCCAACAACATCCTGTTGCCAGCGGCAACCACACGTGAGGCAACCAACTAACTGCCCTCACCTGTGGTAGACAACAAAGAGCAGACCGCTGACAACTGCATGCGACACAAAGTGTCACGACCAAACACATAGTCGTGACACAAATGGGTTAAGGTCTGGACTCTGTGGTGGCCAATCCATGTGTGAAAATGATGTCTCATGCTCCCTGAACCACTCTTTTACAATTTGAGCCCGATGAATCCTGGCATTGTCATCTTGGAATATGCCTGTGCCATCAGGGAAGAAAAAATCCATTGATGGACTAACCTGGTCATTCAATATGTTCAGGTAGTTAGCTGACCTCATTTTTGGAGCACATACTGTTACTGAACCTAGACCTGACCAACTGCAGCAACCCCAGATCATAGCACTGCCCCCACAGGCTTGTACAGTGGGCACTAGGCATGATGGGTGCATCACTTCATCTGCCTCTCTTCTTACCCTGATGCGTCCATCACTTTGGAACAGGGTAAATCTTGACTCATCAGACCACATGACCTTCTTCTATTGCTCCAATCTTTATGCTCCCTAGCAAATTGAAGCCTTTTTTTCCTGTTTGCCTAACTGATTAGTGGATTTCTTACAACTATACTACAGTTCAGTCTTAATCCCTTGAGTTCCCTTCGCATTGTGCATGTGGAAATGCTCTTACTTTCACTATTAAACATAGCCCTGAGTTCTACGGTTGTTTTTCTTCGATTTGATTTCACCAAACGTTTAATTGATCGCCGATCACAATCATTCAGGATTTTTTTCCCGCCACATTTCTTCCTCGAATACAATGGGTCACCACTATCCTTCCAGTTTTAATAATGCGTTGGACAGTTCTTAACCCAATTTTAGTAGTTTCTGCAATCTCCTTAGATGTTTTCTCTGCTTGATGCATGCCAATGATTTGACCCTTCTCAAACAGACTAATATCTTTTCCACAACCACGAGATGTGTCTTTCGACATGGTTGTTTAAGAAATGAGAAGCAAGTCATTGCACCAGTTGGGGTTAAATAACTTGTTGCCAGCTAAAAGATAATCGCCCATGCAGTAATTATCCAATAGGAGGCTCATACCTATTTGCTTAGTTAAATCCAGATGGCGACCTTTTTTTGACAGGCAGTGTATATATACTGTGTATATATATATATATATATATATATATATATATATACACACTCACCTAAAGAATTATTAGGAACACCTGTTCTATTTCTCATTAATGCGATTATCTAGTCAACCAATCACATGGCAGTTGCTTCAATGCATGTAGGGTTGTGGTCCTGGTAAAGACAATCTCCTGAACTCCAAACTGAATGGGTAAGAAAGGTGGGCTACAACAGCAGAAGACCCCACCAGGTACCACTCATCTCCACTACAAATAGGAAAAAGAGGCTACAATTTGCACGAGCTCACCAAAATTGGACTGTTGAAGACTGGAAAAATGTTGCCTGGTCTGATGAGTCTCGATTTCTGTTGAGACATTCAAATGGTAGAGTCCGAATTTGCCGTAAACAGAATGAGAACATGTATCCATCATGCCTTGTTACCACTGTGCAGGCTGGTGGTGGTGGTGTAATGGTGTGGGGGATGTTTTCTGGGCACACTTTAGGCCCCTTAGTACCAATTGGCCATCGTTTAAATGCCTACCTGAGCTACCTGAGCATTGTTTCTGACCGTGTCCATCCCTTCATGACCACCATGTACCCATCCTCTGATGGCTACTTCCATGTCACAAAGCTCAAATCATTTCAAATTGGTTTCTTGAACATGACAATGAGTTCACTGTACTAAAATGGCCCCCACAGTCACCAGATCTCAACCCAATAGAGCATCTTTGGGATGTGGTGGAACGGGAGCTTCGTGCCCTGGATGTGCATCCCTCAAATCTCCATCAACTGCAATATGCTATCCTATCAATATGGGCCAACATTTCTAAAGAATGCTATCAGCACCTTGTTGAATCAATGCCACGTAGAATTAAGGCAGTTCTGAAGGCAAAAGGGGGTCCAACACCGTATTAGTATGGTGTTCCTAATAATTCTTTAGGTGAGTGTATATATATATTCATATTGCATAAGAACAAGGCATATACACCATCAAGTTTGTCATAATCATTTCTCCCACTACCAATCTGCATTATAATATATGTATAAATAGCTATATATGATATATATCCCCTTCAGTTCTGTAATAATTCAGCACCAATAATTTCATATTAAATAATATTGTTTTGGAGGGTCTAGCATACCTCCAGTGTTATAGTGATTTACATATTCTTATTATTGCTATATGTAAATCTTCATGGATCAATTATTCTTTTCTTTTCAGTTGTTTTACTACTGAAGGGACACTCATCCAGTCCCTGGCTCCAATGCCAGACTCAAAAGCCATCGTAGAAGTTGACCTTTATTGAGGTCAATCTCTTGACAGAAGTTTGCTTGACTAACTTTGACATAACAGATACCCTAGAAATGTTGGTAACATAGAAAAGCTGTACCACCACCTCTGCCCTTAATCTAAATGTGTAGTACTAGTTTTACAGTGACCAGTGATAGAAATGTATAGAACAGACACAGTGAATTTGACTGTGTATGTGTTTTTTAAGAGTGCGGAAGCTCGGTGGATCTCATTATACAATGTATGCAATATTTATGTTGTTTTTACTTTCATTGCAAAGTAGAAGCATTCACTGATGCTATTCATTTGTTATACAATATGTATAAGTTCATAGCAATATAATTCAGCATATTTACATCTATGGCCTCATGTACACGACCGTATGTATTTTGCGTTCTGCAAAAAATGGATCCGCAAAAAATATCGATGACGTCCGTGTGCATTCCCTATTTTGCGGAACGGAACAGCTGGACCCTAATAGAACAGTACTATCCTTGTCCGTAATGCGGACAATAATAGAACATGTTTTATTTTTTTGCGGAACGGAAATACAGACATACGGAAATGGAATGCACACGGAGTAACTTCCGTTTTTGTTTGCAGAACGTATGCGGAACCATTCACTTCAATAGGTCTGCAAAAAAAAAAACGGAAGTTACTCCGTGTGCATTCCGTTTCTGTATGTCTGTATTTCCGTTCCGCAAAAAAATTGAACATGTCCTATTATTGTCCGCATTACTGAAAGGACACGGAAAGAAAATACATTCGTGTGCATGAGCCCTAACATTGAGATCTTACCCACGCTGGACTTCGCAAATCTTTCAGCAATTTATTCTCAGAATATTGGTGGAAATATTGAACTATGCAGTGTGGGACTCGGGGGGACGTAATAGCAGGCTCTGCTACAGAGTCGCTGCAGCGCAACATCTAAGGTGTATCTAACCAATCCAGGGAACCACCGTATTATCTCAAGAGCATCAGGGAGAGCCACTGAAATATATAGTGACATACAACCAATGCGGTATTAATACCAGTGTACGCCACAAATAAGTAATGAGTGGATTTAACAACTAAAGTGTGGACAAAGGATCACTAGATTACCGTCCCTAATGTTATATGTGTGAGCTCCGCATCTGAACATATTATAAAGAAGGGGACCAAGACTGTTTTTATGAATTATTTTATGAATTGTTTTTTTTTTTATATTTGTTATTGAATTTTTTTTTGATTAACTAGAATCATGTTACTGTGAGCCATCTATTCTTTATGTGATTTGTTGCACTTTATATAACGCCTTTGGGAAGAAGGCAGGTAGCGATCCGGAATATTGATTGTTTGACAACCTGATTACCTATTAGTTTAATTCTGTAATTATATTTACAATCTAGTAGTTATAGTTCTAGAAAGTTTTCCCTATATTTGCAGAGTATTCGCATATTTTGAAGTAGATCAGGCATGGACTATCATGTCTGATATGGCAGATAACAGGCGTGCGGTGCAGAGGGGAGGGAAGGATAGTATCCTTTCACTAGGTAGAGGGAGGAGTGGTGACCCCTAACTCACCTAGCACTGGCACCTGGCTTCCCTGACATCCCTAAATGGGCTGCTAACCCCTACGCCGATCACGTGCTGGTTACCCCGAAATAAGCCCTTGGTAATGAAAGGGTGGCGGGAGCACTAGTCCTCACCACTATGTCTGACACCTAGAGTAACAACAGGAAAAGGACAAACACCACAAACAATCCCCAAAGGGAGACAACAACAGGAGTGAACTGGAGATCCAACAGCTCCAGTTCCAACACCTCCACAGCAACTCCAACTCCACCAGAGGTCACCAAAGTTGTTTTATCAGCCATACGTTTATATCTGTTTATATTTTTCAAATTTCTTTGAACCTTTCGCCATAAGAGAGTGATGACGTAAACCGTTCTTCCTCAGGGATCCCACAAGGCTCCCCCTCACTGAAAGTGCAACATTGAGGATGAAAACTATATGCACCAAAAAATGGTGACTTATCAGTTAATTCTTGACGGCGATTGTTTATAGCAAACTCTGCTAAAGGTAAGTAAGATGACCATTCCTCCTGATTTTCAGACACAAAACACCTAAGGTAAGTCTCTAGGTTTTGGTTGGTGCGTTCGGTCTGCCTGTTCGACTGCCGATGGAAGGCTGAGGAAAAGGACAAATGTACCCCAAGACGAAAACAAAAAGCTCTCCAGAATTTAAAAATAAACTAGGTTCCACGATCCGAAAGATCATTGGAACGGACCCCGTAAAGCTTCACTATTTCACTGATAAAAACCTGAGCCAGGGTTCTAGCATTTGGCAAATCGGGTAAGGTAATGAAATGCACCATTTTACTGAACCTGTCTACTACTACCAGGATAACAGTTTTACCCGCAGATACAGGTAGGTCAGTAATAAAATCCATTGACAGGTGTGTCCACGGTCTGTTGGGAATAACCAGTGGCAACAGAGACTCCGCCGGACGAGTATGAGTGACTTTAGGGCGTGCACAGGTTGTACAGGTAGACACAAAATCAACTACATCCTGGTGCAACCTCGGCCACCAAAAATGGCAAGACGATAGATCCGAGGTTGCCCTACCACCTGGGTGCCCAGTGAGTGCAGAATTATGATGTTCTTTTAATATTTCAAGGCGCAAATTCAAGGGCACAAACAACTGTCCCTGGGGACAGGAGACCGGGGCATCCCCCTGAGCCTCCAACACTATCCGGTCCAGGTCTGAGTGTAACGCAGAGACAACCACCCCCTTTTGTAAAATCGGCATCGGATCTTTAACATCACCCCCTCCAGGAAAACTTTAGGATAACGCATCAGCTTTGGTATTTTTTGCCCCCGGACGATAGACGATAACAAAATTAAACCTGGTAGAAAACAAAGACCACCTAGCTTGTCTAGGGGTAAGACATTTAGCAGATTCAAGGTATAACAGGTTTTTATTAGGCTCCATTCACACGTCCGCAAATGGGTCCGCATCCGTTCCGCAATTTTGCGGAACGTGTGCGGACCCATTCATTCTCTATGGGGACGTAATGGATGCAGACAGTATACAGTGTGCTGTCCGCATCCGCATTTGCGGAGCTCCGCAAAAGATAGAACATGTCCTATTCTTGTCCGCAGCTGCGGACAAGAATAGGCATTTCTATAGGGGTACCGGGCGGGTGTGTTGCGGGTCCGCAACACACCACGGATGTGTGAATGGAGCCTTATCCGTAATTACCATCACAGGATGAGCTGACCCCTCCAAAAACTGACGCCATTCCTCAAACATTAATTTAATAGCTAAAAGTTCCCTGTTGCCTATATCATAATTCTTCTCAGCTGCCGACAATTTCTTAGAAAAGAAAGCACAAGGATGCCATTTACTTGGAGACGGACCCTGGGACAGTACAGCCCCCACCTCCAATGCATCAACCTCCACAATAAAAGGTTGAGAAAAATCAAGCTGGACCAGTATGGGTGCCGAGGTGAAACTCTCCTTCAGAGAGGAAAAAGCCAGTTTAGCAGCGTCAGACCATTTAGAAAAATTCCCCCTTTTTTGTTATGTCCGTAAGGGGTTTGACAATCGCAGAATAGTTCTGAATGAATTTTCTATAGAAATTGGCAAAACCCTGCAGAGCTTTTAATTTCTCAGAAAGATCCCATTCAAGGATCGTGCGGACCTTCTCTGGAACCATATGGAACCCCGAAGCAGATACCCCCGGAATTGTACCTCCTGTACGGTGAATACACATTTCTCCACACATTCTATTATTAGTCCGTAAAATCTGCAACATCTGCCTGACATGTACAGTACAGACCTAAAGTCTGGACACACCTTCTCATTCAAAGAGTTTTCTTTATTTTCATGACTATGAAAATTGTAGATTCACTCTGAAGGCATCAAAACTATGAATTAACATATGTGGAATTATATACATAACAAAAAAGTGTGAAACAACTGAAAATATGTCATATTCTAGGTTCTTCACAGTAGCCACCTTTTTCTTTGATTACTGCTTTGCACACTCTTGGCATTCTCTTGATGAGCTTCAAGAGGTAGTCACCTGAAATGGGTTTCACTTCACAGGTGTGCCCTGTCAGGTTTAATAAGTGGGATTTCTTGCCTTATAAATGGGGTTGGGACCATCAGTTGCGTTGTGGAGAAGTCAGGTGGATACACAGCTGATAGTCCTACTGAATAGACTGTTAGAATTTGTATTATGGCAAGAAAAAAGCAGCTAAGTAAAGAAAAACAAGTGGCCATCATTACTTTAAGAAATGAAGGTCAGTCAGTCCGAAAAATTGGGAAAACTTTGAAAGTGTCCCCAAATGCAGTCACAAAAACCATCAAGCGCTACAAAGAAACTGACTCACATGCGGACTGCCCCAGGAAAGGAAGACCAAGAGTCACCTCTGCTGCGGAGGATAAGTTCATCCGAGTCACCGGCCTCAGAAATCGCAGGTTAACAGCAGCTCATATTAGAGACCAGGTCAATGCCACACAGAGTTCTAGCAGCAGACACATCTCTAGAACAACTGTTAAGAGGAGACTGTGTGAATCAGGCCTTCATGGTAGAATATCTGCTAGGAAACCACTGCTAAGGACAGGCAACAAGCAGAAGAGACTTGTTTGGGCTAAAGAACACAAGGAATGGACATTAGACCAGTGGAAATCTGTGCTTTGGTCTGATGAGTCCAAATTTGAGATCTTTGGTTCCAACCACCACGTCTTTGTGCGACGCAGAAAAGGTGAACGGATGGACTCTACATGCCTGGTTCCCACTGTGAAGCATGGAGGAGGAGGTGTGATGGTGTGGGGGTGCTTTGCTGGTGACACTGTTGGGAATTTATTCAAAATTGAAGGCATACTGAACCAGCATGGCTACCACAGCATCTTGCAGCGGCATGCTATTCCATCCGGTTTGCGTTTAGTTGGACCATCATTTATTTTTCAACAGGACAATGACGCCAAACACACCTCCAGGCTGTGTAAGGCTATTTGACCATGAAGGAGAGTTATGGGGTGCTGCGCCAGATGACCTGGCCTCCACAGTCACTGGACCTGAACCCAATCGAGATGGTTTGGGGTGAGCTGGACCGCAGAGTGAAGGCAAAAGGGCCAACAAGTGCTAAGCATCTCTGGGAACTCCTTCAAGACTGTTGGAAGACCATTTCAGGTGACTACCTCTTGAAGCTCATCAAGAGAATGCCAAGAGTGTGCAAAGCAGTAATCAAAGCAAAAGGTGGCTACTTTGAAAAACCTAGAATATGACATATTTTCAGTTGTTTCACACTTTTTTGTTATGTATATAACTCCACATGTGTTAATTCATAGTTTTGATGCCTTCAGTGTGAATCTACAATTTCCATAGTCATGAAAATTCTGTACTGTACCTTGTGCGTCTCCAGATGGGGTGAATAGATGAAAATATCGTCAAGATATATCACTACAAATCTGCCAACAAGATGACAAAATATATAATTGACAAAGTGCTGAAAGACAGCAGGAGCATTAGTCAGGCCAAACTGCATGACCAGGTTTTCATAATGCCCCTCAGGAGTGTTAAACGCTGTCTTCGACTCATCCCCCTCTGATGTGATTGTAGGCTCCCCTTAAATCCATTTTGGAAAACCATTTCACACCCGCAATCTGATTAAAGAGGTCGGGAATGAGAGGAAGAGGATATGGGTCTCAGGTAATTATCCAATTTAGTTCACGAAGATCTTCACAAAGAAGAACCCTGCATCCACGGTTGAAGAAGAGGGACTGATATGTCCTTTAGCCAGACTCTCGGAAATATAGTCCTTCACGGCTTGTCTTACAGGGCCAGAAAGATTATATAACCTGGTCTTAGGAAACTTTGCTTCAGGGAGCAGGTTAACCGGGCAATCATACGGACGATGGGGTGGTAACTCCTGACACCCCTTCTTAGAGAAAACATCTTGAAAATCTGACATAAATGCTGGTAAGGTTGTAATGGAGGTGGCTGAGCAACTGCTACTTAAGCAATTGTCCCTACAATGCTCACTCCACTCCAATATCTCCCTGGCCTGCCAATCAACAACAGGACTGTGCGCTGCCTACCAGGGAAGCCCCAATACCATAGGAGTAGGAAGACCTTCAAGGACATAGCAAGAAATAAACCCATTATGGAGGGCCCTCACCCAAAGATGTGTGTCAGGTTCCCCTGAGTAAGAGGAGCAGAGTCGATAGCGAATATGGGGATAGATCTCAGTAAAGACTAAAAGAAAAACCCAGATTCCGAGCGAATCAGGCATCCACCAAACTGACCCCCGCCCCACTGTCTAAAAAAACAAAAATCGTCTCAGTTTTATTACCTGAAACTATCATAGCTGGCAAAACAAACTGAGACATTCGTATGGAGGAGATGTATACACCCAGGTTCTCTTCATTGTTTATCTGCTAACAGTCGCAACCACAGTGAGCAGTGTAATTACAACTAAGCTGTCCCATTCACTTCTATGGGACGTCTCCCTCCTGTTCAAATGAATACTACAGAGTCATCCAATTGAAGTGAATTGGATTGCTTAGCTGTAATTACATTTCCTTGCAAGCAGACAAACAACGAAGAGAAGGCAGCGCCCTCCGCCAATCTTATATTGATAGGATATTGAGGATAGGTTATCAATATAAATAAAGCGGACAACCCCTTTAACCACCTCCCGACCGCTGTACACGTATATGCGTCCGGGAGGTGGTTGCTTTATTCCTCCTGGACGCATATACGCGTCTTCTCGCGAGACGCGAGATTTCCTGTGAACGCGCGTGCACAGGCGCGCGCGCTCACAGGAACGGAAGGTAAGCGAGTGGATCTCCAGCCTGCCAGCGGCGATCGCTCGCTGGCAGGCTGGAGATCCGAATTTTTTAACCCCTAACAGGTATATTAGACGCTGTTTTCATAACAGCGTCTAATATACCTCCTACCTGGTCCTCTGGTGGTCCCTTTTGTTAGGATCGACCACCAGAGGACTCAGGTAGGTCAGTACAGTCGCACCAAACACCACACTACACTACACTACACCCCCCCCCGTCACTTATTAACCCCTTATAAACCCCTGATCACCCATGATCACCCCATATAAACTCCCTGATCACCCCCCTGTCATTGATCACTGCCCTGTCATTGATCACCCCCCTGTCATTGATCACCCCCCTGTCAGGCTCCGTTCAGACGTCCGTATGATTTTTACGGATCCACGGATACATGGATCGGATCCGCAAAAAGCATACGGACGTCTGAATGGAGCCTTACAGGGGGGTGATCAATGACAGGCGGGTGATCACCCATATACACTCCCTGATCACCCCCTGTCATTGATCACCCCCCTGTCATTGATCACCCCCCTGTAAGGCTCCATTCAGACGTCCGCATGATTTTTACGGATCCATGGATACATGGATCGGATCCACAAAACACATGCGGACGTCTGAATGGAGCCTTACAGGGGGGGTGATCAGTGACAGGGGGGTGATCACCCTGATCACCCCCTGTCATTGATAACCCCCCTGTAAGGCTCCATTCAGACGTCCGCATGCGTTTTGTGGATCCGATCCATGTATCCATGGATCCGTAAAAAATCATGCGGATGTCTGAATGGAGCCTTACAGGAGGGGTGATCAGTGACAGGGGGGTGATCACCCTGATCATCCCCTGTCATTGATAACCCCCCTGTAAGGCTCCATTCAGACGTCCGCATGCGTTTTGTGGATCCGATCCATGTATCCATGGATCCGTAAAAAATCATGCGGATGTCTGAATGGAGCCTTACAGGGGGGGTGATCAGTGACAGGGGGGTGATCACCCTGATCACCCCCTGTCATTGATAACCCCCCTGTAAGGCTCCATTCAGACGTCCGCATGCGTTTTGTGGATCCGATCCATGTATCCATGGATCCGTAAAAAATCATGCGGATGTCTGAATGGAGCCTTACAGGAGGGGTGATCATTGACAGGGGGGTGATCACCCTGATCACCCCCTGTCATTGATAACCCCCCTGTAAGGCTCCATTCAGACGTCCGCATGTGTTTTGTGGATCCGATCCATGTATCCATGGATCCGTAAAAAATCATGCGGATGTCTGAATGGAGCCTTACAGGAGGGGTGATCATTGACAGGGGGGTGATCACCCTGATCACCCCCTGTCATTGATAACCCCCCTGTAAGGCTCCATTCAGACGTCCGCATGCGTTTTGTGGATCCGATCCATGTATCCATGGATCCGTAAAAAATCATGCGGATGTCTGAATGGAACCTTACAGGGGGGGTGATCATTGACAGGGGGGTGATCACCCTGATCACCCTGATCACCCCCTGTCATTGATAACCCCCCTGTAAGGCTCCATTCAGACATCCGCATGTGTTTTGTGGATCCGATCCATGTATCCATGGATCCGTAAAAATCATGCGGATGTCTGAATGGAGCCTTACAGGGGGGTGATCAATGACAGGGGGGTGATCAGGGAGTCTATATGGGTGATCACCCCCCTGTCATTGATCACCCCCCCCCCCCCCTGGTAAGGCTCCATTCAGACATTTTTCTTTGGCACAAGTTAGCGGAAATTTTTTGTTTGTTTTTGTTTTTGTTTTTTCTTACAAAGTCTCATATTCTACTAACTTGTGTCAAAAAATAAAATCTCACATGGACGCACCATACCCCTCACGGAATCCAAATGCGTAAACATTTTTAGACATTTATATTCCAGACTTCTTCTCACGCTTTAGGGCCCCTAAAAAGCCAGGGCAGTATAAATACCCCACATGTGACCCCATTTCAGAAAGAAGACACCCCAAGGTATTCCGTGAGGGGCATATTGAGTCCATGAAAGATTGAAATTTTTGTCCTAAGTTAGCGGAAAGTGAGACTTTGTGAGAAAAAAACAAAAAAAAAATCAATATCCGCTAACTTATGCAAAAAAAAAAAAAATTCTAGGAACTCGCCATGCCCCTCATTGAATACCTTGGGGTGTCTTCTTTCCAAAGTGGGGTCACATGTGGGGTATTTATACTGCCCTGGCTTTTTAGGGGCCCGAAAGTGTGAGAAGAAGTCTGGGATCCAAATGTCTAAAAATGCCCTCCAAAAAGAATTTGGGCCCCTTTGCGCATCTAGGCTGCAAAAAAGTGTCACACATGTGGTATCGCCGTACTCAGGAGAAGTTGGGGAATGTGTTTTGGGGTGTCATTTTACATATACCCATGCTGGGTGAGAAAAATATCTTGGTCAAATGCCAACTTTGTATAAACAAATGGGAAAAGTTGTCTTTTGCCAAGATATTTCTCTCACCCAGCATGGGTATATGTAAAATGACACCCCAAATCACATTCCCCAACTTCTCCTGAGTACGGCGATACCAGATGTGTGACACTTTTTTGATGCCAAGGTGGGCAAAGGGGCACATATTCAAAAGTGCACCTTTCGGATTTCACCGGTCATTTTTTACAGATTTTGATTGCAAAGTACTTCTCACACATATGGGCCCCTAAATTGCCAGGGCAGTATAACTACGCCACAAGTGACCCCATTTTGGAAAGAAGACACCCCAAGGTATTCCGTGAGGGGCATGGCGAGTTCCTAGAATTTTTTATTTTTTGTCGCAAGTTAGTGGAATATGAGACTTTGTAAGGAAAAAAGAGAAAAAAAAAATCATCATTTTCCGCTAACTTGTGACAAAAAATAAAAAGTTCTAGGAACTCGCCATGCCCCTCATGGAATACCTTGGGGTGTCCTCTTTCCAAAATGGGGTCACTTGTGGCGTAGTTATACTGCCCTGGCAATTTAGGGGCCCAAATGTGTGAGAAGTACCTTGCAATCAAAATGTGTAAAAAATGGCCTGAAAAATCTGAAAGGTGCACTTTGGAATATGTGCCCCTTTGCCCACCTTGGCAGCAAAAAAGTGTGACACATCTGGTATCGCCGTACTCAGGAGAAGTTGGGGAATGTGTTTTGGGGTGTCATTTTACATATACCCATGCTGGATGAGAGAAATATCTTGGCAAAAGACAACTTTTCCCATTTTTTTATACAAAGTTGGCATTTGATCAAGATATTTTTCTTACCCAGCATGGGTATATGTAAAATGACACCCCAAAACACATTCCCCAACTTCTCCTGAGTACGGCGATACCAGATGTGTGACACTTTTTTGCTGCCAAGGTGGGCAAAGGGGCACATATTCCAAAGTGCACCTTTTGGATTTCACCGGTCATTTTTTACACATTTTGATTGCAAAGTTCTTCTCACACATTAGGGCCCCTAAATTGCCAGGGCAGTATAACTACGCCACAAGTGACCCCATTTTGGAAAGAAGACACCCCAAGGTATTCCGTGAGGGGCATGGTGAGTTCCTAGAATTTTTTATTTTTTGTCGCAAGTTAGTGGAATATGAGACTTTGTAAGAAAAAATAAAAAAAATAAAATCATCATCATTTTCCGCTAACTTGTGACAAAAATTAAAAAGTTCTATGAACTCACTATGCCCATCAGCGAATACCTTAGGGTGCCTACTTTCCGAAATGGGGTCATTTGTGGGGGTTTTCTACTGTCTGGGCATTGTAGAACCTCAGGAATCATGACAGGTGCTCAGAAGGTCAGAGCTGCTTCAAAAAGCGGAAATTCACATTTTTGTACCATAGTTTGTAAATGCTATAACTTTTACCCAAACCATTTTTTTTTTTTTGCCCAAACATTTTTTTTTTTTTCAAAGACATGTAGAACAATAAATTTGGCAAAAAATTTATATATGGATGTCGTTTTTTTTGCAAAATTTTACAGCTGAAAGTGAAAAATGTCATTTTTTTGCAAAAAAATCGTTACATTTTGATTAATAACAAAAAAAGTAAAAATGTCAGCAGCAATGAAATACCACCAAATGAAAGCTCTATTAGTGAGAAGAAAAGGAGGTAAAATTCATTTGTATGGTAAGTTGCATGACCGAGCGATAAACGGTGAAAGTAGTGTAGTGCCGAAGTGTAAAAAGTGCTCTGGTCATGAAGGGGGTTTCACCTAGCGGGGCTGAAGTGGTTAAAGTAACTGTATACATGCATATACCTGAATGCCATTATTGGGTATTCAACTGTATACACCCAACGGAAAACCAATGTTTAAAAGTAATGAGAACCAACAATTAATCGTAGTCCAAAAATGTTCTAAGGAAGTCATCTTTACACCAGGCACTGTATACTAATGCGCATTATTGGAGAACCAACAACCCAAAGAAAACCACCTCACTGTAACTCATGTTTCCAGACTTTTGAGGAGTGGGAAACGTATTTTTGGATACTTTTGGGTACTGAACTTAAATGCAAGGTCACTGAAGGGTATGAAGTATATACGTACGGATTGTATGTATTTTTAGTTATTTATGAATAGAGTTGAGCGAACACCTGGATGTTCGGGTTCGAGAAGTTCGGCCGAACATCCCGGAAATGTTCGGGTTCGGGATCCGAACCCGATCCGAACTTCGTCCCGAACCCGAACCCCATTGAAGTCAATGGGGACCCGAACTTTTCGGCACTAAAACGGCTGTAAAACAGCCCAGGAAAGGGCTAGAGGGCTGCAAAAGGCAGCAACATGTAGGTAAATCCCCTGCAAACAAATGTGGATAGGGAAATTAATTAAAATAAAAATTAAATAAATAAAAATTAACCAAAATCAATTGGAGAGAGGTTCCATAGCAGAGAATCTGGCTTCCCGTCACCCACCACTGGAACAGTCCATTCTCAGATATTTAGGCCCCGGCACCCAGGCAGAGGAGAGAGGTCCCGTAACAGACAATCTGGCTTCATGTCAGCAGAGAATCAGTCTTCATGTCATAGCAGAGAATCAGGCTTCACGTCACCCACCACTGTAAGAGTCCATTTTCATAAATTTAGGCCCAGCACCCAGGCAGAGGAGAGAGGTCCCGTAACAGACAATCTGGCTTCATGTCAGCAGAGAATCAGTCTTCATATCATAGCAGAGAATCTGGCTTCCCGTTACCCACCACTGGAACAGTCCATTCTCAGATATTTAGGCCCCGGCACCCAGGCAGAGGAGAGAGGTCCCGTAACAGACAATCTGGCTTCATGTCAGCAGAGAATCAGTCTTCATATCATAGCAGAGAATCAGGCTTCACGTCAGCCACCACTGCAACAGTCCATTGTCATAAATTCAGGCCCAGCACCCAGGCAGAGGAGAGAGGTCCCGTAACAGACAATCTGGCTTCATGTCAGCAGAGAATCAGTCTGCATGTCATAGCAGAGAATGAGGCTTCACGTCACCCACCACTGCAACAGTCCATTTTCATAAATTTAGGCCCAGCACCCAGGCAGAGGAGAGAGGTCCCGTAACAGAGGATCTGGCTTCATGTCACCAGAGAATCAGTCTGCATGTCATAGCAGAGAATCAGGCTTCACGTCACCCACCACTGCAACAGTCCATTTTCATAAATTTAGGCCCAGCACCCAGGCAGAGGAGAGAGGTCCCGTAACAGAGGATCTGGCTTCATGTCACCAGAGAATCAGTCTGCATGTCATAGCAGAGAATCAGGCTTCACGTCAGCCACCACTGCAACAATCCATTGGCATATATTTAGGCCTAGCACACAGGCAGAGGAGAGAGGTCCCGTAACAGACAATCTGGCTTCATGTCAGCAGAGAATCAGTCTTCATATCATAGCAGAGAATCAGGCTTCACGTCAGCCACCAATGCAACAGTCCATTGTCAGATATTTAGGCCCAGCACCCAGGCAGAGGAGAGAGGTCCCGTAACAGAGGATCTGGCTTCATGTCAGCAGAGAATCAGTCTTCATGTCATAGCAGAGAATCAGGCTTCACGTCACCCACCACTGTAAGAGTCCATTTTCATAAATTTAGGCCCAGCACCCAGGCAGAGGAGAGAGGTCCCGTAACAGACGATCTGGCTTCATGTCAGCAGAGAATCAGTCTGCATGTCATAGCAGAGAATGAGGCTTCACGTCACCCACCACTGCAACAGTCCATTTTCATAAATTTAGGCCCAGCACCCAGGCAGAGGAGAGAGGTCCCGTAACAGACAATCTGGCTTCATGTCAGCAGAGAATCAGTCTTCATGTCATAGCAGAGAATCAGGCTTCACGTCACCCACCACTGTAAGAGTCCATTTTCATAAATTTAGGCCCAGCACCCAGGCAGAGGAGAGAGGTCCCGTAACAGACAATCTGGCTTCATGTCAGCAGAGAATCAGTCTTCATATCATAGCAGAGAATCTGGCTTCCCGTTACCCACCACTGGAACAGTCCATTCTCAGATATTTAGGCCCAGCACCCAGGCAGAGGAGAGAGGTCCCGTAACAGACGATCTGGCTTCATGTCAGCAGAGAATCAGTCTGCATGTCATAGCAGAGAATGAGGCTTCACGTCACCCACCACTGCAACAGTCCATTTTCATAAATTTAGGCCCAGCACCCAGGCAGAGGAGAGAGGTCCCGTAACAGACAATCTGGCTTCATGTCAGCAGAGAATCAGTCTTCATGTCATAGCAGAGAATCAGGCTTCACGTCACCCACCACTGTAAGAGTCCATTTTCATAAATTTAGGCCCAGCACCCAGGCAGAGGAGAGAGGTCCCGTAACAGACAATCTGGCTTCATGTCAGCAGAGAATCAGTCTTCATATCATAGCAGAGAATCTGGCTTCCCGTTACCCACCACTGGAACAGTCCATTCTCAGATATTTAGGCCCCGGCACCCAGGCAGAGGAGAGAGGTCCCGTAACAGACAATCTGGCTTCATGTCAGCAGAGAATCAGTCTTCATATCATAGCAGAGAATCAGGCTTCACGTCAGCCACCACTGCAACAGTCCATTGTCATAAATTCAGGCCCAGCACCCAGGCAGAGGAGAGAGGTCCCGTAACAGACAATCTGGCTTCATGTCAGCAGAGAATCAGTCTGCATGTCATAGCAGAGAATGAGGCTTCACGTCACCCACCACTGCAACAGTCCATTTTCATAAATTTAGGCCCAGCACCCAGGCAGAGGAGAGAGGTCCCGTAACAGAGGATCTGGCTTCATGTCACCAGAGAATCAGTCTGCATGTCATAGCAGAGAATCAGGCTTCACGTCACCCACCACTGCAACAGTCCATTTTCATAAATTTAGGCCCAGCACCCAGGCAGAGGAGAGAGGTCCCGTAACAGAGGATCTGGCTTCATGTCACCAGAGAATCAGTCTGCATGTCATAGCAGAGAATCAGGCTTCACGTCAGCCACCACTGCAACAATCCATTGGCATATATTTAGGCCTAGCACACAGGCAGAGGAGAGAGGTCCCGTAACAGACAATCTGGCTTCATGTCAGCAGAGAATCAGTCTTCATATCATAGCAGAGAATCAGGCTTCACGTCAGCCACCAATGCAACAGTCCATTGTCAGATATTTAGGCCCAGCACCCAGGCAGAGGAGAGAGGTCCCGTAACAGAGGATCTGGCTTCATGTCAGCAGAGAATCAGTCTTCATGTCATAGCAGAGAATCAGGCTTCACGTCACCCACCACTGTAAGAGTCCATTTTCATAAATTTAGGCCCAGCACCCAGGCAGAGGAGAGAGGTCCCGTAACAGACGATCTGGCTTCATGTCAGCAGAGAATCAGTCTGCATGTCATAGCAGAGAATGAGGCTTCACGTCACCCACCACTGCAACAGTCCATTTTCATAAATTTAGGCCCAGCACCCAGGCAGAGGAGAGAGGTCCCGTAACAGAGGATCTGGCTTCATGTCACCAGAGAATCAGTCTGCATGTCATAGCAGAGAATCAGGCTTCACGTCACCCACCACTGCAACAGTCCATTTTCATAAATTTAGGCCCAGCACCCAGGCAGAGGAGAGAGGTCCCGTAACAGAGGATCTGGCTTCATGTCACCAGAGAATCAGTCTGCATGTCATAGCAGAGAATCAGGCTTCACGTCAGCCACCACTGCAACAATCCATTGGCATATATTTAGGCCTAGCACACAGGCAGAGGAGAGAGGTCCCGTAACAGACAATCTGGCTTCATGTCAGCAGAGAATCAGTCTTCATATCATAGCAGAGAATCAGGCTTCACGTCAGCCACCAATGCAACAGTCCATTGTCAGATATTTAGGCCCAGCACCCAGGCAGAGGAGAGAGGTCCCGTAACAGACAATCTGGCTTCATGTCAGCAGAGAATCAGTCTGCATGTCATAGCAGAGAATGAGGCTTCACGTCACCCACCACTGCAACAGTCCATTTTCATAAATTTAGGCCCAGCACCCAGGCAGAGGAGAGAGGTCCCGTAACAGAGGATCTGGCTTCATGTCAGCAGAGAATCAGTCTGCATGTCATAGCAGAGAATCAGGCTTCACGTCAGCCACCACTGCAACAGTCCATTGTCATAAATTCAGGCCCAGCACCCAGGCAGAGGAGAGAGGTCCCGTAACAGACAATCTGGCTTCATGTCACCAGAGAATCAGTCTGCATGTCATAGCAGAGAATGAGGCTTCACGTCAGCCACCACTGCAACAATCCATTGGCATATATTTAGGCCTAGCACACAGGCAGAGGAGAGGTTCATTCAACTTTGGGTAGCCTTGCAATATAATGGTAAAATGAAAATAAAAATAGGATTGAATGAGGAAGTGCCCTGGAGTCCAATAATATATGGTTATGGGGAGGTAGTTAATGTCTAATCTGGACAAGGGACGGACAGGTCCTGTGGGATCCATGCCTGGTTCATTTTTATGAACGTCAGCTTGTCCACATTGGCTGTAGACAGGCGGCTGCGTTTGTCTGTAATGACGCCCCCTGCCGTGCTGAATACACGTTCAGACAAAACGCTGGCTGCCGGGCAGGCCAGCACCTCCAAGGCATAAAAGGCTAGCTCTGGCCACGTGGACAATTTAGAGACCCAGAAGTTGAATGGGGCCGAACCATCAGTCAGTACGTGGAGGGGTGTGCACACGTACTGTTCCACCATGTTAGTGAAATGTTGCCTCCTGCTAACACGTTGCGTATCAGGTGGTGGTGCAGTTAGCTGTGGCGTGTTGACAAAAGTTTTCCACATCTCTGCCATGCTAACCCTGCCCTCAGAGGAGCTGGCCGTGACACAGCTGCCTTGGCGACCTCTTGCTCCTCCTCTGCCTTGGCCTTGGGCTTCCACTTGTTCCCCTGTGACATTTGGGAATGCTCTCAGTAGCGCGTCTACCAACGTGCGCTTGTACTCGCGCATCTTCCTATCACGCTCCAGTGCAGGAAGTAAGGTGGGCACATTGTCTTTGTAGCGTGGATCCAGCAGGGTGGCAACCCAGTAGTCCGCACAGGTTAAAATGTGGGCAACTCTGCTGTCGTTGCGCAGGCACTGCAGCATGTAGTCGCTCATGTGTGCCAGGCTGCCCAGGGGTAAGGACAAGCTGTCCTCTGTGGGAGGCGTATCGTCATCGTCCTGCCTTTCCCCCCAGCCACGCACCAGTGATGGACCCGAGCTGCGTTGGGTGCCACCCCGCTGTGACCATGCTTCATCCTCATCCTCCTCCACCTCCTCCTCATCCTCGTCCTCCTCGTCCTCCAGTAGTGGGCCCTGGCTGGCCACATTTGTACCTGGCCTCTGCTGTTGCCAAAAACCTCCCTCTGAGTCACTTCGAAGAGACTGGCCTGAAAGTGCTAAAAATGACCCCTCTTCCTCCTCCTCCTCCTCCTCCTCCTGGGCCACCTCCTCTTCCATCATCGCCCTAAGTGTTTTCTCAAGGAGACATAGAAGTGGTATTGTAACGCTGATAACGGTGTCATCGCCACTGGCCATGTTGGTGGAGTACTCGAAACAGCGCAACAGGGCACACAGGTCTCGCATGGAGGCCCAGTCATTGGTGGTGAAGTGGTGCTGTTCTGTAGTGCGACTGACCCGTGCGTGCTGCAGCTGAAACTCCACTATGGCCTGCTGCTGCTCGCACAGTCTGTCCAGCATGTGCAAGGTGGAGTTCCACCTGGTGGGCACGTCGCATATGAGGCGGTGAGCGGGAAGGCCGAAGTTACGCTGTAGCGCAGACAGGCGAGCAGCGGCAGGATGTGAACGCCGGAAGCGCGAACAGACGGCCCGCACTTTATGCAGCAGCTCTGACATGTCGGGGTAGTTGTGAATGAACTTCTGCACCACCAAATTCAGCACATGCGCCAAGCAAGGGATGTGCGTCAAATTGGCTAGTCCCAGAGCTGCAACGAGATTTCGCCCATTATCACACACCACCAGGCCGGGCTTGAGGCTCACCGGCAGCAACCACTCGTCGGTCTGTTGTTCAATACCCCGCCACAACTCCTGTGCGGTGTGGGGCCTGTCCCCCAAACATATGAGTTTCAGAATGGCCTGCTGACGTTTACCCCGGGCTGTGCTGAAGTTGGTGGTGAAGGTGTGTGGCTGACTGGATGAGCAGGTGGAAGAAGAGGAGGAGGAAGCCGAGAAGGAGGAGGTGGCAACAGGAGGCAAAGAATGTTGCCCTGCGATCCTTGGCGGCGGAAGGACGTGCGCCAAACAGCTCTCCGCCTGGGGCCCAGCTGCCACTACATTTACCCAGTGTGCAGTTAGGGAGATATAGCGTCCCTGGCCGTGCTTACTGGTCCACGTATCTGTGGTTAGGTGGACCTTGCTACAGATGGCGTTGCGCAGTGCACACTTGATTTTATCGGATACTTGGTTGTGCAGGGAAGGCACGGCTCTCTTGGAGAAGTAGTGCCGGCTGGGAACAACATACTGTGGGACAGCAAGCGACATGAGCTGTTTGAAGCTGTCTGTGTCCACCAGCCTAAATGACAGCATTTCATAGGCCAGTAGTTTAGAAATGCTGGCATTCAGGGCCAGGGATCGAGGGTGGCTAGGTGGGAATTTACGCTTTCTATCAAATGTTTGTGAGATGGAGAGCTGAACGCTGGCGTGTGACATGGTTGAGACGCTTGGTGACGGAGGTGGTGGTGGTGGTGTTGGTGGTACATCCCCTGTTTGCTGGGCGGCAGGTGCCAACGTTCCTCCAGAGGCGGAGGAAGAGGCCGAGGCGGCAGCAGCAGAATAGGCCGAGGCGGCAGCAGCAGAAGAGGTAGCAGGGGGAGCCTGAGTGACTTCCTTGGTTTTAAGGTGTTTACTCCACTGCAGTTCATGCTTTGCATGCAGGTGCCTGGTCATGCAGGTTGTGCTCAGGTTCAGAACGTTAATGCCTCGCTTCAGGCTCTGATGGCACAGCGTGCAAACCACTCGGGTCTTGTCGTCAGCACATTGTTTGAAGAAGTGCCATGCCAGGGAACTCCTTGAAGCTGCCTTTGGGGTGCTCGGTCCCAGATGGCGGCGGTCAGTAGCAGGCGGAGTCTCTTGGCGGCGGGTGTTCTGCTTTTGCCCACTGCTCCCTCTTTTGCTACGCTGTTGGCTCGGTCTCACCACTGCCTCTTCCTCCGAACTGTGAAAGTCAGTGGCACGACCTTCATTCCATGTGGGGTCTAGGACCTCATCGTCCCCTGCATCGTCTTCCACCCAGTCTTGATCCCTGACCTCCTGTTCAGTCTGCACACTGCAGAAAGACGCAGCAGTTGGCACCTGTGTTTCGTCATCATCAGAGACATGCTGAGGTGGTATTCCCATGTCCTCATCATCAGGAAACATAAGTGGTTGTGCGTCAGTGCATTCTATGTCTTTCACCGCTGGGGAAGGGCTAGGTGGATGCCCTTGGGAAACCCTGCCAGCGGAGTCTTCAAACAGCATAAGAGACTGCTGCATAACTTGAGGCTGAGACAGTTTCCCTGGTATGCATGGGGGTGATGTGACAGACTGATGGGGTTGGTTTTCAGGCGCCATCTGTGCGCTTTCTGCAGAAGACTGGGTGGGAGATAATGTGAACGTGCTGGATCCACTGTCGGCCACCCAATTGACTAATGCCTGTACCTGCTCAGGCCTTACCATCCTTAGAACGGCATTGGGCCCCACCATATATCGCTGTAAATTCTGGCGGCTACTGGGACCTGAGGTAGTTGGTACACTAGGACGTGTGGATGTGGCAGAACGGCCACGTCCTCTCCCAGCACCAGAGGGTCCACTAACACCACCACGACCATGTCCACGTCCGCGTCCCTTACTAGATGTTTTTCTCATTGTTATGGTTCACCACAACAACAAATATATTATTTGGCCCAATGTATTGTATTCAAATTCAGCGGGATATAAATTTGAGGCCTAGTATTTAGGCGCTGGGTGACCGGTATGGATTTAGTGACAGAATTAGACTTGGAAATGCACAGAAGCGTGTGTGTGAAGTTATTCTGAATGACCCTATGTGCACCTTGAATATTATATACCCTTTTTGGGATAGATTTCAAATAGCTCTGATATAGCAGGAACCACTAAATTATGAAATTGCTAAATTGGGAATTGTATTTCAACCCAGAACAAAAAATGTGCTTTGACGGACACTAAATATCTTGCCCAGCAACAACAGTACAGCGGTAACGAGAGATTTAGCAGGATATAAATTTGAGGCCTAGTATTTAGGCGCTGGGTGACAGGTATGGGTTTAGTGACAGAATTAGACTTGGAAATACACAGTAGAGGGTGTGTGTGAAGTTATTCTGAATGACCCTATGTGCACCTTGAATATTATATACCCTTTTTGGGATAGATTTCAAATAGCTCTGATATAGCAGGAACCACTAAATTATGAAATTGCTAAATTGGGAATTGTATTTCAACCCAGAACAAAAAATGTGCTTTGACGGACACTAAATATCTTTCCAAGCAACAACAGTACAGCGGTAACGAGAGATTTAGCAGGATATAAATTTGAGGCCTAGTATTTAGGCGCTGGGTGACAGGTATGGGTTTAGTGACAGAATTAGACTTGGAAATACACAGTAGCGGGTGTGTGTGAAGTTATTCTGAATGACCCAATGTGCACCTTGAATATTATATACCCTTTTAGGGATAGATTTCAAATAGCTCTGATATAGCAGAAACCACTAAATTATGAAATTGCTAAATTGGGAATTGTATTTCAACCCAGAACAAAAAATGTGCTTTGACGGACACTAAATAACTTTCCCAGCTACAACAGGACAGCGGTAACGAGAGATTTAGCAGGATATAAATTTGAGGCCTAGTATTTAGGCGCTGGGTGACAGGTATGGGTTTAGTGACAGAATTAGACTTGGAAATACACAGTAGCGGGTGTGTGTGAAGTTATTCTGAATGACCCAATGTGCACCTTGAATATTATATACCCTTTTAGGGATAGATTTCAAATAGCTCTGATATAGCAGAAACCACTAAATTATGAAATTGCTAAATTGGGAATTGTACTTCAACCCAGAACAAAAAATGTGCTTTGACGGACACTAAATAACTTTCCCAGCTACAACAGGACAGCGGTAACGAGAGATTTAGCAGGATATAAATTTGAGGCCTAGTATTTAGGCGCTGGGTGACAGGTATGGGTTTAGTGACAGAATTAGACTTGGAAATACACAGTAGCGGGTGTGTGTGAAGTTATTCTGAATGACCCAATGTGCACCTTGAATATTATATACCCTTTTAGGGATAGATTTCAAATAGCTCTGATATAGCAGAAACCACTAAATTATGAAATTGCTAAATTGGGAATTGTACTTCAACCCAGAACAAAAAATGTGCTTTGACGGACACTAAATAACTTTCCCAGCTACAACAGGACAGCGGTAACGAGAGATTTAGCGGGATATAAATTTGAGGCCTAGTATTTAGGCGCTGGGTGACAGGTATGGGTTTAGTGACAGAATTAGACTTGGAAATACACAGTAGCGGGTGTGTGTGAAGTTATTCTGAATGACCCTATGTGCACCTTCAATATGATCTACCCTTTTAGGGATAGATTTCAAATAGCTCTGATATAGCAGAAACCACTAAATTATGAAATTGCTAAATTGGGAATTGTATTTCAACCCAGAACAAAAAATGTGCTTTGACGGACACTAAATAACTTTCCCAGCTACAACAGGACAGCGGTAACGAGAGATTTAGCAGGATATAAATTTGAGGCCTAGTATTTAGGCGCTGGGTGACAGGTATGGGTTTAGTGACAGAATTAGACTTGGAAATACACAGTAGCGGGTGTGTGTGAAGTTATTCTGAATGACCCAATGTGCACCTTGAATATTATATACCCTTTTAGGGATAGATTTCAAATAGCTCTGATATAGCAGAAACCACTAAATTATGAAATTGCTAAATTGGGAATTGTATTTCAACCCAGAACAAAAAATGTGCTTTGACGGACACTAAATAACTTTCCCAGCTACAACAGGACAGCGGTAACGAGAGATTTAGCAGGATATAAATTTGAGGCCTAGTATTTAGGCGCTGGGTGACAGGTATGGGTTTAGTGACAGAATTAGACTTGGAAATACACAGTAGCGGGTGTGTGTGAAGTTATTCTGAATGACCCAATGTGCACCTTGAATATTATATACCCTTTTAGGGATAGATTTCAAATAGCTCTGATATAGCAGAAACCACTAAATTATGAAATTGCTAAATTGGGAATTGTATTTCAACCCAGAACAAAAAATGTGCTTTGACGGACACTAAATAACTTTCCCAGCTACAACAGGACAGCGGTAACGAGAGATTTAGCAGGATATAAATTTGAGGCCTAGTATTTAGGCGCTGGGTGACAGGTATGGGTTTAGTGACAGAATTAGACTTGGAAATACACAGTAGCGGGTGTGTGTGAAGTTATTCTGAATGACCCAATGTGCACCTTGAATATTATATACCCTTTTAGGGATAGATTTCAAATAGCTCTGATATAGCAGAAACCACTAAATTATGAAATTGCTAAATTGGGAATTGTACTTCAACCCAGAACAAAAAATGTGCTTTGACGGACACTAAATAACTTTCCCAGCTACAACAGGACAGCGGTAACGAGAGATTTAGCAGGATATAAATTTGAGGCCTAGTATTTAGGCGCTGGGTGACAGGTATGGGTTTAGTGACAGAATTAGACTTGGAAATACACAGTAGCGGGTGTGTGTGAAGTTATTCTGAATGACCCAATGTGCACCTTGAATATTATATACCCTTTTAGGGATAGATTTCAAATAGCTCTGATATAGCAGAAACCACTAAATTATGAAATTGCTAAATTGGGAATTGTACTTCAACCCAGAACAAAAAATGTGCTTTGACGGACACTAAATAACTTTCCCAGCTACAACAGGACAGCGGTAACGAGAGATTTAGCAGGATATAAATTTGAGGCCTAGTATTTAGGCGCTGGGTGACAGGTATGGGTTTAGTGACAGAATTAGACTTGAAAATACACAGTAGCGGGTGTGTGTGAAGTTATTCTGAATGACCCAATGTGCACCTTGAATATTATATACCCTTTTAGGGATAGATTTCAAATAGCTCTGATATAGCAGAAACCACTAAATTATGAAATTGCTAAATTGGGAATTGTACTTCAACCCAGAACAAAAAATGTGCTTTGACGGACACTAAATAACTTTCCCAGCTACAACAGGACAGCGGTAACGAGAGATTTAGCGGGATATAAATTTGAGGCCTAGTATTTAGGCGCTGGGTGACCGGTATGGATTTAGTGACAGAATTAGACTGGGATATGGCCAAAAAATAACCACACTATTGCTGGTTAAATGCACTTGGTGACGGGCGCAGCTTGCCCCTGATGTAGTATATGGCCAAAAAATGAACAGACTATTGCTGGTTAAATGCACTTGGTGTCACAGCTTGACCAACCACACTACTGAGGGTTAAATGCACTTGGTGACGGGCGCAGCTTGCCCCTGATGTAGTATATGGCCAAAAAATAAACAGACTATTGCTGGTTAAATGCACTTGGTGTGACAGCTTCACCCTGATGTAGGCTTTAGCCAGAAAACAACCACACCATTGAGGGTTAAATGCACTTGGTGACAGGCGCAGCTTGCCCCTGATTTTGTATATGGCCAAAAAATGAACAGACTATTGCTGGTTAAATGCACTTGGTGTGACAGCTTCACCCTGATGTAGGCTTTAGCCAAAAAACAACCACACCATTGAGGGTTAAATGCACTTGGTGACAGGCGCAGCTTGCCCCTGATTTTGTATATGGCCAAAAAATGAACAGACTATTGCTGGTTAAATGCACTTGGTGTGACAGCTTCACCCTGATGTAGGCTTTAGCCAAAAAACAACCACACCATTGAGGGTTAAATGCACTTGGTGACAGGCGCAGCTTGCCCCTGATTTTGTATATGGCCAAAAAATGAACAGACTATTGCTGGTTAAATGCACTTGGTGTGACAGCTTCACCCTGATGTAGGCTTTAGCCAAAAAACAACCACACCATTGAGGGTTAAATGCACTTGGTGACAGGCGCAGCTTGCCCCTGATTTTGTATATGGCCAAAAAATGAACAGACTATTGCTGGTTAAATGCACTTGGTGTGACAGCTTCACCCTGATGTAGGCTTTAGCCAAAAAACAACCACACCATTGAGGGTTAAATGCACTTGGTGACAGGCGCAGCTTGCCCCTGATTTTGTATATGGCCAAAAAATGAACAGACTATTGCTGGTTAAATGCACTTGGTGTGACAGCTTCACCCTGATGTAGGCTTTAGCCAAAAAACAACCACACCATTGAGGGTTAAATGCACTTGGTGACAGGCGCAGCTTGCCCCTGATTTTGTATATGGCCAAAAAATGAACAGACTATTGCTGGTTAAATGCACTTGGTGTGACAGCTTCACCCTGATGTAGGCTTTAGCCAAAAAACAACCACACCATTGAGGGTTAAATGCACTTGGTCGCAGCTTGTGCTGGCGCACCACAAGACACAAAATGGCCGCCGATCACCCCAGAAAAATGTGACTGACAAACGGTCTGGGCAGCCTAAAAACAGTGAGCAATTGAGGATCAGCAGCTCAATGATCCACAGCTGCAGATCGATCAGTTAATCAAGTCCTTTGGAGGAGTTAATCTGCCTAATCTCGCCCTACTGTCGCAGCCGCAACCTCTCCCTACGCTAATCAGAGCAGAGTGACGGGCGGCGCTATGTGACTCCAGCTTAAATAGAGGCTGGGTCACATGGTGCTCTGGCCAATCACAGCCATGCCAATAGTAGGCATGGCTGTGATGGCCTCTTGGGTCAAGTAGTATGACGCTTGTTGATTGGCTGCTTTGCAGCCTTTCAAAAAGCGCCAAGAAAGCGTCACAAAAGCGCCAAGAAAGCGACGAACACCGAACCCGAACCCGGACTTTTACGAAAATGTCCGGGTTCGGGTCCGTGTCACGGACACCCCAAAATTCGGTACGAACCCGAACTATACAGTTCGAGTTCGCTCATCCCTATTTATGAACTCTAACTATAATGTTATCAGGTTTATTTGTGTTATTTGGTTATTCAGGAATTCTGCGTGTTGACTGTGTAATGTGCTATTTGCTTATTTAGGAATTCTGGGGGAGATTTATCAAACTGGTGCAAAGGAAATCAGATTTCACCTTTCATTTTCTGGAGGAGCTCTGAAAAATGATTGGTGTTTTATATCTTGCATGTACAATGTGAATAGATTTATGTGCGATGTCAATAGGTTTATGTGCGATGTCAATAGGTTTATATGTTTTGTGTTCTCTTTGGATATGGGATAATTGAGTTAATGCACTTAATTATTGTATCTTATACCTGCAAGGAAGTAAAGTGGTTTAAAATATGAGGTATCTTTGGTTGTAAGACTGAGCTATGACTAAGGACAAATTGCTTTGTTTTGTCCGAAATCCACTGCAGTTACTGCTGATGTTTTTCAGATTGTGACAATAAAAGCGTAGGATTATATTTGGAGTGCTGGATGTTATCTTTTCTTCATGTATTATGGGATCTCTACAAAGCTTCTGCAAGGTATGTCTGTCAAAAGGCCTGCTGACTGTTTCCATCCACTGCTGCCCTGTGAATACAGCTATGCACAAAAGAACAAACTATGACTAAGGCCTCTTTCACACAAGCGTGTGCACCCTGTTGCCGTATTACGGACCGCATTTGGGGATCCGCAATACACGGGTGCCGTTCCGTGGGCATTCACCATCAGGGATGCGGACCCATTCACTTCAATGGGTCCGCAAATCTGGAGATGCGGAATAGTGCGGAACGGAAACACGGAACGGAACCCTACGGAAGCACTACGGAGTGCTTCCGTGGGGTTTCGTCCGTATTTCCGATCCGCAAAAAGATAGAACATGTCCTATCTTTTTGCAGAACTGCCAGATCGCGGACCCATTCATGTGAATGGGTCTATGATCCGCTGCGGCTGCCCCACGGACTGTGCTCGTGCATTGTGTGCCCCATGGACTGTGCTCGTGCAGCACGACCATGGGGCGCACACGCCCGTGTGAAAGAGGCCTAAGGCTGGGTTCAGACCTGATGAATGCGCGATTGTATGCGTGTTTACAATTGCGGCTCCGGAACAAGCGAACGCCCATTGTTGCGCGTTCCCGCTGAAGTCTATGTACGGGAACGCGCGACAAGACGCCCCAAAGAAGCTCCTGTACTTCTTGGGGCGTCGGGCGTTTTACAGTGCGATCGTACGATCAGGTGAGAACCATTCCCATAGGGAATCATTGGTTCTTGCCTGTTGAGCGTTTTACAGCGCGTAGGAACGCACCGTAAAATGCTCAGGTCTGAACCCAGCCTCAAGCAGACTATACACATCAGATACTTGTTGGCTAAATTCTCATTTGTCTGACACCCACAGTAGTTTTCCCAACTTCCCCATACAAATTCACAGTCAGAGTAAGCAATGGCAATGGGTGCAGAGATTACTCTTCGGAACGCTTTTTGAGTTTTGCATTAATATGTAGAGATATTTTCTTAGGACAGTAATCCCATGTGGTTAAAGAAATTTCACATATTACCTATAAATGAAGTTTACCTTCTTGTCACCGATTAAATGACTTAAAGGGGTTATCCAAGAATTTGATATTGATGGCCTATGCTCAAGATTGGTCAACAATATCAGATCCACGGAAGTCTGACTCCCAACACCTCTGCTGATCAGCTCTTTGAAGAGGCTGCTGAGCTCACTGGAGAAGCATTTTTGCAGCTCATGGATCTGCAAAAACGCTTCTGTTATAATAATACAACCGCATGCATCCGTCATGAACGGATCCGGTTGTATTATGTCTTCTATAGCCATGACGGATCCATTTTGAACACCATTGAAAGTCAATGGGGGACGGCTCCGTTTTCTATTGTGTCAGAGAAAACGGATCCGTCCACATTGACTTACATTGTGTGCCAGGAGAGATCTGTCTTGCTCTGCACCACATCGCAGAAAGAAAAACGCTGCAGGCAGCATTTTGGTGTCCGCCTCCAGAGCAGAATGCAGACTGATCAGAGGCAAACTGATGCATTCTGAGCGGATCCTTTTCCATTCAGGATGCTTTAGGGCAAAACTGTTCCGTTTTGGACTGCTTTTGTGAGCCCATGACGGATCTCAGAAAAAGAAAGCCAAAACGCTAGTGTGAAAGTGGCCTTTCCAAGCACAGTGCTGTAGGGCCCTAGGCCACGTGGCCAATGTACGGAGATGTCACGGCCTAGGATGAGGCCTAAGCGCTCATGGAGCACCGTGGAGTCCATCACCGTGGAGTCCATCAATCTCAAATTCCTGGATAACCGTTTTAAATATTGATGTCCTATCTTTAGGATATGTAATCAAGGATTTACTGGTGGCTGTTCCTGGCCTGTAGCCGCTGTTGCTCCATTGAGTTCTCCCGATGGCCCACTGTCTTCTTCTTGGTGAGCCCGGCCTGCTTGCTAGTTGTAAGGCATGCGCACATTCCATCCGGCTCATAAAGGGCTGGAGCACATGAACCCTTATTTTTACAAGCCAATGGCTGGAAACCCTAAGTTACTACAGGCACCTTCCCTGCACTGGTGTCTCTGATCCCTGTGGGTCGGCTGTCAATCAACCAGAGACTACTCCATTTATTTCACTCACTTATATAGCACTGATATATTCTGCAGCCCTTTACAGACATTATCATCACTTGCTGTCCCCCCCAGTGGAGCTCATAGTCACTATCAGAGTACCCTAAGCAGCCCTAAGGCCCCTTTCACACAGGCGAGTATTCCGCACGGATGCGATGCTTGAGTTGAACGCATTGCACCCGCACTGAATACCGACCCATTTATTTCTATGGGGCTGTTCACATGAGCGGTGATTTTCACGCATCACTTGTGTGTTGCGTGAAAATCGCAGCATGCTCTATCTTGTGCGTTTTTCACGTAACGCAGGCCCCATAGAAATGAATGGGGTTGCGTGAAAATCACGAGCATCCGCAAGCAAGTGCGGATGCGGTGCGATTTTCACGCACGGTTTCTAGGAGACGATCGGGATGGAGACCCGATCATTATTATTTTCCCTTATAACATGGTTAGAAGGGAAAATAATAGCATTCTGAATACAGAATGCATAGTAAAATAGCGCTCGAGGGGTTAAAAAATTAAATAATAATATTTAACTCTTAGGGCTGTTTCACACGAGCGGATGCCGTGCGTCGCATCCGCTCCGTGAAAGACAGCCAAAACCCGATGCAGACTTCAGAGGCACGGAGCATTAACATGACTGATAATGCTCCGTGCCTCTCTGTGATCTCTTTACTACGAAATCACAGTGACAACTGTGATTTCGTAGTAAAGAGATCACAGAGAGGCACGGAGCATTATCAGTCATGTTAATGCTCCGTGCCTCTGAAGTCTGCATCGGGTTTTGGCTGTCTTTCACGGAGCGGATGCGACGCACGGCATCCGCTCGTGTGAAACAGCCCTTAGTCCACTTGATCGCGAAGCCCAGTATCTCCTTCTGTCTTCATCTGAGCTTTGTGCAGTAACAGGACCTGTGGTGACGTCACTCCAGTCATTACATCATCCATCACCATGGTAAAAGATCATGTGTTGGATCATGTGATGACCGGAGTGACGTCACCACAGATCCTAGGAAAACGGAGGTCACCACAGGTCCTGTTGCTGCAGACAGCTAAGATCAAGACAGAAGGAGATGCCGGCTTCGCGATCAAGTGGATTAAGGTGAGTTACATTTTATTTTATTTTTTAACCCCTCCAGCGCTATTTTACTATGCATTCTGTATTCAGAATGCTATTATTTTCCCTTATAACCATGTTATAAGGGAAAATAATACAATCTTCAGAACATCAATCCCAAGCCCGAACTTCTGTGAAGAGGTTTGGGTACCAAACATGCGCTATTTTTCTCACGCGCGTGCAAAACGCATTACAATGTTTTGCACTCGCGTGGAAAAATCTTGCGTGTTCCCGCAACGTACACGCACATTTTTCCGCAACGCCCGTGTGAAAGAGGCCTAGGTCAAATCTGTTGGTTGACATATTGGTACTACACCCACTGCTGTAACATGCCGTACTAAGCATAGCTGTCTATACAGACAAGCCGCTGCGCCTTATACACAATGAAGATGTGTCTCCATTTTGCTGAGTTGTGTGGGGCCCAGGAAGTAATCTGTGAAAATAGTTAAAATCAGCCATTTCTGTATGTTCTTGTTTACTGTGTATGGGCAACTTTACACATAAGAATTATCACGCCAATCTATCATTCTCAGTGGGACTGACTGTGGAATCCCTGTGTGTAAATCCAGCCCTCTCCTATGATAGGCCAAATAATCATTCATACAAATGTTTGTTACCCGCCATTACTCCTTGTAAATATATCCGCCAATCAAAACTCATTTGTAGATGATTGCGTCCTTTTTGTGGACATAGAAATCATTGCTTGTGAGCAGCACATCCTGTAGACCGGAGGGATGAGCTGGGAAAGAAAAAGTGTGCCCACATACAGGCGATGATTGCTCCATGTAAATGAAGTGGTTTACCGGCGCTTGTTACAGGCAGATTATCTACCCATGTAAAAGCGTCCTTAGTGTAGATAAATAACTGGAAATAGGTCAATCCTTCCGCACATAACAGTTCTGTTCTTGGCTTTGTCACTATCTGTTTTCATTTCATTCATATGCTGTAGTGGCAATCAGCCATATTTTCTAGTTGTTGTTTCTTTGTTCAGTAAAGGTTCATCACCCTGCATGAAAACAAAATCCTTGTCAAGTCAAATAGCGTTCTCAATACAACAGGCAGCAATAAGACAACATGCAGTGTAAGGCCTGGGTAGGAAAATGATCTGCTTTTTGTGTATTGGCTGCAGTGGCGAAGGTGGCACCGTCCAGGCTGGGACTGAGATCGCAGAATGGAGTGGTGGAGAGCAGGTGAGTATGACTTTTTATTAGGTCCAACCAGACCTTATCTGCCAGTTAAAAATGCCTCTGTTTTAAACTCTGAATGCCTCCAACCAGCTTTCAGTTTAGTCCCAATGAATGGCGCTAAACTGCAAGCACAAAACCGCTGTGGCTCCAAGCGGAGTTTGTCTGAACACCGCTCCAAGAAGGGATATGTCCCTTCTTGGCACGGTTGTGGTTTTAACAATGGGAGGTGGACAGCATGTGGTCACTACTGGAATTTTGGTGCGGAATCCACACCTGAATTCCAGTGGCATCAGACGCTGAATGGGCCCTAAGGATTGGAAAACCCATGTTGTGACAGCAATGATTCAATGTGTTGCCCCTCCCCCACATAGTAATAGTAATAAATGGCATGCATACATGGGCAGTGATGGTCAGTTCGCAGTGTTCGCCAGCGAACACATGCGGGCTGCCATCTTTAGTAAGGTAGACTCACCCGTCCGGCGATGCACAGGTAAGCCCTTACCTGTGCCTGTGCCGGTGAGCCGGTCTGAAATCAAATGTAGTCACCGAGAGCAGGCAGTTCCGAGAACAGCTGCCGGGGGCCTTCATCGGGCTGTTCACTGAACTGCCTGCTCCCGGTGACTAGATTTGATTTCAGACTGGCTCCCGGCACAGGCACAGGTAAGGGCTTACCTGTGCATCGCCGGACGGGTGAGTCTACCTTGCTAAAGATGGCAGCCCGCATGTGTTCGCCGGCAAACACTGTGAACTAACCATCACTGTACATGGTTTGTATTTGAGCAGCACTATCTTCAGTCTGCCATACCCCAGGACTGCTATTAAGCTGGCCCCATTCTTCTCCACCATGCAAAGTGAGTTCACTGCAAAATAATATGCGTCTAGTTTAGTTTTAAAACATTACTATTACAGTATTATCATCATTTACATTTGTTGCTGGGATAAGTGGGTCCTTGCACCATACTCGGTACTGAGAGGACATGCCCCACCCAGCCGCCCTTAAATTATGAAACTATTTCTTCCCACGTGGGTCAACCAGGGTCAGATTGGGGACAGCACATGGGACATGTTCCCCGGATCATCTTTGGTGAGCAAAGACAATCTAAATAAACAGCCTACAAATTAGTAGTATAATGTGTATATAGCATCATTGGTGTAATACAAAAATAAATAAATCATACCAGTGAATCATATACAGGAACTAGGAAAAAAGCAAGTAAAAAATGGAAGCTTATTTTTTGCTCTTTTGGATTTATACTGTAAATCTAAAAGTCGCGTATAGTTTGATGATTTATTGTAAAAATTAAAAGCTTTACCGTTGTTTAAAATTGTATATTTCTACCATTTTAAAATACCATTTAAAAAGGCAACTTCTATGGACCATGACATATGTCGTCCCCAGTTTCATTGTCAGAACCCAGCCTTACAAGCTACGTTACAAGCTGAATATATCGCCGAAACATAACATGAACATGATTAGACATTATTATACTAGACTGTGTTCCATATTTCATACCCACCTAATAATCTAAAAAATATTTTAACTTTTGTAAGGCAACGTTGTTATATACAATTTTTTTATTTTATTTTTCAAATGGAGATAATCCTTTTTCTTCTTGGCTTCAGGACAGCGGCAATCATGGCAAGTGAAAAGATGCTGTCCTATCGGTAATTATAAGAAATGGGGTGGGGGTAACGCAGGGGGCTACAAATGGTACGAATCTAGCAAACAATACTAAAATGGCGTGCGCAGAACTTGTGGAAGCTAAAAAAAAAAAACATGAACAGCGCAGTCTGTGGGGGTGAGAACATTTGGTGGGGGGGGGTGGGGGGGGGGGGAGGTGAAGCGAGATGGCGAAAATCATGCGTCTTTTCCAGCAAAATAATAAGGTAGATGCAAAAAGGGCATACAAAGACTAGATTTCCTCATTGTCTGTAATATATAAACACAGATGAATTCTGTCTCTGGTTGGTTCATGCTTTTCACTCTGCACAGCGGGGACTCCCTTAAGAAGTTGCTCTGTGAGACATTTCTCTAAATAGGAACCGTGGACCCCTCGTGATGTGATTACAATCACACCCTTAAAAATGCCTCACATAAGGCTGGATTTATTATGAGCTGAGATATCTCTCAATAGACATTGTATCAGGTATAAATTGCCTTCAACATATTTTAGGCTACGCTAGTTTATAATTTTTGGGTTCGTATCGAAAATGAACATTTTAGATGAGAAAACCATGTCAGCTGCCTGCAGTCACTGCAATAGCTCACCATGTTGCCGGCTAACCAGAGGAAAAAAATATCGATTTCATGGCATTGCTGAGTGCTTAAGCCTTTAAAGAGGCTCCTCTAACACTTCCTTGGTTCATTATCAGTATTTCGGGGACAGTGACCATGTTTTCTGCTTCATGTGTTTGTCACACTAATGATTTACAATCATGTCATTGTTTTCATGTCCCTGCTTTTTAATGACAGCAGCGTACAAATTATTATTTTTTTTCCTCTGTTCGGATGACTTTTAGATTTTTGCCGCAGTGTGCATCTGCAGTCCCATAATCCTCTGCTGTGATAATCCGTACTGCGAGGGGGGCACGCCCCTAACCTACTTGTGAATGGCAAATGAGGAGCCATTTTGAAATATGCATAGACTTGTGTGACAATGTAAAGGATAGCAGGGAATTGGCAAAAAAAGAGAGGAAAACAGGATTTCATGCATGTCAATGTAATAATTAAACAGAAGTGCTCCCGAAATGTTCCCGTACAAGAAATATTCCTAATGTGTAAAATACGTCAGCTCATTATGCATGATGATCATTTTCTTCACTTAGCATCCCATATGACGGCCTTGAAATCGAAATTCTAGGCTTTGTTCAGTAAATGAAAGTATAATATAATGCAATGCATACACACTTAGAGTATAGAGATACTCTTTATGAAATTATCCTAATTCACCCACCATTTCATGTGTGTTGATCATTTTCTCTATAAAAAACTGCTTTTTTTAACTCTTTTAGTACCGGGCCAATTTTCGCCTGAAATCCGAGGCCGATTTTTGCAAATATGACGTGTCACTTTATGTGGGAATAACTTTTGAACGCTTTTACTTATCCAAGCCTTACTGAGATTGTTTTCTCGTGACACATTGTACTTCATGACAGTGGCAAAATTGAGCCGATATATTTCACCTTCATTTATAAAATTTGAATCACAATGTTCTAAATTTGAATTTCTCTACTTTCAAGATAGTTCTCAATACCTCATGAAATAGTTATCAATAAACCTTCCCCATATGTCTGCTTTATGTTGGCATAATTTTGTAAATGTCATTTTATTTTTTTAGGACGTTAGAAGGCTTAGAAGTCTAGAAGCTATTTTTCAAATTTTCAACATTTCCAAAATCATTTTTTTAAGCACCAATTCAGTTATAAAGTGATTTTCAGGGGCTTACGTAATGGAAACCACCCATAAATTACCCCATTTTAGAAACTACACCTCTCAAATTATTCAAAACGTTACAAACGTTGTTAACATTTCAGGTGTTCGACAAGAATTCAATTTCAAAATTTCACTTTTTTGGTAGATATTTTATGTTAATCAATTTTTTCTTGCAACACAGCAAGGGTTGGCAGCAAAATAAACCTCAATATATATTACTCTGATTCTGCAGTTTACATAAATACCCCATATGTGGCGGTAAACTGCTGTATTGGCACGTGGCAGTGGTCAGAAGGAAAGGAGCACCATATGGATTTTGGAGGCTGATTTCGCTACAGTGGTTTTTAGGCACCATTTTGTATTTGAAGAGACCCTCAAGTACCCCTACAGTGGAAACCCTCAAAAAGTGACCCCATTTTGGAAACTACACCCCTTAAGGAATATATTAAGGGGGGTAATGAGCAATTTGACCCCCTAAGGGTCACTTGGCTGTGAAAATGAAAAGTTTTGTTTCTTCCAATAAAATGCTGCTTTAGCCCCAAATTTTTCATTTTCTCAAGGGGTAACAGGATAAAAATCACCCCATAATTTGTTACCCATTTTCTCCTGAATACGGCAACACCCCACATGTGGTAGTAAACTGCTGTTTAGGCACATGGCGGTATTCAGAACGGAAGAAGCACCATATGGCTTTTGCAGCGCAGATTTTGATGGATAGGTTTATGGGTGCAATTGGTTTTAATCTTTTAAGTAATTGTCTTATGTGATAGGGGCTAATTTTGTGAGGGTTGTGGTGACAGATTGATTGGTACCATTTTGGGGTACATAAGACTTTTTGATCGCTTGGCATTAAACTTTTTGTGAGACAAGGTGAAGAAAATGGCTGCATAGTTTTTGTTTATTTGAAACATTTTTTTGTAAAAATGTTTTTTTTTCTTTCTTTCTTTTTTCACTTTATTAAATGAAAGACAGCTGCAGGGTAAATGGCTGTGCGGTTCTTCACAGCAGCATGGCCGCAACCCACCCGCAGCACGACCGCTCCGTGTGGCCATACACTAAGGCCTCTTTCACACTACAGTATATTGAATTCAGTGTTTTGCGTTCCGTTTTTCACGGATCCGTTGTTCCGTTTTTTGCTTCCGTTGTGGTTCCGTTTCCGTTCCGTTGTTCCGTTCTGTTTTTCCGTATGGCATATACAGTATACAGTAATTACATAGAAAAAATTGGGCTGGGCATAACATTTTCAATTGATGGTTCCGCAAAAAACGGAACGGATACGGAAGACATACGGATGCATTTCCGTATGTGTTCCGTTTTTTTTGCGGACCCATTGACTTGAATGGAGCCACGGACTGTGATTTGCGGCCAAATATAGGACATGTTCTATCTCTTCAACGGAACGGAAAAACGGAAATACGGAAACGGAATGCATACGGAACACATTCCGTTTTTTTGCGGAACCATTGAAATGAATGGTTCCGTATACGGACCGTATACGGACCGCAAAATGGAAAAAAAAAACGGTAGTGTGAAAGAGGCCTAAGGCAGAGTGGCCTGCGTACACCTGATTTATAGCAATTGTAACAAATCTAATTCCTTGGCTAACTTTGGTGAAGTTGTCGAATCAAATTTTTCAAAACTTCGCATCTCTAATGATGATGGTACCTGCACGGATAAGGAGGGAAATATGAATCCTCACATCACAAATAGTCAGTAGGATTTGTAGGTGACACTGAGGTATTGCCCATAGCAATCAATAAGGATACTGCATTCAGCCCTGGGCTTTGTAGCAGTAAAACTTGGTAAAAATAGTCACTGCTGACAATGACAAGGAAAAAGTTAAAAAAAATTTAGGCCTGCTTTTTGACCTATCATGGCCTAAACAAATAAAGCAACTCCACAAAAAATAATTTTTAATTCAATAATAGCTATGTTATGATTATTTTAACCCCTTAATAAATAGGCCTGAAAAGCCCTTAATGACCAGGCACTTTTTTGTGATTTAGCACACATGGTGTTCTAATGGTTGTATAGTATTTCTTTATAGGACTACCAAATATAATTATTGCAATGTTTCTTTCTCTTTCTTAGGCCTCTTGCACACGACCGTATGGCTTTTTCAGTATTTTGAGGTCCGCAAAAAATACGGATGACGTCCGTGTGCATTCGTTTTTTTGCAGAACAGCTGGCCGCAATAATAGGACATGTTCTATCTTTGCACGGAACGGGAAAACGGAAATACGGAAACGGAAGGCATAAGGGGTTCCTTCTTTTTTTTGCGGATCCATTGAAATGAATGGTTCTGTATACGGAACGCAAAAAACAGAACGTAAACGGAAAAAAAAAAGTTTGTGTGCAAGAGGCCTTACCTTTATTTGGGAAAAACTGCAAAAAAAATGTAAAAAGTCCTATGCACATTTTTTAACACTATTATATTTTTTACTTATGTTTTCATTTATTTTTGCTATATAAAATGTCACTCAAGAGATCATTAACCCGTAGGATACCAGCGTCGTACATGTAGGGTGCTGGAAACTGGGACAGAAATCCCAGCGTCGTAGCTGCGCCCGCCCGATCAGCTGCAGGGGTCTGGCAGTCACTGATAGCCGCATTAACCCTTGCACTGCCGCAGTCAGCGCTGACCGCTGCACCTGTGGTATCCTGCCAGGTGCGAGGTGTCTATCGGGTCCCGCACTGCTGTGACAGAGACCCAATGGCAGGGAAGTCAGCCCGATGCCTTCCTTAGGACTCATTCACACGACCGTGGTTTGGTTCCGCATCCACTTCAATGAGGGTGCAAAAGATGCGGACAGCACACGGAGTTCCGTTCCGTAGCCCTGCAATAATTATGTCCTATTCTTGTCCATTTGGCAGACAAGAATAGCATTTCTATAATGGGCTGTCTGTTCCGTTCCGCAAATTGCGGAAGGCACAAAGGCGGCATCTGTGTTTTGCGGATTCGCAATTTGTGGACCGCAAAACACAGCACGGTCATGTGAATGAGCCCTTAGGCCCCTTGCAGACGAGCGTGTCCGGATTAGGTCTGGATGCGTTGTGAATGCGTTCAGTGACAAATGCGCAATTTCGCAGGCAAAGTCATTCAGTTTTGCCTGCGATCGCATTCCGTTGTTCAGTTTTTTTCGTGCGGGTGCAATGCGTTTTGATGGGTCTTGCACGCGCGTGATAATAAAACTGAATGTATAAAAACAACATCTCTTAGCAACCATCTGTGATAAATGCATCGCATCCACACTTGCTTGCAGATGCAATGCGATTTTCACACAGCTCCATATACTTCTACTGGGCTAGTGTTGCGTGAAAAACGCAGTATATAGAACATGATGCGATTTTCACCCAACGCACAAGTGATGCGTGAAAACCAACGCACATTCACACAGCCCCATTGAATATGCACTCGTGTGAACGGGGCCTTAGGCATCGTGGCTGCCTTTAGTTAGAGCCTGTAAGATCCACCCCCTGGATCTCACAGGCAGGAAGCTGTAAGGCCTCTTTCACGCGGGCGTTACGAATTGGGGCCGGATAGGATGTGGGTGCGTGGCGGGGAAATCGTGCGAGGGAGTACACAATTTCAGTCAGTTTTGACTGCGATTGCCTTGCGTTGTTCAGTTTTTTCCACGCGAGTGCAATGCATTTTGCACGCGCGTGAGAAAAAACTGAATGTGGTACCCAGACCCAAACTTTTTCAATGAAGTTCGGGTTTGGGTTAGTTGTAGTGTAGATTTTATTATTTTCCCTTATAACATGGTTATAAGAGAAAATAATAGCATTCTTTAATACAGAATGTTTAGTAGTAGGTCAATTGAGGGTTAAAAAAATAAAATCATTAACTCACCTCCTCCAAAGCTGCCGTTCTCTTTGGTGACGTCACTGAGCTCTTCACATGGTCCATCACCACGGTGATGGACCGCGTGATTGGACCATGTGATGTGACGTGACCACAGGTCCTTTAGCCGGCAGCTCATGATTAAAGAAGTAAGGCTGGATTCAGACCTGAGCGTTTTACAGCGCGTTCCTACGCCCTGTAAAACGATCAACAGGCAAGAACCAATGATTCCCTATGGGAATGGTTCTCACCTGAGCGTTTTACAGCACGTACAATCGCGCTGTAAAACGCCCGACGCCCCAAGAAGTACAGGAGCTTCTTTGGGGCGTCTTGTCGCGCGTTCCCATACATAGACTTCAGCGGGAACGCGCAAATGGGCGTTCGCTTGTCTCTGTATGCGCGATTGAAAACGCCCATACAATCGTGCATACAGAGCGTACGTTCAAGTACGCTCAGGTCTGAACCCAGCGTAAGAAGAGATCGGCAACTACGCGATCAAGAGGAGGAGGTGAGTTAATTCTTTTTTTTTTTTTATCCCTCAATCCACATTTTACTAAGCATTCTGTATTGAGAATGCTATTATTTTCCCTTATAACAATGTTATAAGGGAAAATAATAAAGATCGGGTCTCCATCCCGATCATCACCTAGCAACCATGAGTGAAAATCGCACGACATCCGCACTTGCTTGCGGATGCTTGCTATTGTCACGCCGCCCCATTCACTTCTATGGGGCCTGCGTTGTGTGAAAAACGCACAAAATAGAGCATGCTGAGATTTTCACGCAACACACAAGTGATGCGTGAAAATCACCTCTCATCTGAACAGCCCCATTTAAGTGAATGGGTCCGGATTCAGTGCAGGTGCAATGCGTTCACCTCACACATTGCACCCGCGCGGAAATCTCGTCCGTGTGAAAGAGGCCTAAATGTATTACAGTGAGTAATACACTTACAGCCAATGCATTACAAAACAGAAGTATTGTAATGCATTGTAAAGGGGATCAGACTCCCAAAAGTTGAAGTCCCAGAGTAGGACAAAAAAATAAAGTGAAAAAAGCAGTTAGAAAAATAAAGTTTTACAAAAAACTAAAAGTTTCAATTAAAAAAAGCATCCTTTCCCAAAATAAAGTAAAAAAAAAAAAACTTGGAGAAAATAGGGAAAAAAAGAAAAGTAGACATATTAGGTATTGACGCATCCGTATCAACCGCCTCTATGAAAATATTACATGATCCACCCCGTCAGGTGAACGCAGCAAAAAAACAAAAACAAAAAAAAACTGTCAAAAAACCTCCTTGCCTCACAAAAAGTGTAATAACAAGTTATCGAAAGGTCTTATGTTCCCCAGAATGGTACCAATCAAACCGTCATCTCATCCCCCAAAAAAGGAGACCCTACCTAAGACAATCTCCCCACCCAAAAAAAAATAGGGCTCTCAGAAAATGGCAACACAAAAACAAGATTTTATTCTGTTCAAAAATGATTTCACTGTGTAAAACTTAACAAAAATAAAAATGATAGACATATTAGGTATCGCTGCGTCCATAACAACCTGCTCTATAAAAATATCACATTATGTGCCCCCTCATGTAAATGCTGTAAAAAAAATATATATATATATATATATATAAATATGCCAAAACCTTTTTCACCTTGCCTCACAGTTTAAAGGGAGTCTGTCACCACATTTGAGCCTATTAGACAGATCCAATAGCGTTATATGTGCCACCCAGAAGTTTAAAATGGTACCTTTGTTGCATATACCGGAGTCTTCTTTCAGCCAAAAATGAACTTTGTAGATTCTGTAAATGCGCCCTCTCAAGTGCCCAGGGCGGCGTCTCAATCTTCCGAGCCCAAGACCGGACCTCCCCAACGGCTCATAACCCCTCCCTCCGTGTGCCTCTGCCCGCCCGTTTACGCTCCTCCTCTCTCCTTTTCCACTGTAAATAAAGGTGAAATGTATCGACTCAAATTTACCACTGTCAAGAAGTACAATGTGTCCCAAGAAAACAATTTAGGGCTACTTTCACTCTGCCGTTTCTGGGTCCGCTTGTGAGATCCGTTTCAGTGCTCTCACAAGCAGCCCAAAACGGATCAGTTCAGCCCCCAATTCATCCTGAAAGGATAAGGATCTGTTCAGAATGCATCAGTTTGGCTGCGCTTGGTCTCCGTTCCGCTTTTGAGGCGGACACCAAAACACTGTTTGTAGTGTTTTGGTGTCCGCCCGACGATGCAGAGCCAAACGGATCCGTCATTGACATACAATGTAAGTCAATGGGGAAGGATCCGTTTAGACTGACACAATATGGTGCAATTGAAAACGGATCCATCCCCCATTGACTTTCAATGTAAGTCAAGACGGATCCATTTTGACTTAGACTTTTATTTTATTTATAATAATGCAGACGGATCCGTTCTGAACGGATACAAGCGTTTGCATTATCGGTGCGGATCCGTCTGTGGATATACAAGATGGATCCGCACCGAACACAGGTGTGAAAGTAGCCTTAGAATGGCTTAGATAAGTAAAAGCGTTCCACAGTTATTACCACATAAATTGACACGTCAGATTTGCAAAAGTCAACATGGAATTTAAGGTGAAAAGTGGCCTGGTACTGAAAGGGTTAAAAGGCCTCTGGGGGACACTAACACTTTTTTTTTATTTTTGCACTGGAGTCCCAGTTATAAGGGAAAACAGCCTCACATGGGGATATGGTTCACAGGCAGAGTTAGGGCTCATGCACACGACTGTATTTATTTTGGGGTCCGCAAAAAAACTGATCCACAAAAAATACAGATGATGTCCATGTGCATTCCGTATTTTGCGGAACGGAACAGCTGGCCCCTAATAGAACATAGAAATAGAAAAAATGGACACGTTCTATTTTTCTGCGGAAGGAAAATACGGATATACTGAAATGGAATGCACACAGAGAACTTTCCGTTTTTTTTGCGGACCCATTGAAATGAATGGTTCCGCATACGGGCTGCAAAAAAATGGAACGGAAAGAAAATACATTCGTGTGCATGAGCCCTTATTCAGGGTCTGCTAAGACACGACAGCTCTCCTGCTCTTGAGACAGCCAGCAATCACATGATCGCCGGGTCCATCACATACGGCGCTCCAGATTAAATCCCAGCACCAAGTGCCAGACGTGTGCTGGGCAGTGATGGTCAGTTTGCAGTGTTCGCTGGCAAACACTGCAAACTGACCATCACTGGTGCTGGGTGGTATGTGTTGCAGCTGAGAAGTTTTGCTTACTGCTCGTTATATTCCAAATTACAGTGTTTCAATTAGTAAATATATTGTAAGATATAGGGAGTTAATATAGTTTTCAGAAAGCCTAAGCACTTGTAAACTATTCCTCTGGAATGAAATGAGAAGATTAATGGAAAGTACATCAATGTCCTGCTGAAACAGATGAGGATGTACTGACAATCAAACCTTGGAGCTTCAACACTTTAGGGCATATAGACTTCACAATGATTTATACAGAACAATCAGCCTTCATTTTAAAACCCTCAGTTAAGTAATGAAAGGAAATGTTAAAGGGTTTCTACCACCAGGTTTTGACCTATTTAGCTGTCTGACACTAGCGATCTGCTAGTGTCTGCTGTACCTAACCATGTTCATGTATTACCTTTGTCTGGCGCCGTTTACCTTAAAAACATAGTTTTATTGATATGCAAATGAGCCTCTAAGTGCTGTGGGGGCGTATTTTCAGCACCTAGAGGCTCCATCTACTCACTATTGCTGCCGCCCAGCGCGTCACCTCATCCACTTGTTTGCGCAGCCCGGCTTGTCTTCTTTCTTCTTCTTTGAGGACCTGGGAGGAAAAGGACCTTTGGTGACATCACTGCACTCATCACATGGTCCATGGTGATGGACCATGTGACATGGTCATGTGATGAGCACAGTGACGTCAACAAAGGTCCTATCCTCCCAGGTCCTCAAATAATAAGAAAGTAGACAAGCCGGGCTGCGTGAACAAGTGGATGAGGTGAGTTTAATTTTTATTGTTTTATTTTTTTAACCACTCCATATCAAATATACTTAGCATTCTCCATTAAGAATGATATTATTTTCCCTTATAACCATGTTATAAGGAAAATAATAAAATCTACACAACACCTAACCCAAACCCGAACTTCTGTGAAGAAGTCTGGGTTCGGGTCTGAGTACCAAACATGCCAATTTTTCTCACGCGTGTGCAAAACACATTAAAACGCTTTGCAATCGCGCTGAGAAATCACGCATTTTTTTTCCCGCAATGCACCGGCATCGTGTCTGGCCCTCACACGCAATGCCCATGTGAAAGAGGCCTAAGGGTGCTTTCATGTGTACACTCATACACCATTTTTGGAAAAATGGCACTGCAGTTATTGAAGCATTTGTGAGCCAACCTCAAAAGTGGATCCAGTAGGAAATAGAAATATACAGTTAGTCCATCCTTTAAATTTCCTATCCCCATTGATTCCATGCCCTGGTTTTAGCTAAAAACAAAATGCAAAAAAACTTCAACAAAAACTACAGTGTTTAAAAATATGCTGTATGTGAAACTACCCGTAAGAATTATCTTTGTTTATGGCATTTGTCTTCATTTTGGTGCTTTTTTGGGGAGTCCATTGCACGTTTCTCCAAACATAAAAATGGGGAGATTTACCAAAACTGGAGTAAATGAAAGCTGGCTTAGTTGCCCATAGCAACTAATTAGATTTAACCTTTGATTTTCCAAAGGAGCTCTGAAAAAATGAAAGGTGGAATCTGATTAGTTGCTATGGGCAACTAAGGCTGAGTTCACATGGGCGAGATTTCCGCGCGGGTGCAATGCGTGAGGTGAACGAATTGCACCCGCACTGAATCCGGACCCATTCACATCACTGAATCCGGACCGTGGTGATGGACCATGTGATTGGACCATGTGATCTGACGTCACCAAAGGTCCTTTAGCCGGCAGCTCATGATTAAAGAAGTAAGAAGAGATCGGCAACTACGCGATCAAGAGGAGAAGGTGAGTTAATTATTTTTTAACCCTCAATTGACCACCTACTAAGCATTCTGTATTAAAGAATGCTATTATTTTCCCTTATAACCATGTTCTAAGGGAAAATAATAACATCTTCACAACACCGAACGCAAACCTGAACTTTAGTGAAGAAGTTCGGGTCTGGGTACCACAGTCTGTTTTTTATCACGCGCGTGCAAAATGCATTGCACCAGCGCGATAAAAACTGAACAACAGAACGCAATCGCAGTCAAAACTGACTGCAATTGGGTACCTACTCGCGCGGGTTTGCCGCAGTACACCCGGGATGCATCCTGAACAAATCCATCACACCCGTGTGAACTCAGCAATAGGCCAGCTTTCATTTACAACAGTTTTGGTAAATATCCCCATTTTTATGTTTGGAGAAACGTGCAATGGACTCCCCAAAAAAGCACCAAAATAAAGACAAATGCCATAAACAAAAATAATTCTTACGGGTAGTTTCACATACAGCATATTTTTAAACACTGTAGTTAGTACAAATCAGTGGGTACAAATCTGGATCTTATTTACAATGCATTGTGCCCATATAGCTCTGGATTTGTCAGTGCTTTCCCATCAACATGTGCAAGGTTACTAAGTCTCCCTTCCCCTACAAGAACTAACATGTACATGGTTGGTCTCAGTAATTTAGATTGAGTCATAAAAGGGATAACACGCATTCTTCACTACTGATTACAGTAAACAAGCCCTAAAGGGAAAGTATCAGAAAATTATCAATTGTTTTAAAGGGGTTTCTTCAGTTTATATCAACATTCATTAAAATTAATTTATGAAAGTCACTAATTTTGTAATGTGTTTCATTTAACTTTTTTGCTCCTATTTTCTGTTTTTGGGCTGTGGTCACATGCCGATGTCCATGCAGCTTTCTTATTTCCTGTAATGTTATGTTCATGGGCGTGTTAAAGCAGCAAAAGGGGCAGTGATAGGGGAGTGTCTATGTAACTAGCTGGTGGGTGGAGTCATAAGCATTGTTAGGGGCGGTGCTGAGCTGTGGCAGAGGAAGGAGAGGTGCATCATGGGTATGGTTGGATACAGCAACAGAAAGTGCTACGTACAGGATATAAACAAACTGCAGTCATTTATATACATGGTAAAATGGGTCAGGAGAGCCCAAACTAAAAAAAAGTGTACATAATGTAAGCAACTACATGAGCTCATCTTTTATATACCATAGTAATCCCGAAAACCCCTTTAAGTTTTTATGTTAAACATATTTGTTTAAAGTATCATCACAGGGAAAACTTACAATGAAAGGTAACATTTTATAAAGTGTAGTGCCAGATTATACAAAATCATACTACCAGACGCATAAATGATGCATGAGGACTGAGATGCAAAATCTAAAAGGCTATGTTCACGTGTCATTTCCACTGTTCTGGTTCCCTATCTTGATGACATCACGTCTACATCTGGGGCTTGTCAGGCTCAGCCCTGTCAACACAGCATCATCAATGATCTTGTCTCTGAAGGCGGTGCACTGCTACCTTGCAGTGTAGAAGTGATATCAGCAATGGTGCTGTGTCTTAGGGTGGGGTTTTTCCATCAGGGCTTCATGGAGGCTTTAATCTGTGATGCTTTTGCGGGGAGGGGACGGAAAGGCAGAGACCTGATGCTACAGATACTCCCCGTAAGTCTTGTGCCATGTAAACACATTGAGCAGGTCACGGATCAAAATTATGCTGGAGGAGTCAAAATGCACTGAACACTGAACACATCAGCAAGGTTGAACGTTGGTGTTATTTTATTTTGTTTGTGTATGTACATAGCCTTATGAAATTTTCAGGGCAGCCTCTACTAATGTGCTTCTTGCACACTGGAATTCATGTGTTGAGTAGCCAAGTTCAAGTTTTACTGCCTGTCATCAAGCTTACAAAGAATTGCTTATTGATTGTTCCTTTGGCCTAGGCCTCATGGATACATTTATTACAATACAAGCACGGCCTACACCCACAACCCAGCACATCAGAAGAATCATACATCATTTTAGTAAGGTCCAAAATATATTTCCAGGACAAGTTTTAATATATTATGTTTGTGTTCACAGTAAGTAGATACTGATCTGCTCTGGTTGTGAAACTTCTAGATGTGTTTCATGCCTCTTTTTAGCCAAAGCACTACTTACAGAGTTTGGTATCTGGGCGGCATGGAAGTATGTACAATCCAAGTGAGTCATGCAAAAAAAAGTATCAACCAACAATGCTGTGGATTTTGGATCATGTCCTCCTGACTTGGCTAGCCGCTTCCTAAAGAAAGGCTATATTGTCCAGAATGAAATATGGGCAAGAACGCATTCCACTTGTGGAAACTGTGTGCAAAGAAATGTTGAATTAACAAGTCACCCATAAAGACTCATTTATTATTTCCTCAAGGGTAGAAAATACATAAAATATGCTGTGGCCTCACCATTCAACATTGCAAATTATCACCTTGGGTGGCATTATTCTCAAAAAGGAAAACTTTATGCATGGATAATTTAACTAGGTACCTTTCTACTATTCAAAAGAAGATATATTGTGGATGTGCATGCTACGATGCATTGGAGAGTCTCAGCAATGGATATAACATACAGCTGGAGATTTATCATGAGGGGAATATTTAAAGTCAGTTATCCAGGAGTCTGCGTTGGCCTCATTTGCGGCAAATATATCACAGTGCTTCATACATTTGGTACATCTTTTACTTTTGTCTGGAGTTGTTACGGCACTTTCTACTCCACCTATTTACTGGGGTACAATTGCGATCAGTTTTGCAACTCTTTAAAAGAGTTGCAGTTGATAAATCTGACTTAAATCAGCTAAAAGGCTAACCTTGTCCCACCCAATTTTGAAAACTGGTGTTAAAATGCTAAATTTAATAACGTTTTTGCACAAATAAGCACAAAAAGCCTTATTGCGCAACTTCTGGAAACCAGAATTCCTAGGATTTTCAAATACTATGGCACTATGACTATAGCATCTGTTCAGTTTATTGTGGACCGTATGCGGGACCAATCATTTCAATGGGTCCGCAAATAAATGGAAGTTACTCCGTGTAGCATTTCGTTTCTGTATGTCCGTTACACAAAAAAATAGAACATGTCAAATTATTGTCCGCATTACGGACAAGGATAGGACTGTTCTGTTAGGGGCCAGCTGTTCAGTTCCATAAAATGTGGAATGCACACGCACGTCATCCGTATTTTTTGCGGTTCCATTTTTGGTCGGACTGCAAAATACATACGGTCCTGTGCATGAGCCCCAAGAAAAAGCAGATCGTAGTGTGACCAAACGGTGCAGCTGATGCGACTGCTTTACAGTGGCGTACCGTGTGACCGTACAAGGCACTGCAGAATCATATTAACTAATTAGAACTGAATTGATTTTTTTCTCTGTTCATTGTTAATAGCTGCGCTGTAGCTCCCCTTCCCTTATTTCTCCTCTGCCTCTCCCCCTTTGCCAATCCTTTCACTGGCTCCCCTTTCCCATGTGAATTCAGTTTAAAATACTAACAACTAGATATAACGCCATCCACAATCTGCACCCCCCCCCCCACCCCCTTACATCTCTGACCTGCTTTCTCGATACATCCCTACATGTAATCTCCGATCCTCACAGGACCACCTTCTCTGTTCTCCTCTCATCTGTTCTTCACATAATTGTCTACAAGATTTCTCACGTGCATCCCCCATACTCTGGAACTCACTACCCCAGCATGCAAACCATCTTCAATGTGCATGCTGCCACCACACAGGCACAAGAGCAGCCTATACCCTCACCTACTGTGTTCTCCCCTTCCCTTGTAGATTGTAAGCCTTTTTGGGTAGGGTCCTCTCCCCCTCTGTACCAGTCTGGAATTATTGGCGCTTTTGAATAAATAATAATAATACCAAATAAACAGTTCAGTTCGAATCAGTTAATATGATGCTGCTATGGCTTGTAAGGCCGTGTGGTGCTAGGCTGTATGGTGGCGGAGTCCGAAACGTCGCACAACTTCCACGTGTGGCCATACTATAACGGCTAAACCATTTCTGTTCTGCTACAACTTTAAACCAACGATTGTGAAGACACTATATGGATCCAAATGACCATTGCAATGCTGTTCAGAAACCATTAGGATGTGAACATAAATATCGTTCATGCCTGTCAAGACATCCATATCCCACTGGATGTACTGCATTTTTTAATCTGTATTAGTTGTCCTCTCCTGTCTCTTGCTGAATCAAAACAGTCCAGTAATATAGAAATTCGGAAACCTTTTCTACAGTAAAACTGCTAACATTGCTATCTTCACCAGCTGCTGCCAGCAGAGGGCAACGCAGCTCACCTGCACAGGGGAGGACAGTTCTTTTTCAACATGGTTACAAGGAACGACTGGTGGCTGCTCTGTGATTAGGAGGAGCACTATGGACTGCAATCATTTGTAACAGCGGGAGTGGGAGGAATATGTGGGTACTAACTGTAACACAACGTGAGCACTATGGGTAGAGTACAGTACCCTGACACCTATAGAGCCCGAGTGGCAATTCTGCACACAAAACCTATTTGCCTCATTCATTTATTATCATTTGATGCTTCGATCCCAAATAGAAGAAAGTGGACCTTACTTAGTCACTGGGATATAGATAACCCAAAAATAATAGGAAAACCTATGCCACATACATCAAATGCAAGGAAAGTAAACTTCCATATCATACATGTATTGAAAAACTAGATATATACTGTACATAGGCACAATAAATCTTATGCACAACCCCACTATAGTATGGAGTTGAGACCCTACTCCTGCACCATCAAGATAAGAGTACCATTGATCTGTCTATACCAGGGTTGGGCAGCCTGCGGCACGCCAGCAGTTGTGAAACTACAACTCCCAACAGCTGGAGTGCTGCAGGTTGCCCACCCCTGATCTATACTATATTGCTATATACTGTATATGCAGGCACAGTGTGGCAGCATGTAAGCAGTGTATGCCTCTATAGTGGTATAGACTTGCAATGCACAGGTCTTGTATAACAAGAGCAATACATGTTATTCTGGGCGTTGTTTGCCAATATGTAGACAATGCATGTTGCTACGTAGACAAGGTTTGGCTCTATGTGCCACAATAGGACATTGATGGGGTAATTAATCTATGCAGACACAGAAAGTAAATTGTCTGGCTCTGTTGGTACTATTTGCCTCTAAGTAGAAACTGTGGCCCTTCAAATTTTTGCAACTTTTGCATTTTTATACCATTCACTCCAGTTTTGTAATGTGAGTGGAAAAGTGTGTGTAGCTAGCTATGTTAATGAGTTTCACTCCAGTAGGAGTGTGGAGTAGAAAAACAGGAGTAGCTTTTATAGACAAAAGTGTTAGGCCTCCTGCACATGGCCGTATGGCTTTTTCAGTGTTTTGCGGTCCGTTTTTCATGGATCCGTTGTTCCGTTTTTTGTTTACGTTGTGTTTCCGATCCGTTTTTCCGTATGGCATATACAGTATACAGTAATTACATAGAAAAAATTGGGCTGGGTATAACATTTTCAATAGATGGTTCCGCAAAAACGGAAACGGATACGGAAGACATACGGAGTACATTCCGTATGTGTTATTTATTTTTTTGCGGACCCATTGACTTGAATGGAGCCACAGAATGTGATTTACTGGCAATAATAGGACATGTTATATCTTTCAACGGAACGGAAAAATGGAAATACGTAAACGGAATGCATACAGAGTACATTCCGTTTTTTTGTTTTTTTTGCTGAACCATTGAAATGAATATTTTCGTATATGGAACACAAAAAAAAGCCCATAAACGGGGAAAAAAACGGTCGTGTGCAGGAGGCCTTAGGTTTAAGGATGAAACTAATTTATCAATCCACATGTGACATTTGGTAAATGTGGCGCAAAGTACTCCAACAAAGACTCAAGTAAAACTGACTTCAAATAGTCCCCTCATGATAAATTCCTGCCCATTATCTTTGGGCAATGTATGGCACTGTGAGCACACGATAACAATGTGTAAATGTGGCATTATGCAAGTACTGTATGCCACTGCATACAAAGTGTGGCACCTTGGGCAATTAAGTATGTCATGTACTGTATATTTCTGGGGAAAATCTAACACTAACTGAGCGCGTATGGCACTCGCACTATTCAGCAAGTGAGCATGTATGGCACTCGCCCTAACTGGGCACAGGGACTCGCACTAGTGAGTAAATTGGTTCTTAATAATCCAATTGTTGGTCCAAAACCAGCAAAACTAATTATGCTTGTTACTAAGAATGGTCTCATAACAATAAATGTAATCTGTGGGGGAAAAGCTGAGCTCTCTCTCATCAAGCTGTATCTTCTTTATTAGTCAATTCAATAAAACATAAACATGGATGGATCTATAACTATCAGAGCACATAGATAAAAATGCAAGACCAGTAAAAGCCTAGAGCATGACTGCTCAATATCAGTGATGGCCAGTTCGCAGTGTTCGCCCGCGAACACATGCGGGCTGCCATCTTAAATCACAAGTCCGGCGATGCACAGGTAAGCCCTTACCTGTGTCGGGAGCCGATCTGAAATCAAATGCGGTCACCGGGAGCAGGCAGTTCCGAGAACAGCCCGATGAAGGGCCCCGGTGTCTGTTCTCGGAACTGTCTGCTCCCGCTGACCGCATTTAATTTCAGACTGGCTCGCGGCGCAGGCACAGGTAAGGGCTTACCTGTGCATCGCCGGACTTGTGAGAAAAGATGGCAGCCCGCATGTGTTCGCTGACGAACACTGCGAACTGGCCATCACTGCTCAATATATGTACTATCCAAATCTAAAAGGTAAAGCCTATGGCTGACCTTACATTTTAGGCTAAGTGCATACCTTCGCTTAGTTTCCAGCATAGGAACAGATAATCAGGGCCACCGGATCCTGTATATGATGGAGACTGTTGGAAACTCTGTCACAACTGTGAACCTAGGCTTAGATCAATGTCAATGGAACACTCATTTGGCCAACAGCTATTCCTCCCAGCCCCAGACACACAAGTAAACTTGACTTGGCCACGAATGCATGTTCTCAATGGGGAGAGGAGAAACCTTATCATGCCTGAAAACAACAGGATCCGGCATGTTGAAATCCTCCAGCCTGATCCTTCTTTCCTCTGACATCTGCTGAAAGTATAGACACCTCTATAAAACATAAGATGGTCAGCTAATCCCACCAAAATCTGCAGGTTATGGATGGCAGTTATCCAATGTGTATGGTCAACTTTACCATGCCAGTACATCTAGTTTAGGAGAACAAAGACAAGCCACCCTCCCCCCATCCTGTGCAGGCAAACTGAACCAACTGATGATATCTCAGAGTTGTCTTCCCAGAAGCCTACTTGGTGAACAATTGGCTGAGTCACAAGGAAAACACAGTTACTTGAGATTATTCAGGAACTAATCAAATACTGGGCCATTAAAAGAGAAACCACTATGTGTATGTCTACTGTAATATACATAGAATGATTAAATACCAGACCATACCTGAACCCACCTGTCTGTGAGTCAGAACACTTCTATGGTTCTATTCATATGTCTATTTTTAATGGCCAGTGAATAGTGGCCAACAAAAAATAGGACACATCCTATTTTTGTCCACGCCAGACGGCCCCAGTGAAATCAACCCGGACTGGTTTTAACGACCATTTAGACAGGAGAGCCCCCATCTAAAGGCTGCTAACAAAGGGTACACATTGTAAAAAAAGGCCTTTCAGGGATTAAAAAAATCACTCATTTCATCTACTTGCACGCGAGACTTCATCCGCTCTGGAGGCAGTAGATATGATATCACAACGCTGGGAGCATCAGATCCTGGTGCCTCCAGTGTGGAGCAAGTGTTCTTTCGTGTGGAAGAGGATAAGATTAGTTATTAAAAAAAAAAAAAAATATATATATATATATATACATAGATAGATCAACTGGGGACACTAAGGGCAGCATTATTTATACTGAGTGGCACTCTGGGTACATTATTTATTCTGGGAGGCACTATGGGGGCCATTTGATATACAGGGGCACCATGGGGCGATTATGTATACTGAGGGCACTGCAGGGGTTGGTATGTTAAAAAAAAAAAAGCCAATTAAATTTATCCATTGTTAATAGCCGTTTTTAACAGCTGTTGAAAATAAATGCAAAACGGATTACCATTAAAAAAGGATAGACAGCCAGAAAATGGATGCACACACTGATACAAAGTGGCCATGAAAAACTGACAGTGTTTCTGTCTTTTTCACTGAAGTCTGGATAATAAATCATCTTGATGTCAGGCACAACTCAGCATTTACATGCAGATATTTACTGGGATAGAAACAGAGAATAATATTGTCATCTTGGCACAATTAAGCCTGCAAGTCTTGTGATGAAAGTTCCCTTACCTCCACTGTTTAATAGCGATCAGTAGGGTCTGATCTAAAAAATGTTATTTCTGGTAACGAGCCAATCCGATAAGGTCAAACCTTATTATAATTTACACATGGCAGTTTTCACTTCAATCTCATACCCTTGTCACACTTTTTTGACACTGTCAGGACAGGATTACAAATAAAACTGGCGAGCGTGTTTGGCCCTTTGCTGGTTATACACTTTCAACAAGCTTTGGACATGCGTTTTCAATGGGGACAGCAAATCAAAGTTCTGATTATCAGGAATGAACATTTGTACTATTACTCAATCCCAATAACTGCCTCGTGTAAAGGTGTCACCGATCACCCGACAAATCAGCAAATGCTCATCCAGCTGTGGAAAGCATCACCTAAATCATCATTTCTGGCCAGCAGATCTCCCTGTGTAAACAGTGATCTGCTGCCCAGAAACAATAAATCAGTATGGGGACAAGCTATCATAGTAGTGATCGCAGAGGTGAGAGCTGCATGTAAATGGAGCTCTCACTTCCATTCACAGTCAGCTAATTATCAGTAACGGATGGTTTGTTCCCAATCTTTTCTTCCCTTGAAATATGCAGAAGAAAAATCTGGTCACTTCCATAGCACTAGATGATTGTACAGTCTTGCCAAAATTGGTAGGTTTAGCCGACCTGTGTCTAAAAAATTATGCAGGGACAAAATGCATTAGGGTTTTCTGGGATTTTAATATTGATGACATAGGTCATCAATATCAGATCGGCGGGGGTCCGACACCCGAAACCCTTGCTGATCAGCTGGTTGAAGAGAAGGCCGCGCACCGTGCCAGCGCAGTCTTCCATTCATTGTTTACTTTCTTGTGTCGAAATTGCACCAGTGAATAGTTGTAATTACAAGAAGCCATCCCATTCACTTCTATAGGATGTCTCATTCCTACACACTGGAATAGTAAAGGGAATCAACAAGGTAAAAGAGGAGAGAATATTTAAAAGAAGAAAAACTGCTAAAAGAGGACATAGTTTTAAATTAGAGGGGCAAAGGTTTAAAAGTAACATCAGGAAGTATTACTTTACTGAGAGAGTAGTGGATGCATGGAATAGCCTTCATGCAGAAGTGGTAGCTGCAAATACAGTGGAGGAGTTTAAGCATGCATGGGATAGGCATAAGGCCATCCTTCATATAAGATAGGGCCAGGGGCTATCCATAGTACTTAGTATAATGGGCAGACTAGATGGGCCAAATGGTTCTTATCTGCCGACACATTCTATGTTTCTATGTAAGGAGCATCCCATAGAAGTGAAGTCAGCGGTGATGTCAACGGCGAGCAGGTAAACAATGATGGGAAGGCAGCGCTTGCACAAGTGCAGACTTCTCTTCAAACAGCTGATTGTAATGATATTCTGAGAATAGGTCATCAATACTAAAATTCCAGGAAACTTTTAAGCTTTGTCTATCATAATTCAGTGTCAAATGTGCAGAAGCTCATCTGGAAAGAAGCCGTGGAGGCCGCTTTATTATGGCACTGCTTGCCCAGCTCAGGCTGCCTGCTTATACTACATTTGGCTTCCAATGCACTGAGAATAAAAACTCTGATTACCTGTACTTTAAACCCAATTAGGAAATGGTAGGATCTGCTGAGCATGTAACATGTATGGAGTGTTCTGTTGGGGGAAAGAAGGATCAGTAAATGTAGCCCAATCTTAGCTGTCATGACGGATAAGATCACTAGAGGTTGTTTTTACAGCAATGATACACAACAGTACATATTAGTGATACAGACATTGATCTAAACATAACATAACAGTCTCAACCCACCCTTTCCTCACTAGATGGTACTATACCCAGGGGCAGATTGTCCATAGACCTTACAGGGGAATTTCCCAGTGGGCCAATCCCCAGGGGGCCACCCGAGCTCTCCTCTGCTGCTGGCCAAGGACATAATGAGCGCTCAGTGGTAATTTACACTATAAGGTACTCATGTACCTGGCCAGCAACCGCACATGTCCTCCTGAATTCAACTGCTGTAGCCCACATCTCACCTCCTAAGCTCCCAGCACCATGTCTTAATCAGGGACAACTGGAGAAGGACAGAAAATGGCATCTATTGATGGCCACCACAGATTTTGGGGCAGAGGGATAGCTTTTGGGGTCGTGTACTGTGCTATTCTGCAGTATATGGTTTTGCTGGGATGGTATATTGCACCATGGTATTTCTGCTTTTGTTGCACCCCTACAACATGGGGCCACTTTTTTAGTTTTTTTTTCCAGGGCCACTTTAAGTTCCCAGTCCGCCGCTGACTATACCCCTTTTACATCTGCATAAAATGTATCCAAGTGTAGACCTGATGTGATAGAGATGGCAAATGGAATTGGGTACATTCATACATATCTGGTGGGAGTGTAGTAAAATATGATCGTATTGGCAACAGATCTGTCAGTGGATCTCTGATGTTAGTAAGGTCAAAGTATCTTGGTCCCCCGAGATATGTCTTAATAATGGTAGAGAACGTGAATATGGCGGCACTGCCTTCACTGATTCACAGCCCAGATTGCAGGGAGCCGACACTGTGGTGCGAGCGAGCTTCCTGGGTGGTGCTCAGCGTAGTAGAGGAAAAGATCCACAAGGTATGATGCAGGTAGAAGAAACAACAAAGTCTGCGGCACTCACCGAAGCTGTAATTATGTTGCGGCTTTATTACACTTCATAGGAAAAGCGATACAAACATCGGATCCAGGGGCAGACACACTGTGGCAGGTAGTAGCGGCTACGGCCGTTTCACACGACAGTCGCGCTTCTTCTGGCCTCTGACACCCGAGATATGTCTGTTAGGTCTTCTTTCTAATTTGCTGTGTTTTTTAACCTCGAAATCAATCTTACTGGCAGCAGTGAGAATGTTAATTCCACTGTACTGGAAGCAACTATCCTCCCCTCCGCTGTGGTTTTCTAAATGTGACCATATCTAAAGATTGGATGAGTTAGCACATTGGGAAACAAGGATGCACGCCAAATTTTTGGGGATGTGGACCCCTTGGATAAAATAAAGAAGTTTTGAGTAATTTCACTTGACTGTTGACTATAAAGAATGAACCCACCTGCTTCTGTTGGCCCATTTTCCCACAAGTAAAATTGGCTGACAACTATGGCATCACCACTCTCCTGCTTCCATGTTCCCCATGTCCCTTCTAACCTCCCTTTCTAACCTTGTGTATGTCTCCCCAGTTTAATTATGTTGTTAAGGAATATATATGTCAGAAGACAAGCATAGGTTATCATGCTCACTTCTTGATTACTTTAAGCCATTCTTCTACACTGCGATAATGATGAAGTTGCTTAAAGGGAATCTGTCACCTATTTTGAACATATAAAACTGTTAACATAGCAATGTGCAATAAAGTACCTTTATTCCAGCATGTGTCTTCTTTCTTTTATTAAACTTTTCATTCAGATGATAAAGCGATTTTTCTGATATGCTAATTTTGCCTCAAGGTGCCCAGGGGGACGTTATTACTCTCCTCTAGTGCCCAGTAACGCCCCCCTGCAGTGCCCAGGCCACCTTTCTTTCAAGCCCAGCACGCCTCTTAAGAAATAAATCTACTCCCACATCCTTGCCGAACGGCGCCGCCCCCTCCACTAGGTCATGAAATGTATTCACCCCACCATCCTTGAGTCCTCCTTTCTTGGCCTCCGAAATCCCGCTCAGCCGCAGTATCGCCGACTGCCTGCGCCTGTACGATACTCCGGCTCCTGAGGGCAACTTCCTCAATAGTGTCACTGGGCATGCGAGCCCAGTGACGTAATCAGAGCGCTGTTGCCTCAGGAGCCGGAGTATCGTACAGGCGCAGGCAGTCAGCGATACTCCGGCTGCGCGGGATTTCGGAGGCCAAGAAAGGAGGACGCAAGGATGGTGGGGTGAATAAGATACATGACGTAGTGGAGGGGGAGGCGCCGTTCGGCAAGGATGTGGGAGTAGATGTATTTCTTAGGAGGCGTGCTGGGCTTGGAAGAAAGGCGGCCTTGGCACTGCAGGGGGGGGGGGTTACTCGGCACTAGAGGAGAGGAATAATGCCCCTCTGGGCACCTTGAGGCTTAATTAGCATATCAGAAAAATCGCTTTTTCATCTAAATGAAAAGTTGAATAAAAGGAAGAAGACACATGCTGGAATGAAGGTACTTTATTGCACATTGCTATGTTAACAGTTTTATATGCTCAAAATAGGTGACAGATTCCCTTTAAGAAAGGCAATGCCTTCTTATGCTTGTGATACCTACCTAAGCGATGGCATACAAGCTTGTAAATCTCTCTAACTCATTAACAGGTAGATGTTATTGGATGTTATTTCTGTATTACTGTTACTGTACACCAGGGATGCCCAACCTGCGGCCCTCCAGCTGTTGCAAAACTACAACTCCCAGCATGCCAAGACAGCCTACAGCTATCAGTCAACAGCAGGGCATGATGGGAGTTGTAGTTTTACAACACAGGGTCACAGGTTGCGCATTCCTGCAGTACACAATATGTTGTACAAGAGCAAGACTTGCAAGCTTTTACATTTTGTAAAAGCTTATTTCTATTCAAGAGAATGGGGCTGGGGTGCAGTTACAGGCCTAACCACTACAACATGTACAGCGCTGCACTGGAGCTACAGTCCTTTAAGTCAGTTCATAGGTGGTAGTGCCTTTAATGAATTTTGGCTGCAACATTGTTACAAAGTACAATGTATGTTTACAGGAAACCACCAGCAGTACAACTGATTAAAATGCCAATGCATGTGCTACCATTTCACAAGCTGACCAGGTATTCATAGGAAGGTAGCAATTACCAGAAGAAGTGACAAGTGACTTTGTACCTTGTGTGCTCTCATTTGTTCTTGAAGAAATGACAGCATGCCCATGAGATGATCTGAATGGTGTTTTTTACCTACCAGATATATGATATATACAACGGTGGCATGTCTGCCTTGCATTGTTGGCTTGGATCTGATTCAGCACATCATCTTAACTGATCCTTGTGTTAATGTGGGATTTCTTCTATACACTCTATTGTATTTGTCATACTTGTCATTTGTATATTTGCCATACTTTATGTTGTTGGACAGAATAGATGATTTGATTCTTCTAAGAAGAAATATAAAGCCACAATTGTATTCAAATAACACTCCTATATTTAGCAGGATATGCTAGCAATGACTGGCAAGTGTGGATCCAATCTCTAGGACCCTTAACTATTGAGATAATTGCCACCTAGAGATCAACTCCCATCTCAGTCTCAATAAAGTTCAATGCTGAAGTGGTTTTTATGAAACATTTAAAAATTTTCAGTTATCATGAGTCCCTTGTCAGTGTGATCACTACCTGGCTATAGACACACTTATTCTTTTTGATCTTTGATCCTTAAAGGATCCTATTGTCAAACAGATATGTCAATAGTATAAGGTGGGGAGTGAGGGGCTGAGACCCTCAACGATCACTAGTAGGAAGGGATAGAAAGACTCCACTGAGTGCTGTTCCCTGTGGCTCCCATTGCCCTTTTTGGCTCTCGTTAGAGAGCATCAACACACATCATCCATACATTTATGTATTTCACATTGATATACAGATATTGGCAATACTCATATCGGTCTATGTCTCCATTGGTGCTCACAAATCTGGATTTCAAATTAGAGGAGTTGGCTGCTATCGATTAATAGCTGCACATGTGCTGGAAATAAAGCATACATGAAGATAGTAATAGGCATTATTATACCACAGGAGCCGATGTCCGATGGTTTAATATGCCTAATTTATGTTTATTGCATGTCTGCTCACCTGCTTTTAGGGACTGCTCTCCAAAAATGGCCTCTGATGGGTTCTGTTCATTTGTGGCCTCCATTTGTATACATTGGGCATGGAGATGGTAACCGTGGATAGGGGATACAATTTGAATCGTGAAATAATTGCTTTAAACTTAGCTCTGCTTTAAATTATCAACATAAAGTTACTCCAGATCAAGAGAGCAGATATCAGGTTCTCCGAGAATATGACATCATTATGCTGCTCATGCCTCTGGATTTGGAATATTGGGATCAGAAAGTCAGTAGTAATAATATACCTTTTAGATATGGTATGTCACCTTATAGCTGCCTGTATGACCGCAGGGTTCCTCTATATGTTATAACATATGCACTACTGCACTTTATTATTTGATATTTCATAATAATATATACACTGACCAAAAATATAAACACAACACTTTTGGTTTTGCTCCCATTTTTCATGAGCTGAAGGAAAAACTGTGCACATTTCAGAGTGGCCTTTTATTGTGGGCAGTCTAAGGCACACCTGTGCAATATTCATGCTGTCTAATCAGCACCTTGATATGCCACACCTGTGAGGTGGGATGAATTATCTCGGCAAAGGAGAAGTGCTCACTAACACAGATTTAGACAGATTTGTGAACAATATTTGAGAGTAATGGGTCTTTTGTGTATGTAGAAAATGTTTCAGATCTTTGAGTTCAGCTGATGCAAAATGGGAGCACAACTGAAAGTGTTGTGTTTATATTTTTGGTCAGTGTATATGATGTTTTTTTGTGTCTATTTATCATGACTTGACTGTGTGATATATATATATATATATATATATATATATATATATATATAATATATAGAGATTTAGCACTTTGTGGAGCACATAGCCCTTTTAACTGACACTGCACTTGGGGAACACTTGCACATATTGTTTTGCACTTTATGTTATTAGTTCATTAAATGGCTTTTTATTGTTTTTACTCACAAAGATGTGGGCTTGTTCCCACACTTAAGATGGCGATTAGAGGGATTTTAGTATGGATATGGAGGAACATGCACGGCGTGTGGGTTATTTGTTGGCCTCCATAAGATATCTCGAGGGATCTTGCTCGTCCAGCCACGTAGCGCCACGCTACTGTTCCCTATTGGGGAGGGTGATGTGGCACGTGTGTTCAGGCGAGATCTCGTGGGATGTGGCAGTGATGGGGGAACCACTGATGATCGGCGCCACGATTCAAGACAGTCACGTATATAGTAATTAAAGTCCTCTATGCATCACATGAACGGGGGAATAGCATGATTTGTTGGTATAAAATGTAGTGAGACCTAGCTATGGATACGCCCGTAGCAAGAGATGCCAGAGTGCTGCTGGTATATTTACTATTTATTGCACTTCTGGTTGATTGTATAAACTCTGCTCTACTTATTACTATAATAGCAAAGTACACTAATAAAATGAATACTTGCATGTAGAAGCAAGGGCGTCTGTGATTCTATATTATGTGGTGCAATATATTTTATCTGATCGACAACAACATGGATCTTAAGGTTTAGTTGGTGACATGTGAAGATTTTTTTAGACTGTGTATATTTTTAATGTGATTATGTTTTATTGATCATGCTATAATAAATATGTCTAGTTTATGGAGAAAGTGTGGTATTGGCTTTATATATGGGTGTTGGCAAATGAGATCCTACACATGATAAATGGTGTAAACATTATAGGTTGTAATATATACATTCCAAAGCATGCCATGAGAAACTTGATTTAAAAACACGGGATGGCACAATAAGAATTAGTGTCCAAGTTAAAATATACTTTTCTATTAAGTAGTTAATACTTATACTGCTCTCAGCATATACCCTTATGTTCATTGAGGCGAAGGTTATGTTGACAGCACACTTATGGGCTCCGTTTAACTTATACGCCATGGTGAATGACATACTGTGCCATCCGTCACCCATACGCTTTAAACACATAACATTTTTTTGACATGCTGATATACAGTAATGTGAAAACGTTTTAGGCAGATGTGCAAACAATGCTTAAAAGTAAGAATGCATTAAAAATAGAAGTATTAATAGTTTATTTTTATCAATTAACAAGATGCAGTGAATGAACAGAAGAGAAATATAAATCAAATCAATATTTGTTGTGACCACCTTTGCCTTTAAAACAGCATCAATTCTTCTAGGTATACTTGTACACAGTTTTTGAAGGAACTCATCAGAGAGATTGCTTCTAACATATTGGAGAACTAACCACAGATCTTCCGTAGATGTAGGCTTGCTCAATTCCTTCTGTCTCTTTATGTAATCCCAGACAGAATAAATGATGTTGAGATCAGGGCTCTGTGGGAACTATATAATCAATTCCAGGATTCCTTGTTCTTCTGGAAGAAAAACTGCTTGGTTAATCCTTCCCTATTTCACACACTGAAGATGCCACCACTGCACTTGCATGTGCTGAAGGTTCTTCTGCTTAGGTCTCGAATGGAAGCTTTCCCTTGTCATCCTGTTCAGTTGCTTAATAGTAAAGGCAGCTGAACAGGAAGACTAGGGAATACTTCTGGTCGAGAACCAGGCAAAATGCGCACAGTCCATGTGAGTGCTTGCTGAAGACAGCAAAGGGTTCTTGAAAAGTCTGGAGAATGCTTTTAGCACTTGTTATTTTTCAAAGCATTCTTGCTTTGCAACATTTTTTCCACACCTCTCTAAAACTTTTCCACAGTACTGTATATGGACTAGCACAGTCTAATATGCCATTCCAAACAGTTTTTTGCACAGCATACATAAGTATACTAGCCAGAAAGATGCCAAAAGGACCTCTATACTCAATCTGGCTAATGTAACCTCATGGACACCTTTAGAACATACGTTGGGAGCTCACAAACTTGATATCAATGTTGACGTATTCAAATACTTTGTTGACATCTAAACAAATTTTTTTCTTACGTGATTTATCTTCACTGCTGACGTATCTACTTCTGGTAAATGAAACGTCTGCCATGGGAGATGGTGAACATAAACATCACAACAACAAAAAAGCCCAAAAAAGAACATTTCAACGCTACAGATTGCTCCATTGAAAACAAGCATCTGGATGGATGACCTGCATTCAATAACTGTGCTGACATTATAAAATTAAACATCTGTCTTGATAATTCTATAAAAAGTGAAATTTTAAGGAAATAAATCAATGTTTAGTTATTTCTATAACGTAAGTCGCTTAATAGTGTCAGCATATAATTATATTGAATCTGTGGAGGCAACCATGCAATTGAGAAGTAATAAGGTTACAGATGATAACTTTTTAATTATGTTAACTAAAATATTAGCATAATAATTAGCACAGAGCCTGCCTGTTTAGAGCTCAGTATGCAGAGAACATATTTTGAAGGACAGCTTTAAGTATAACATGACTGTGTAAATGGGAAGCAGGATTCCAGACCTTTACCACAGGCTGCTAATAAAGACAGTCCCGCACTCTATTGTGAGCACAGGGAAAAGATAAGACATTTTACCGTTTTCTGCTCCTTACAAATGTTGCGCTGATGGTGAGCATAGTTTTATTTTTCTTACACAGAACTCAAAATTCTTTTCATAGATATTGATTTTACCCTTTCTGGATTCCTGCAGCCACCACTAAAAGGAGCTCAGGAACTTATGTAGGAATTTATCACTCCCTGCAATTTGGAATTCTGGCTTCAAAAAGATACAAAATAGGGATTTTTTGTTGAAACAAATATGTGGCCTTTTGCATTTATACTACACAGTTTTGAAAAGTGTGTGGGAAAGTGGGCATAATTAACTTTAATTTGTTTCACTCCAGATTTATCAGTGAGATTTTTTTTTTATAAAGTCACAAAAAGACACAATCTCATTCCAGTAGTGGCGGAAATACCCATTTAATAGCTGGCAGCCAAATGATTGTTTGGGCAACATCCAAGTCCCTAACACCTGTTTTAACTATTAAACAAAATAGAACCAAGGGAAATGGAGGAGGTAAACAGAGGAAGTTATGTGACTTTGTAAAAAGTTTGTGCATTTTCAGTGTTTAGTGTCCCTTTAAACTATACCTGTCATGCCATGTTGTCTCCCATTCACTGCGCACAGAGAAGAGTGTATCCTGCTCTGCTATCTCTGTCTCTCGCATAGGTTCAGAAGCAGCATAGAGAACATCATACAGCAATAATGAGTATTGTAACTGTGAGTTCAGCAATGGGATCAAATAGAAAACACTATCATCAGTAGTGGCCGGGAATGCCATACGCGATCCCCTCTACAAGATGAACAGTACCTTTAGCCAGCGAGGGACGGATAAACTGAGCCATATGCCCCCAGTGATCCCTTTGGCCCTGTTATTGTCTAACTGTGGCCATTTAATTTATTATCTAATTACTTGGCACCCTTTTTTTGGCATTTTTTTTATGTCACCCATACATCAGTGAGGCTAACATATTAATTGTGTACATCTATCTACTTGATGAAAAGAGTTAGCCTTAGTGAGCCCTGAATCCCCTGAAGAGTCTAGGGCTATCTATATTTAAGACGAAACACGTAGGGATTTTTTTTTGCTTTTAGGGGTCATCCATCCATTAGTATCCCTTGGCAGGGACGTCAGGGGCCTTCTATTTTTAGGGTAAGGTTCCGGACAGGGCCGCCCTTGTCAGGGGCGATGACTCTGTATTAGGAGGACATCAGGGCATACTAGACCTGACAGGGCGTTCTAGGGACAAAGTCCAAAACAAGGACCCTGCCCGCTGTTATTTGAAAACTTAGACCTCTGGAACTTCACAATGGTCTCCAGATGACCTCTACCCACCAGTAAGACCGTTCCTTATATTATTGTGGGATATATTTCCGTTTGGCTATTTTTTACTTTATTGCCATTACCTGATACTGTTAATATAGGGTATCTTTGGCAATTTTGTGTTATTGTGTGTTTTATTTTTGTTGCACGAGTGGTGGTGTGCACACTTTTAGTATTAAGCGTATTGTTGGTAAAAGTTTTAACTATACTGTATATTAATAAACGCTATGTTTTAATAGATTACTACCTCCATTTTTCTATATTTGATCTAATCGTGGTAGTCTGGGAGAAGTATTCATCACCTTCCTCCCTTTATTGGTATTTTTCTGTGTAACACTTTTAGATACCTGCAAGTTATTGGTGTAATCTGGCAACTGGTGCTAATTTCCTTAGTGATCTGACAAACCCTATTTGACTGGCAGCCTAACTTTCCAGTTTTCACTGACTTTGCCATAATGGTGTGCCGTTCCAAAGTGACTGAAAACCGTGAAAACGGCAGCAGGTCGTCCAGATGAAGGTCAAAGGGTTGACCCTATCAGCCATAGCAAGATAAATTTGTCATTCCAAGTCTGTGATTTCTAGAATATTGCATCTTTACAACATCACAGACTCATTCAAGTCCCCCAAGAAGGCTGATTGCCCTCGAAAGACAAATGCAAGAAAGGACAGGATAATGCGGAGAATCTCCATGGGTAACTGCACTGCAGCTGGAATTGCTCGCCAGTTCCGCACTGAACAGGGTAATCTGTCTTGTCATACAGTGTCTCGACGTTTAAGAGCATTTGGACTGAAAGCCCATTCTGCAGTGACCAAACCTCTCATTAGCAGAAAGAATCAAAAGGCTAGATTCACCTTTGCTGAGGAGCATGTTGTGTCGACAGAGGAGAAGTGGTCTAGAGTTCATTTTAGTGATGAAAGCAAGTTTAATTTATTTGGGTCTGATGGGAAACATTATGTTCGTCGGCAAACTGGAGAAAGACTGAACCCAAAGTGTGTAAAGAAGTCAGTGAAAGGTGGAGGAAGCGTCATGGTTTGGGGAATGTTTTCTGCAGCAGGAGTTGGACCTCTCATACAGATACATGGCAGAGAGAATGCAAGTGTGTATCAGAACCTTCTACAACAACACATGGTTCTATCCTTGCGTTTATCACTCAATCAGCCAGCAATTTTCATGCAGGACAATGCCCCCTGTCACACAGCAAAACGGGTAAAGCAGTTCCTTGAAACTGAAAACATTGAAACAATGAAATGGCCGGCCCAGAGTCCTGATCTAAACCCAATAGAAAACCTCTGGAAAATCCTTGGTGACAAAGTTGTGGTCAAGAAACCCACAACAGTCACAGAACTGTTGAAGAAGAGTGGACCAAAATCCCACCAGAGCAGTGTGAGAGACTAGTGATGTCCTGTGATCGGAGATGTGCTGAAGTCATCCAAAGCAAGGGCCTGTACACTTCCTACTGATTGGTGACTGTTCTAACCTTCAGAAAATTTAGAATCTTTCTCTGTGCTACAGTCATTGCTGTTCTCCAATTATGATCAGAGTTTTTGAAAAATAAAAGTTTTATGTTGATGTACTTTGGTTATTTTGGAAAACACTGTTCTAATGGCATGGTGTACCCCTTACAAAAAATCCTTCAAATGATGATCGATGTAGATTACATAATTTCTGAAAAATTTAAGTGTTCATAAATTGTGCTCTAATTTTGATCGCCACTGCATATCATCCTTACATTCACACATAGAAGGTTTAATTCAATCAGTACATTATTTTTTTCATCAGTGAGTGTACAGTACAGACCAAAAGTTTGGACACACCTTCTCATTCAAAGAGTTTTCTTTATTTTCATGACTATGAAAATTGTACATTCACATTGAAGGCATCAAAACTATGAATTAACACATGTGGAATTATATACATAACAAACAAGTGTGAAACAACTGAAAATATGTCATATTCTAGGTTCTTCAAAGTAGCCACCTTTTGCTTTGATTACTGCTTTGCACACTCTTGGCATTCTCTTGATGAGCTTCAAGAGGTAGTCCCCTGAAATGGTTTTCACTTCACAGGTGTGCCCTGTCAGGTTTAATAAGTGGGTTTTCTTGCCTTATAGATGGGGCTGGGACCATCAGTGGCGTTGAGGAGAAGTCAGGTGGATACACAGCTGATAGTCCTACTGAATAGACTGTCAGAATTTGTATTATGGCAAGAAAAAAGCAGCTAAGTAAAGAAAAACGAGTGGCAATCATTACTTTAAGAAATGAAGGTCAGTCAGTCAGCCGAAAAATTGGGTAAACTTTAAAAGTAAGGGCTATTTGACCATGAAGGAGAGTACTGGGGTGCTGCGCCAGATGACCTAGCCTCCATAGTCACCGGACCTGAGCCCAATCGAGATGGTTTGGGGTGAGCTGGATCGCAGAGTGAAGGCAAAAGGGCCGACAAGTGCTAAGCATCTCTGGAAACTCCTTCAAGACTGTTGGAAGACCATTTCAGGGGACTACCTCTTGAAGCTCACCAAGAGAATGCCAAGAGTGTCGAAAGCAGTAATCAAACAAAAGGTGGCTACTTTGAAGAACCTAGAATATGACATATTCTCAGTTGTTTGACACTTGTTTGTTATGTATATAATTCCACATGTGTTAATTCATAGTTTTGATGCCTTCATAGTCATGAAAATAAAGAAAACTCTTTGAATGAGAAGGTGTGTCCAAACTTTTGGTCTGTACTGTATATAAAGGATCTAAGCAAACAGTTGTGACTTTAAATATGAAAAAAAGTGCTATTTTGAATAATATTACATTTTTAATATTCAGTACAGTTGCCACTGAACAGATATTGAAATTCATGAATTTTAGTTATTGGCATACATTTTTAAATATATTCTAATTGTTTAGAATCATAAGTGATTAAAAAGAATGTAATTATTTAAACATTCCTAAATAATTTCACTTAGCATTTATTTATTTTTTTGCTATTTGACTAACATTTTGTGTTGTGATTTAATTCATCGGTGTTAGTCATTGTATGGTATTTACGGTCTATCATGCCGCCCAACTTCTGAAAATTGCAAAGAAGGACAATATGTACGGGCCGCATCGCTGCAATTTTATTCATACCAGGTCACACCTCTAATGCCGCCCAAAACCTAATTACTGACTCCTTCAAAACTGAGCAGGTGGGGAATGGTTAGGTGAGTATAAATAAGTTCCTTTATGTTTTTTTCTGCATGTGGACCCACTGGGACAATTTCTTTCTTGTATTTCAATATCCATTTAAATATTAGCACATAAATCATTGGATTGTTGTTATTTTAAGGTCCAAATTGCATCAAATAATGAAGTTCTGGTCTAATATACAGGTAGCAACCATGCAGACACTTTAGCAAGGAGCAATTTAGTAAATGTATTAATGCACATTTATGCATTCATTCTCCAGGTCAAAAAGAGGGACATTTAAGGATCAAAGAGGGACAGAGGGACTTGGGTCAAAAAGAGGGACTATCCCTCTAAAAGAGAGACACTTGGGAGGCATGTGGAATGACTAAAATTTCAGAATGTGAAAAAAATTCCCACCTAAACATCCACAGAGTAATAAATCTCCACTATGATACTAGCCACTTGCACACTCATGTTTGTGTTTCAGATGACAAAAACGGGAGGTCGCACCTGTTCACTAGAAATGCAGCTTGGCACTGAGTCACACAGCCTGAGGGAACCTAACTAAATGGTGAAATGCTATAGCAGTTTCGAAATGCTTGCTGTGAGTCACTGTACTTACACGACTCACTGACATAATAGTGCAAGAGGAAGCAGAGGGAGGTCTGATGGATTCATCAAATTCCACCAACAGTCACATGTGTACGCTGGCAGACAGACTATTCCTAGAGGGTTCCTTTGGGGGAATTAAAAGAGTGGAATTTTAAAGGGGGTTTTCTAGTATTATCCAAATAAAGATTAATCCCAAATTCCCCCCCAAAGTCTTTTTGGCGTTTTCTTGGACTTTTGCATGTTCTAGTGTTTTGGGTTTTTTTCAGGCATTTTTTTATGCAAAAACCACCACCTCGAGATGTTCGCTGGAAGTCTATTGAACACAGTACAAACACAATTATTTTTAGTGGTGTTAAAAACACTTGTGTGACATTCTGGGGTCTATGCCATTTTTTTAGATTGTACCATGCTATGCGTTTTCCTCATCCATATTTTTTATTTATTTTTTGGCCCTGTTTGAAAGAATGTGTCAATGTGTGTTGTGTCTTTTGTATGGGGTTTCTACGTCACATTTTTTACCATGTCTTGATTTCACATTGATTTGCAGAGGAAGTCACATCCGAGAATTTTTCCGGTACAAGAATTAATGGCATGAAAAAGATGCATGTGCTAAAACACATTCAGAGGCAGCATAATCTGTGCAGACCTAGTATTACTATCAGCTGAGAAGCAGCTGCACAGATCTCTCGTTGTACCATGCATTTCCCATTTTATCATGTATTGCCATGGTTTTGCAACGCTGTCATTGGTTGCTTGTTTATTTTTTTAATAGATAAACATATTAAAAAATTTGTTTTGCCTGGTTTTGACTGTGTAGCACACACACACACTGGCTGCTTCCACACCATGATTTTTTATTTGTGTTCTATTTATCCAAAACCTCCAGTCTAGTGCTGCATATTTTAAACTTTTTGTGTTTTTATTGCTTTTTATGTGTCATTTTTAACAATGATCTTAAAATTGCTGTTGGGAAAAGGCGCCCTTCCAATAAGAGAGACCTGGAGCAGTTTGCTAAGGAAGAGTGGTCCGAAATTCTGGTTGAGAGGTGTCAGAAGCATATTGATGGTTATAGGAAGCAACTGATTTCAGTTATTTTTTCCAAAGGGTGTGCAACCAAATATTAAGTTAACCACCTCCCGTCCGCACATTGAATATAAACGTCCGGGAGGTGGTTCTCTATTTCTAAATGGACGTTCCAGAACGTCCGTTCAGAAACTGCAGCTGCTGATCGGGTTGCCCGCTGTCAGTGACAGCAGGACAGCCCTTAGAGAAGGCAGGGACAGTGCCCAGGTGTCCCTGCCTTCTGGATCGCTGCATACACAGCGCTCGGTGAGCGCTGTGTATGCAGAGCAGGAAGCGATATGCGCTTCCTGTTCTGGCCCGGCGGTCATAGGACCGCCGGGATCGGAGAGTGCAGGAGCTGTGTGAAGTCTTTCAGAGACCTCGATCAGCCCTGCACTGAGGCTGTACAGCACTGTATTGCGCTGTACAGCCTCTCTGGGGGGTGTATTTCTCCTGTAACTGGGGCTACTATGTCAGCCCCAGTTACAGGAGAAATCAACAGTGAAAAAAATAAAATAAAAGTGAAGTAAATGTCCCCCAGGAGTCTTGTATGACCTTATGGGGGACAAAAAGTATAAAAAATTAAAATTAAAAAATAAAGTGTTATAAAAATAAAATACAAAAAAAGGATTCACATGTAAAAAAAAAAATGTAAAAAAATAGAAAAAAATAAATTAAATAGACATATTTGGTATTGCCGCGTCCGTGACGGTCGGCTCTATAAATATATTACATAATCGACCCAGTCCGATAAACACCATTAAAAAAAACTGTCAAAAAAAGCCATTTTTGTCACCTTACATCACAAAAAGTGCAACACCAAGTGATCAAAAAGGCGTATGTCCCACAAAATGGCACCAATAAAACCGTCACCTCATCCCGCAAAAAACTAAGCCCCTACATAAGAAATTCTCTCATAAAAAAATTGAAAAAACTATAGCTATTAGAACATGGAGAAACTAAAACATCATGTTTTTGTTTAAAAAATGCTATTATTGTGTTAAAGTGAAATAAATAAATAAAAGTATACATATTAGGTATTGCCGCGTCTGTAAAAACCAGCTCTATAAAAATATCACACGACCTAACCCCTCGGGTAAACACAAAATTTTTATCACCTTAAATCACAAAACGTGCAACACAAAGTGATCAAAAAGGTGTATGTCCCACAAAATGGTACCAATAAAACCGTCACCTCATCCCCCAAAAAATGAGCCCCTGCATAAGAAAATCTCTCAAAAAAAAAAAAAAATATAGCTCTCAGAACATGCTATTATTGTGTAAAACTTAAATAAATAAGAAAAAGTATACATATTAGGTATCGCCACGTCCGTAACAATCTGCTCTATAAAAATTTCATTTGACCGAACCCCTCAGGTGAACGCTGTAAAAATAAATAAAAACTGTGCTAAAACAACCAATATTTGGCCACCTTGCCCCATAAAGTGTTATAATGAATGATCAAAAAATTATATGTACCGCAAAAATAGTACCAATAAAACTGGCACCTTATCCCCTAGTTTGTGTGCCCATACAGCAGTTTATGACCACATGTGGGGTGTTTCTGTAAACCGCAGAATCTGTGTAATAAATATTGAGTTTTGTTTGGCTGTTAACCATCGATGTGCTAACGAAAAAAATGGATTCAAATGGAAAATCTGCCAAAAAAGTGAAATTTTAAAAATTTCCTTTAATTCTTGTGGAATGCCTAAAGGGTTAACACAGTTTTTAAAATCGGTTTTAAGTAACTTGAGGGGTGCAGTTTCTACAATGGGGTCATTTTATGGGGGTATCCACTATGTAAGCCCCACAAAGTAACTTCAGACCTGAACTGGTCCTTAAAAAGTGGGTTTTGGCAGTTTTCTTAAAAATTTCTAAACTTCTAAGCCTTCTAACGTCCTAAAAAAATTAAATGACATTTCCAAAATGATGCCAACATAAAGTATACATATGGGGAATGTTAAGTAATAAATATTTTATGAGGTATCACTTTCTGTTTTAAAAGCAGACAAATTGAAAGTTAGAAAATTGCTAATTTTTTCAAATTTTTTGTAAATTTGGGATTTTTTCATAAATAAAGGTGAAATATATTGACTCACATTTATGACTATCATGAAGTACAATGTCTCACGAGAAAACAATCTCTGAATGACTTGGATAAGTAAAGGCGTTCCAAAGTTATTACCACATAAAGTGAGATATGTCAGTTTTGAAAAATTAGACCTGGTCAGGAAGGGGGCAAATAGCCCAGATGGGAAGTGGTTAAGGGTGCCAATAATTTTGTCTAGCTAATTTTTGGGAGTTTGATGTGACATTATGTCCAATTTGCTTTTTTTCTCCCTTTTTTTGGTTTTGTTCCAATACACACAAAGGGAATAAACATGTGTATAGCAAAACATGTGTTACTGCAATACTTTTCTGTGAGAAATACTTCATTTTTTAGAAAAATTTCAGGGGTGCCAACATTTACGGCCATGACTGTAGATGCATAACGGCATAAGTAGGTTTAGAGCAGGACCTGCCTGACCTGAGACCACCGTGGCGCTGTATAGGTGGGCACAGATGTGTTTTGATCAAAATATATTGGCTAAGGCTTCTTTCACACGAGCGCGACGGATTAGGTCCAGATGCGTTCAGGGTGCGTTCAGGGAAACTGGCACTATTTTGCAAGCAAGTTTAGTCAGTTTTGTCTGCAATTGCATTCAGTTCAGTTTTTTCCACGTGATTTTTCCAATGCGTTTTGATTTGTTTTGCACGTGCGTGATAAAAAACTGAAGGATTACAAACAACATGTCCTAGCAACCATCTGCGAAAAACACTGAGAAGCACTTGCTTCCAGATGCGATGCGTTTTTCACTGAAGCCCTATTTACTTCTATGGGGCCAGGGCTGCGTGAAAAACGCAGAATATAGAACATGCTGCGTTTTTTAATGACTAATGCGTGAAAAAAAACGCTCATGTACACAGACCCATTGAAATGAATAGGTCACTCATGTGAAAGGGTCCTAATGCCTCATTCACACGTCAGTGTTCGGTCAGTGATTTCCATCAGTGATTCGTGAGCCAAAACCAGGTCCGGCTCTAAACACAGAACAGGCAGAACAGGAGCAGATCTTTCCCTTATACGTTATGTCTGTGGAGGCTTCTCTTCTGGTTTTTGCTCACAAATCACTGATGGAAGTCACTGACCAAACACTGAAGTGTGAACGAGGCCTAAGAGTCTCAGATTTTATCATTAGAATGAGGGCTCTTCACAATCATCATTAGGAAAAGTCGGATTATGCAAAATTCAAAGTTTTATAAATGCCCACTAACCTTGTCCTAAAAAACTGGTTATTCTAAGCAGCTGCCTAACACTCTGAAAATGAAAATTGTTGAGGCCCCCAAAGCAGGAGAAGGCTATAAGAAGATAGCAAAGTGTTTTCAGGTTGCCATTTCCTCTGTTAAAAATGTAATTAAGAAATGGCAGTTAACAGGAACAGTGTATGTTCAAGAAGAAAATTTCAGAGACAGCTGCTCATAGGATCGCTAGAATGGCAAATAAGAACCCCCATTTGACTGCACAAGAACTTCAGGAAGATTCAGCTGACTCTGGAGTTGTGGTACATTGTTCTACTGTTCAGCAACACCTGCACAAATATGGCCTTCATGGAAAAGTCATCAGAAGAAAACCTCTCCTGCGTCCTTACCACAAAATTCAGCATCATAAATTTGCAAAAGGACATCTAAACAAGCCTGATGCATTTTTGGAAACAAGTCCTGTGGACCGAAGAGGTTTAAATAGAACTCTTTGGCCACAACGAGCAAAGATGTTTGGAGAAAAAAGGGCACATAATTTCATGGAAAGAACTCCTCACCAACCATTAAAGGGTTTCTACCACTTTGTTTGCCCCTATTTAGCTTTCAGACACTAGCGATCCACTAGTGTCTGCTGTACAAAACAATCTTAATATAACAGTTTTTTGTGCAGCCGTTTCGCAAAAAAAAAGCACTTATATCGATATGCTAATGAGCCTCTAGGTGCTATGCGGGCGTCTTTTCAGCACCTAGAGGCTCCGTCTACCTTCACATAATGCCGCCCAGCACGTCCCTCCAGCCTGCCCATCTCGACGGAATGCGATCCTCCCTCTGTTCCAGCCTTATGAAATCTCACGCCTGCGCCGTGCGCGTCTGCAGTCGGCGCAGGCGCAGTGAATGTCTGACCGCTCCCTGCTCAGACATCTCCACTGCGCCTGCACCATCTGTTCCTCGGAGCACTCTGACGTAATTGGCGCAGGCGCAGTGGAGATGTCTGAGCAGGGAGCGGTCAGACATTCACTGCGCCTGCACCGAATGCAGACGCGCACGGCGCAGGCGCGAGATTTCGTACGGCTGGAACAGAGGGAGGATCGCATTCCTTCGGAGATGGGCGGGCTGAAGGGATGCGCTGGGCGGCATTATGTGAAGGTAGATGGAGCCTCTAGGTGCTGAAAAGACGCCCGCATAGCACCTAGAGGCTCATTAGCATATTGCTATAAGTGCTTTTTTAGCGAAACGGCTGCACAAAAAACTTATATTAAGATTGTTTTGTACAGCAGACACTAGCGGGTCGCTAGTGTCTGAAAGCTAAATAGGGGCAAACGAAGTGGTAGAAACCCTTTAAGCAAAGGGGTGGATAAATCATGCTTTGGGGTTGTGTGGCAGCCAATGCAACAGGGAACATTTCATGGGTAAAGGGAAGAATGGATTCAATCAAATTCCAGAAAATTAAGGAATCTAACATAACACCAACTGCAAAAAAGCTGAAGTTGAAAAAAGGATGGATTCAACAAATGGATAATGATCCTAAACACACCTCAAAATCCATGATAGACTACCTGACAAAGGTGCAAACTGAAGGTTTTACCACGGCTCTCACAGTCCCCTATTCTGAACATCATTGAAAATCTGTGGATAGACCTCAGAGGAGCAGTGTATGCAAGACGGACCAGGAATCTCATGGAAGACTTTTGCAAAAAAGAATTGATGAAATTCCCTCAAACAAGAATTGAAAGACTTTTGGCTGGCTACAAAGAGCATTTACAAAGTGTGATACTTGCCAAAGGGGGTGCTACTGGGTACAAACCATGCAGGGTTCCCAAAGTTTTGCTTCGGGCCTATTTTCTTTTTGTTTATTTTGAAAATGTAAATCATGAAAAAAAAAATAATAATTTTGCTTAAAATACAAAGGGAATGTGTAATTTTTGCCTTTTGTAAATCATTTCATCTTTAATTTGCTTAACTGTTCACAGTAACAGTAATTTTGACCAGAGGTGTCCAAACGTTTGCATGCCACTGTATGCTCGTTCTGATGCTCCTTTCTGATAGGGAAACATGGCCCCCATTCTAGGGATCGTGGAAGTCATAGCAAACAGTCTGTCACAACCAGACATCTGAGAAGCTCTGACAAATGCCTTTCAGAACCTCCTCCTTGAGCTTTCTTTGTTTTGGTTTTCAGTTCCTCATCTCATTAGCCTCTCTCAGCTGTCTTGTAGTTGGACTGATTGCATCCCTTTAAATTCCTCCCCATAATGCATTAGTGTGCGGTTTATACAACTTCCTGGAGTGTGTGTGCATGCTGATCCTATTTCCCAGTCTTCTACAAGATAAGTGTTGTACATTCATTTGTGATTTTATGTTTGCTGGATCCCAGGTGACCCTGACTCCCTCCGTGTCTAGTGTAGGGAGCCGGTGGTCGTGTCCCCTCACTATTGTAGGGTGTTCAGGTGTTATATAGTCGAGGTATGAGGATATGCGATCATCCACCATTGGGGTGTTCGCATAGGCTGAGCAGAGTCAGGCAGAGTGCCAGGTCTTATGCAGGGGTCTCCCTTTTGTTCCTTAGTTTTGGATCCAGTGAGTCATATATTCATTTTGCATTGTCTTGTTTCCTGTACACCTTTCGTGACACAGACGTTCATCCCGTTATCCCTATCTCTGTTGATAGAGTTTGACTTTGGAACTTGGCATGTGTATCTGTGCAAGGTGTCTGAATATATACCCTTGATATACCCTTGTTCAGACTCTGGAGCAAATTCTAGTTTATATATAGATTTTATATTTATTCAATTGTAGTTATAGGTGGGTCTCTTTATGCTGTAGATGGCAGAGAAGGAAAATGATTAACTGCACATTCTTCAGTTGCTACAGTATCAGCATGGTGACTGGCAGAATGAAGACAAGTACAAAGTGAGAACATCCTTCTACCTATGTTGCCAGTGACCACCCTGACACAAGCAGCGTGCACAGCTGATAATGTTCATGTGGTGTTCTGTCCTGCAGTTAGTAATTGAGACCAAGTAAAGAAGGTTAGCAGGAGATGCTTTTTGTCCTGGTAGGAGAGGTGGGAACTTTGTCACTGTCACTACAGCAATGGGCACCCCTGAGATGAAGTTCTCACCCGGTGTCATGAAAACAATGGGCCTCGGTGAGTGCAACATTTTGTATTAAAATGATAGAGAGAGATTTAGTCTCCTGTAAATAGTAAAGTTAAGAAGTAATGAAAGAGAAAAGGATGGAAGAAAAAAAACATGATGATATGTTTAACTCAGTTCCTATCTGTTCACACTGTCATTTAAAGAATGGACATGCCGTGTAAAGATCTGTATTTTATGGACATATCAATATTCCATATTCAGTAAAACAGTATATAAAGAGAAAGGTTATGTCACTTAACAAAACAAAGTGAAAAGATACTGTTGCAAAAATCCATTAACCCAATTCTAGGAGAGAATATGTCTGCAGTAAGACATGTAATATAACATGCCATGTTTTGTTCTGCCATATTATAGGTATGTAAAACTCAGAGGTGCGCATAAGCCCTTTGGAATCAAATAGAACTGAGACCCCTGCTCTTCTGGATGAATGGGCAAAAATTCCCACAGACATCTCCATAACCTTGTAGAAAGCCCAGAAAAGTAGAAGCCGTTTGAGCTGCAAAGCAGGGGATAACTCTATATTAATGCCTATAGATTTAGAATGGGATGCCATAGTAGCTCCTGTAGGTGTAAAGTGTAGGTGTCCCACTACTTTTGCAACACAGTTATATATATATATATATATATATATATATATATATATATATATATATGTGTGTGTGTTAGAAATGAGCAATTCGGGAAATAGCCAGAGCCAGAATAGTTAGCCGATCCTGCCAATCTTGTGTCAGGTGGGTGCTTCTTCTCCTGAGGGGACAGTCCCTGATAGGTGAAAAGGCCTTGTTGAAGAGACAAATTGATTTGTTAGAATCAATCTTCTCATCTCTAAAAATATATAGATATTTATATTATATACACCTTGCATAAGGGGGGCAGATCACCATGGTGGCCTGCTGTTGGCTGCAACCCCCATCACCAGATGTTGTGATCTATACGATAGGGAGATGCAGTGATGGCCGTGATGGGATCCGGAAGGACACCGTTATTGGGGACCAGGTAGGTATTCTCTGTATTAGGGGCCCGGGTATTGTGGGGGGGTTACAGGTTTGGATAACTCCTTTAAAGATTATGCATTGTAAACATAACACATTTGCAAGTGTAAGGATCTGAGTGACTTTGACAAGGACCAAATTGTAGTGGCCAGATGACTAGGTCACAGATTATCTCCAGGTCTTGTTGGGTGCTACCTACCAAAATAACTACACCTACCATTAATACTTCAAATATGTCAACAGCACTTGACAAGGTTACAGCTGCAAGCCTAGCATCTCCAGGTCCAGAGTCCTCCATAAATAAGAGTTGAGGCAGCACTCCAATTAATACATGCCTTTACTCACCCATGGATGATTTCAGCTCCAATAAGCCTTTTTTAATCAAACTTTGTGAAACATTGTATCGATGAATAAAGGTGTGTATTAGCTGGAGTGCTTCCTCAACTTCTATTTGTTTACCTACCATTATCTACCATAAGTGGTCAAGGGAAGCCCAACCAATGAACCAGCGACAGTGTCATGGTTGCCCAAGGCTCATTGATGCTCATGAGAAGTAGGTTAATCCATCTGGACTGATCCCACAAATGAGCTACTGTAGCATAAATAGTAATGCTTCCGTTACTGATAATACAACCATCCGCATCCGTTATGAACGGATTCGGTTGTATTATCTGTAACATTGCCAAGACGGATCCGTCATGAACTCCATTGAAAGTCAATAGGGGACGGATCCATTTTCTATTGTGGCAGATTGTGACAGAGAAAACGGATCCGTCCCCATTGACTTGCATTCCAGGATGTTGCAGTTTGCTCTCCAGTATGGGAATGCAACTAAACGGAATGGAATGCGTTTTGGAGAATTCCGTTCTGTTCAGTTTTGTCCCCATTGACAATGAATGGGGACAGGACTAAAGGTTTTTTTCCGGTATTGAACCCCTGTGATGGATCTCAATACCGGAAAACTAAAACGCTAGTGTGAAAGTAGCCTACAATACTGTTACTGCTGGCTGTAATAGAAAGGTGGCAGAACAAATACGGGCACATTTTTTAAGACCAGCATTTTGCAGCGTCATCTGCACCTGAAATACACCAAATTTAGCCATATTTCAGATTAATAAATGACCACCATATTTCATAACAGTTTTCTGTGTATGTGGCATCAGAGTGTCCATTGTTGACCCCGCTCTATTACTGAAAATACCTAAAATGGGAAAATAAGTATTACAACTAGGCAATGGAAGAAGGTGGCCTGGTCTGAAGAATCATCTTTTACATAATGTGGACAGTGAAGTGTATGTGCTTCACTGTTCTGGAGATGAGATGACACCGGGATGCTCTATGAGAATAAGCCAATGAAGGCAGCTGATACTCTGGGCAATGTACTGGTAGGAAACAATAGGTATAAAAATACAAGCACACACAAACTAGAATGGGGTAATATTAAATCACAGCTACCTTAACCCCTTAAGGACCCGCACCGTACATGTACGGCGCAACTGGACATGACTTAAGGACCAGTGCCTTACATGTACGGCGCAAAGTGCTGGGGAAGGATCGCGGGGGAATCAGGGCACCATGGCTGCTCTTACCGGCAGGCATCCATGCCGGGTAAGGGCAGCATGGTGCAGCACCGCCCCCCCTGCAGCTCCAAGCACTGCAATTGGCTGGTCAATGAAGACCGACACATTGCTGTGCCGGAAGCTGAAGAAAGCTGCGGGGTGGGTCAGGGGGAGGTGACTGGTGCTGAACTGGTGACTGCATGCAGAGAGGTTCTGTGCTTTTCTGTGCTGCTTTTGGCTTGTTTAAGACTTTCCTGCTGAATGAAGAAAAGCAGAAGAACATCTAGAATTCCAGATCCCTAAACTACCTTCCGTCCCTGGTTTCCACTGTTCAGGGCAGATGGCAGACAGCATGTGTGGCATCCTGTGGGTGAGCGGTTTGCTGACGTCAACGTTGTGGATCGAGTGGCCCAAGGTGGCGGTGGGGTTATGGTATGGGCAGGCATATGTTATGGACAACGAACACAGGTGCATTTTATTGATGGCATTTTGAATGCACAGAGATACCGTGACGAGATCCTGAGGGCCATTCATCCACGACCATCACCTCATGTTGCAGCTTGATAATGCACGGCCCCATATTGCAAGGATCTGTACACAATTCCTGGAAGCTGAAAACATCCCAGTTCTTGCATGGCCAGCATACTCACCGGACATGTCACCCATTGAGCATGTTTGGGATGCTCTGGATCGGCGTATATGACAGAGTGTTCCAGTTCCTGCCAATATTCTGCAACTTCGTACAGCTATTAAAGAGGAGTGGACCAACATTCCACAGGCCACAATCAACAACCTGATCAACTCTATGCAACGGAGATGTGTTGCACTGCTGAATGATGAAGCACCCTCTAGAAGGCGCCCCAGGGTAGCAGCGGAGGCTGCCCCCCAGAGTGAACCCCCTGATGATTATCAGCCCCAAATTCTGGATTTTGATGGCAGGTCCGGAATACAGAAAGATAGTGCGGGCTTCACTGAACTAGATTTTTTCTAAATCTTCTTCTCTGAAGATTTTGTAAATTTAATGGCCTAAATCAATTTATACGCCCAACAATTGATTGATCAGAACCCTACATCAGCATACGCTAGACCCCTAGGTTGGACCCCAGTAAGTACAGCAGAGATGATGAAGTTTTGGGGACTCGTGCTGCATATGGGCGTTGTAAAGAAGCAAAACATTAGAGAATATTGGAGTTCAGACATTTTCTACAAGACTCCAATTTACAGTAAGACCATGACTCGCTTTGAGTCAATTAGGAAATGCCTACACTACAAAGACAATGCACAGTGCCCACCCCAAAATTACCCAACATTTGAACGTCTGTTCAAGGTTAGGCCTGTCATTGACCACTTTAACACCAAGTTTGCTGAGGTGTACAACCCAGATAGAAATGTCAGTCTAGATGAGCCCCTATTACTTTTCAGAGGGAGAATTAGATTCTGCCAGTACCTGCCTAGGAAACGGGCAAGGTATGGCATTAAGATTTACCAACTTTGTTAGAGTAGCTCCAGGTACACCCACAAGTTCCGCATTTATAAAGGGAAAGATTCCCGGATAGAACCCCCAGAATTCCTCCCCCATCCTAGGAGTTAGTGGGAAGACCGTGTGGGACTTACTGCACCCACTTCTGCATAAGGGTTACCACCTCTATGTTGATACCTATTATACCAGCATACCCCTATTCATGTGCCTAACTGTCAGAGGTACTGTGACTTGCTGCAGAGTGCGCAAAAATCAGACAGGCCTCCCTAGATCCCTGGTAGGGCAACCACTGAGAATGGGTGAAAGTAGGGCTCTCCTACATGAGAACATGCTGGTGGTTAAGTACAAGGACAAGATGGACGCCTTGTACTGACCACTATTCATACTAACACCAGCTCCCCTGCTTCTGTACGAGGTGCCACAACCACTACCCCCACTACAGGCACATGGGAAGGGTGGATCTTTCAGATCAACTTCTGAAGCCCTACAGTGCAACACGAAAAACGAAAGTGTGGCACAAAAAGCTGTCCGTACACATTGCAAAGATGGTAATGTGCAATACGTACGTGCTATTTCAATCTGCAGGCCACACAGGAACTTTCCTTCAGTTGCAAGAGGTTTCCTTCAGTTGCAAGAGCTGGCCACGTCACATGACCCTCACTCCCCACTTTAAATACAGGTAGCCTGCTGGCCACAGGTTGCCTGTTAATTTAGGTTCCACCTGTGATTTTGTATTTCCTGGCGTACTTACATCCTGCTGAATTCCTGACGATCCTCTGCCTTCTCCTTGTGTACTTTGCTGCTCTCCTGGTATTCTGACCCCGGCCTCCTCCTGACGATCCTCTGCTGACTCCTTTGGTACTTCACGATTCTCCTGGTATTTATGACCCCGGCTTCTCCTGACTATTCTCTGCTTGCTCCATTTGTCTCCATTTCCATTCTGTTGTTTGTCTGTCTGTCATCCCTGCACTTATTTCAAGCTAGGGATTGCCGTCCAGTTGTCCCCTGTCATTAGGACTCGCGAGGCAAGTAGGCAGAGCCAGGGGTAAGGGTGGAGTGCAGTGGTCACTTCCCTTCCCCCTGTGTGTGTCTGTACGCGACCATTACACTTATCTCTGATTTAGTCCACATAGCTTACAGAACCACTTTTAACCAACCACTACATATTCATTTCTATGAAACACCTGTTAGGTCAAAAGTGCCCTTTCCACCCCTTAAAATGTTCATACAGGGGTGTTCTTTGCAAAATGCGGTCACTTGGGATTATTAATTTCTGGGGACCTCAGGAATTTTTTTAATGTAACATGGCACCTAAAATCCATGTCTGCCAATTTAGGCCAGCCAAATTTACATTTAGTTGCTTGCTTGCTGTGCGCCCATACAGCAGGCTACAAGCACATATGGGCTGTTTCCTGAATGGGGAGAAAATGGGTAACACATTCTGGTGTGCATTTTCTCCTTTAACCCCTTGTAAAAGTGAAAAATAATCATTTAACAAGTGTTTCTGCCTTCTGTGAGACACCTGTTTGCTGAAAAGTACCCTTTCCACCACTTAAAATGTTCCAACAGGGGTGCTATTTCCAAAATGGGGTCACTTCTGGGGTTTTTTCATTTCTGGGGACTTCAGGAATATTTTGAATGCAACATGGCACCTAAAATCAATGTCTGCCAATTCAGGTCAGCAAAATCCATATTTTCTGTTTGACTCTAGAGCCCTGCTGTTTGCCTATACATAATTTTTTTTAGCACATATGGGGTGTTGCTGTATTCGGGGGGAAATGGGGAACAAAATGTGGGGTGCATTTTGTCCTGTTACCCTTTGGGAAAGTGAAAAATGTGGGTGTAAAGCAACTTTTTTTGTTTTAAAAATGCAATTTTTCTTTTTCACTGCCAAGTGTTTCCTAATTCTAGGAAACACCTTTGAGGTCAAAGTGTTCACTACACACCTTGAAATATTCCTTGAGGGGTGTAGTTTCCAAAATGGGGTCACTTTTCGAGGGTTTCCACTGTAGGGCCACCTCAGGGTGTCTTCCTATTGCGACATAGCTTCCATTTACCATTCCAGCTACAGTAAATCCGCTCTCCAAAATTCATATGGTGCTCCTTCCACTCTGAAGCCTACTGTGCGCCCATACATCGGTTTTTGAGCACATATGGGGTGTTGGCGTATTTTGGGGGAAATGGGTAACAAAATGTGGGGTGCATTATGTGCTGTTACCCCTTGTGAAAGTGAAAAATGTGATTATAATTTTTTTTCACAGCCAAGCGTTTCCTAATTCTGTAAAACGCCTGATGTGTCAAAGTGCTCACTACACACCTTGAAAGATTCCTTGAGGGGTGTAGTTTCCAAAATGGGGTCACTTTTTGGGGGTTTCTACTGTACTGTCTTCATATGCAACATAGCTCCCAATTACAATTCCAGCTAAATCTGCTCTCCAAAAGCCATTTGGTGCTCCTTCCACTCTGAAGCCTGCTGTGCGCCCATACATTAGTTTTTGAGCACATATGGAGTGTTTCTGTAAACTCTAGACATAGCGTAAAAGATTTTGAGTTTTGTTTGGCTGTTAACCCTTGATGTATTTCAGAAAAAAATAGATTAAAATTTAAAATCTGCTAAAAAAAAATGAAATTTTGAAATTTCATTCCCATTTTCCTTTAATTCTCGTGGGGCACCTAAAGGGTTAACAAAGTTTGTAAAATCAGTTTTGAATAACTTGAGGGGTGTCGTTTCTAAAATGGGGTGATTAATGGGTGGTTTTATGCAAGCCCCACAAAATGACTTCACTGAACTGGTCCTTAAAAAATTGGGTTTGGAAATGTTCTTAAAAAATTTTAGATTTTTTTCTAAGCCTTCTAACGTCCCAAAAAAATAAAATGTCTTTTTTAAAATGATCCAAACATAAAGTAGACATATGGAGAATGTAAAGTAATAACTATTTTCGTAGTTATTACTATCTATTATAAAAGTAGAGACATTTAAATTTGGAAATGTTCAAATTTTTCCAAATGTTTTGTAAATTTGGTATTTTTTTATAAATAAAAATGAAATATTTTGACTCAATTTTACCACTGTCATGAAGTACAATATGTGACGAGAAAAAAAACTCTCAGAATGGCCTGGATAAGTAAAAGAGTTTTAAAGTTATCACCACATAAAGTGACACAAGCCAGATTTGCTAAAAATGGCTGGTCCTTAAGGTGAAAAATGGCAGGGTCCTGAAGGGGTTAAAGACTATTATAGACATGTATCATTTCTCTACATTTTAGAAAGGAATTTTACATGTAAAAAGTTATATAGCCACAAAGACAAAAAACTGACTTGGAAGGATATATTACAGTAACAAAATGTTCAGTGATTCTGGCACAATATTGTAGTGGACCCACAGTAATAAAAAAATACAAAAATAAAAAGTAAACAGGCAAACCCTACATTATGTTGTGACTGTTTTTATGGTTGTTTTTGTGCATTTTTTGGTCGAAAACACAGAGGTCAGTAATTATTTTCTAGCCTATAGCAATGTATTGAAAAGTCTTTGTTGAAGACATGATGTCCTAGAACTTCAATATGAAAGTCACAGGTCGTCTGAAAACACAATTTTTTTGTTTTAAAGCCAACTAGTAAAGTAAATGTATAAAGCCACTATTCAGTAACTGCAGATGACAACAAAACAAATTGTTTATAAAAACGAGGAAAAAAAATCTCTTTGATTGACAATTCTCTTCTTCTGTGTAACCCGCATATAGATTTACAATGGCTTGAAAAAGTAACAATTTGAACAGTGAGTCATGCTTATTTGAACTTTTAGACTGCTGATACCAGGTGTCCAAATGTTTTTCGAACAATCTTTTCAAAGGTGACAAAACAAGTCCAAAATTTGGTGTTATAGAATACTCATTCCCAAAGCCTAACTGCATCTTTGTGTCTACCCACCAAAAGGGAACATAAAGGCAACATAAAGGGGTAATTTTTAAACGTAATATTCATAGAAAACATTTTTTTATGTTTTCTTTTTGCAGTACTACGCTAACAAAATATAGCAGTCAACACAAAAAATATGACCTCACATATAGACAGGGAATTCATTGTCAGTTTACTGCTCCTGTGAGGGGAAAATGTTATCTGCAAGGTAATGCTTATTATAATAGTAGTTGCAGAACTGGGAAGACAGAATGACAGCTCTATTGTTCTCCTAGATAAAGAGGCCCACGGAAGAGCATTGCATTTATCAGTGTAATGTGCAAGGCTCTAGTTGAGGAACTCAGCACCCTAAGGCTACTTTCACACTAGCGTTCGGGGTTCCGCTTGTGAGTTCCATTTGAAGGCTCTCACAAGCGGCCCCGAACGGATCCGTACTGCCCTAATGCATTGTGAGTGGATGCGGATCCGCTCAGAATGCATCAGTCTGGCACCGTTTGTCCTCCACTCCGCTCAGCAGGCGGACACCCGAACGCTGCCTGCAGCGTTCGGATGTCCGTCTGGCCGTGCGAAGGCAAACGGATCCGTCCAGACTTACAATGTAAGTCAATGGGGACGGGTCCGTTTGAAGTTGACACAATATGGCTCAATTTCAAACGGATCCGTCCCCCATTGACTTTCAATGTAAAGTCTGGACGGATCCGTCTGACTAACTTTCACACTTAGAATTTTTTCTAAACTATAATGCAGACGGATCCGTTCTGAACGGATCCCATCGTCTGCATTAGGCCTCTTTCACACTACAGTATGTTGAATTCAGTGTTTTGCGTTCCGTTTTTCACGGATCCGTTGTTCCGTTTTTTGCTTCCGTTGTGGTTCCGTTTCCGTTCCGTTGTTCCGTTCCGTTTTTCCGTATGGCAAATACAGTATACAGTAATTTCATATTAAAAATTGGGCTGGGCATAACATTTTCAATAGATGGTTCCGCAAAAAACGGAACGGATACGGAAGACATACGGATGCATTTCCGTATGTGTTCCGTTTTTTTTGCGGACCCATTGACTTGAATGGAGCCACGGACTGTGATTTGCGGCCAAATATAGGACATGTTCTATCTTTTCAACGGAACGGAAAAACGGAAATACGGAAACGGAATGCATACGGAACACATTCCGTTTTTTTGCGGAACCATTGAAATGAATGGTTCCGTATACGGACCGTATACGGACCGCAAAAAACGGACCGTATACGGAACGCAAAATACTGTAGTGTGAAAGAGGCCTAATAGGAGCGGATCCGTCTGTGCAGACACCAGACGGATCTGCTCTGAACGCAAGTGTGAAAGTAGCCTTGCTTCTCTGGCTGCGGTGAGGGCCTGACTCTTTTTGCCATGCTAGAAGTTTAAACAAAAAGAAAGTTTAAGAGCCAGGATAGGAATTAGAATACAATGACCTCAAGGAATTATATAACAAAAAAAATAATAATTAAATCAAAATAGGTTGTTAATATGTGATTTTTTTATGGATGTGAACTTTTAAGCCTGCAGTCAGACAATTTTATAACAAGACACGGAGGCTTCGTATTGCTTAACTCTTTCTTTACTAAAATCCACAGCAGCAAAGAATTTACATAAAAAACTAAGGACAACCCCCAAGAGAAACCCCTCCCAATGGACAGTCCATAAATAGGCTCTCCGCAGCCATATCATTCTCTTTCTTTGCTGCTCCCCACAGCAGATAAGTGCCTTTGTTTCCTTTGTGAAGTGTATTGTTTTGTCCCATTATTCTTGGGGCTTATTACTGTCCTGTTCGAATTGCTTATTATTGTTATTGCTCCGTTCTCTCATATAGATTATTTTTACTGTTTTGTTTCCTAGGGATACTATTACTATTGGTGTTTTATTCGGGGGGGGGGGGGGGGTCTCTCCCCTTTCTGCTTCTGTCCTCCTTTTGGTCTTATCGTTGGGCTGTCATTTTTTCCTGCCCGTTTTGCGTTGCGGCCCCTTGTCCATCCGGACCCACCCCCCCCCACTCTTGTTCTTACCCTTTCGGTCGGTGCCATTTTCCTCATCTTCTCCCATCCGTTCGCGCGTCCTTGCCGGCTGTAGTCTCGGTTATCGCGAGACTTTGCTTACGTCACGCGGGATTTTCGGCGCCTGTTCGGGAATCGCGGGCGCCATCTTGTTTTAGGTACTTGGTGTATAGGCGCCTGAGACCGGGAATCTCGGGCGCCATATTGGTACTCCCTTATTCTGGGGGGCGGGTTCGTCTAATTCCACCCCTTCCGGTTGCCGACGGCGCCTTTTTACCATCGCCGGACATCGGTACCTGTCTGCCTCAGCTCAGCTAAGTCACGGTTCTCCCTATTAACCCTACTTGTTCTGGAGTGACTACTCCTGCAATCATGTCCCTGCCTAGCGATGCCCCTTCTGACCCCACCACTAGCTCTACCCCAGTCCCTGCAGTTCAGTGTCAGAATGAGCCTCAGGTCGGCGATCTGCAACTGTCAATTTCTACGGCCATTGCTAATGGCATGGTCAATCTGTCGTCCATGATTAGTCAGTCTATCACCCAGGCACTCAGAGCGCAAACCTCGGCTACTACTGCGGTTTCAGCTCCGGTCTCTGATACCTCCAGAATGCTTATTAATGATAGCCTAGTTCTATCAAAAGACGGCGTGCCAAGGTCACGCAAAAGAGCCTGCCAGCGCCAGGCGGAAAAAGCGCGCTCCTGGAAATCCGCTCGGGCTCAGCCCGAACCCAGATCTGACTCAGATATAGAGTCTGATGAGGAGGTTTTTGACGAGAGTCATTATGCCTCAGACGTGGATCTGGATGGGATCCAAGTGTCTGATATGTTGGAAGGGGTCTCCCCGTCACCACAGCCCGCTTCTAGTGTGGCCCAGGAGACCAATGCCCCGGGACTTAGCTCCCTTGTTGACCCACAGGGCGATCCCCTGTTTGACCCAGACAGCCTACACCATCCCAGGTCGGCTGAGTGGCTCCCCATCCCACATGTGGCCCGCTACCTAGAGGACAGGGTCAGGAAGCCACTATCCAAAGAGACCCGAAACAAATTGAAAGCGGAATGTCCCCGCCCCTTGGTGCAGAATAAGGTGTGCGAAACACCGAATGTAGACCCCAAGATGGTGCAATTCCTATCTAAGACGGGATTTAATCCCGCAAGGGCCTAGATTCTGCTTTGCGGGCTTGTCAAGACAAGCTCTTGGACAGTTTGGGTCCCCTTACAAAGATGTTTGAATTGGCTGAGACAGCCAGGACGGAGGGCACGTCCATTGACCCGGAGGAGCTCAGTGGCTGGGCTCAACGCGCTATTTGCCTGATAGGGAACGTCAATTCCTCCCTCTCTATCGAACGGAGGAAAGCGCTTCTCATGAAAATAAAACCCAAACTGTCGAACATGGCGCTTACTGAGTCGGGTAAGGAGGCCCAGGGTCTCCTTTTTGGGGACAGTTTTATAAAAGACTTAGGCAAATTTGTAGGGGCCTTTACGGCACTTGATAAGGCCCAATCCTCGATGCGCAAAGTGTTCCGTGGGCGTGTCTCTTCTAGGGCCGGCAGCTTCAGGGGCCGACTGTCCGGCCGTGTCCAATTCCAGACTCGTGGAAACAGTCGAGGTCCCTTTCATCAACACTCCTCGTTCCAGGACCAGAGGCAGCAGTCCTCTTTCTTCCCGTCCAGAGGCCCTGCGTATCGCTCCAGAGGATTCAGGGGCAACTCGGGATCTAGACGTCCCCTTGGTAAGTCTCACAAACCCTCGGTTTTCTTTCAACCCTTGTATAGGGGGCAGACTCCGACATTTTTTACCTGCTTGGAACCGGGTCACCTCCGATCCGTGGGTGCTTGCCACGGTTCAAGGCTTTCGGATAGATTTGGTAGACGCCCGTCTATCCCTTCCGGAACCTCCGCCCTTAGTACTATCAGGGTCAGCCCGGGCGTGCATGAACCAGGAACTCCGGTCCCTTGTGGGCAAAGGGGCGATAGAGACAGCGCCGCCACACTCGGTGGGAGTGGTCAGCAACGTTTTCCTGGTGGAAAAGAAAGGTGGCCTGTTCCGACCGGTAATAAATTTGAGGAACCTAAACAGGTTTGTTCGATACCGCCATTTCAAAATGGAGGGTATTCATTTACTCAGGGACCTTCTGCTCCCGGGGGACTGGATGGTGAAACTGGACCTGAAGGATGCCTACCTGACGGTTCCTGTGGCTCCCCAGTCCCGACGTCTCCTCCAATTTCGTTGGCACGGCTACCTTTGGCAATTCACGTGCCTGCCGTTTGGCCTTTCATCAGCCCCTTGGTGTTTTACCAAGTTGATGAGGCCCGTAGTGGCGTGGCTTCGCTGCCAGGGTATTCGTCTAGTAATCTATCTGGACGATATCCTCTTCATGGCTCGTTCGCCCTCGGAACTTCTGCTTCACCTGCGGTCGGCATTGTCCCTTCTTACCGGGCTTGGTTTTGTCATCAACACCGAGAAATCGTGTCTTCAGCCTTCGAGATCGATGGAGTTTCTGGGGTTTGTGGTAGACTCCGACGAACAGACCTTGTGCCTTCCGGGTTCCAAGATCAAGGCCATCCGCAAGGAGTTGCGTCAGGTCCTGAGGCTTCCTCGGATCTCGCTGCGTCACCTGGCACGCATTATCGGTCTCCTCTCTTCCTCCATACAGGCGATTTTCCCCGCTCCTCTTCATTATCGGGCATTGCAGCGGTTGAAGATCGCTCACCTTCAAGCGGGAGCATCCTACGCGGACGAGGTGTCGCTGGATCACGAGACGAGGGACGAGATCTTGTGGTGGATCGCCAACCTCGACGCATGGAATGGCAAGGCCATCGTGGGACCCCAACCGGACCTGATCGTGGAGTCGGATGCCAGCCTTCTCGGTTGGGGCGCTTACTGCAACGGGGTTTCCACCGGAGGACCCTGGTCAGGCAGCGAATCTCATCTCCACATAAATGCGCTGGAGTTGATGGCGGGATCCTTCGCCATCCGCAGCTTCACCAGCCACAGGATATGGGCGTGCATCAAGCTCAGGATGGACAACGTGGCAGCCGTGCGGTATGTCAATGCCATGGGGGGCACTCATTCGTCGATCCTTTCCCGCATAGCGAAGGAGTTTTGGTCCTTTTGCCTGGACAGGGGTTTCACAGTGGTTGCGGAATATCTTCCAGGCCTCCGCAATACGTTTGCAGATTGGAGTTCTCGTCATTCTTCGGACTTCAGCGATTGGAGATTAGATCCTGCGGTCTTCTCTTCCATCGTCTCGATCTGGAGTTCCCTCTTTATGGATCTCTTCGCCTCTCGTTGGAACGCCCAGCTTCCGCGTTTTTACAGTTGGAGGCCGGACCCTCTGTCGGAGGCTGTGGACGCCCTGCTTCAGGATTGGTCGGGTCAGCTGGCTTATGCTTTTCCTCCGTTTGCGCTCATCCCTCGGGTGCTGTCTCAAGTCCGCCTGCAGGTGGCGGAGTTGGTTCTGGTGGTCCCGTTTTGGCAAGCCCAATCATGGTTCCCTCAGCTCCTGGAACTCCTTGTGGAGGACCCCCGTCTCCTTCCAACTTTTCCGGATCTCCTCGGCGGACCTCTGGGCCAGCGTCATCCGCTGGTAACAGACGGCTCGCTCCGCCTGTTGGCGTGCAGAATTTCGGGGAACGCTGGGATGTCGCAGGCGTATCGGGTACAACTCGTGTCCTCTTGGAAAGTGCATGGGCCCCCGGTACCAGGCGAGCATACCTTTCAGCCTGGCGACGTTGGGCTGACTGGTGCGTGGGACGGGGTGTGGATCCCCTTTCGGCTCCTGTGACGGACCTGCTCGACTTTTTGTCCTCTCTGTTTGATGAGGGCAAAGCTTATCGGTCTATTAATCTGTTTCGGTCAGCTATCTCTTCTCGTCACTTGGGTTTTGCGGGCTGTCCAGCGGGCCAGCACCCCTTGGTATGTCGGCTTCTCAAGGGATCGCGTTTGTCTCGTCCTCCGAGACCCCGTTTTACTAGCACTTGGGACGTGCTATTGGTGCTGCAATTCTTCTCTGGGTGGCCTCGCAATTCGGATTTGTCTCTGCGCCAGCTTTCGGCGAAACTGGTCACCTTGCTGTGTCTGATATCCTGCAAGAGGGTGTCGGATGTTCGAGCCTTGGATTTTGACGCGCTATCCTTTACCCCGGGTGGTGTGTCCTTTAACATCTCTCGCCGTACGAAGACTGGTATCCGGTCGGTGTCCTATCCGGCTTTCCCGGATAATAGGGCTCTTTGTCCGGTGGAATGTCTAAAAGAGTATTTGGGACGTACGACCGCTTTGCGTTCCGACTCGGCGCCTCAGTTGTTCATTTCTTTCCGCAGACCGTTCCTTCCGGTTGCTGCAGTCACCTTGTCCCGTTGGGTGAAATGGATTCTGTCCTTGGCCGGGGTGGACACTTCGGTATTCACGGCACATTCGGTTAGGGGAGCTTCCGCTACCTCCATGACCGTCGCAGGGGCCCGCCTGGAGGATGTGCTACGGTTGGCGGATTGGTCTAGAGCCTCCACTTTTAGGGAGTTTTATTTCAGACCCCCTCTGCATGCTTTTTCTTCCATTATTTCGTCACTTTAAACTTGCAATACGAAGCCTCCGCGTCTTGTTATAAAATTGCATGATTTTCCTATTCTATGACGTAAAGTCATGATTTTATTAAAGACACGGAGGCGAGTATTGCCCCCCCCCCATTTTTTCCCTCCCTCTTATTATTGACCGGTTCATGGTTCTTGTGTATATGTATTTATTGTATACTTACTTACGCATTTGATATTTTATGCTTACTGTTTTTCTATTTTCAGCTACATTGATGGTTTTTCAAGACCTACAGACGTGGACAAAATTGTTGGTACCCTTTGGTCAATGAAAGAAAAAGTCACAATGGTCACAGAAATAACTTTAATCTGACAAAAGTAATAATAAATTAAAATTCTATAAATGTTAACCAATGAAAGTCAGACATTGTTTTTCAACCATGCTTCAACAGAATTATGTAAAAAAATAAACTCATGAAACAGGCATGGACAAAAATGATGGTACCCCTAGAAAACACAGAACATAATGTGACCAAAGGGACATGTTAATTCAAGGTGTGTCCACTAATTAGCATCACAGGTGTCTACAACCTTGTAATCAGCCATTGGGCCTATATATATGGCTCCAGGTAATCACTGTGTTGTTTGGTGATATGGTGTGTACCACACTCGACATGGACCAGAGGAAGCAAAGGAAAGAGCTGTCTCAAGAGATCAGAAAGAAAATTATAGACAAGCATGTTAAAGGTAAAGGCTATAAGACCATCTCCAAGCAACTAGATGTTCCTGTGAGTACAGTTGCACATATTATTCATAAGTTTAAGATCCATGGGACTGTAGCCAACCTCCCTGGACGTGGCCGCAGGAGGAAAATTGATGACAAATCTAAGAGACGGATAATCCGAATGGTAACAAAAGAGCCTAGAAAGACTTCTAAAGAGATTCAAGGTGAACTTCATGCTCAAGGAACATCAGTGTCAGATCGCACCATCCGTCGTTGTTTGAGCCAAAGTGGACTACATGGGAGACGACCAAGGAGGACACCATTGTTGAAAACGAATCATAAAAAAGCAAGACTGGAATATGCCAAACTACATGTTGACAAGCCACAAAGCTTCTGGGAGAATGTCCTGTGGACAGATGAGACAAAAATCGAAGTTTTTGCCAAGGCACATCAGCTGTATGTTCACAGACGAAAAAATGAAGCATATCAAGAAAAGAACACTGTCCCTACTGTGAAACATGGAGGAGGCTCTGTTATGTTCTGGGGCTGCTTTGCTGCGTCTGGCACAGGGTGTCTTGAATCTGTGCAGGGTACAATGAAATCTCAAGACTATCAAGGAATTCTAGAGAGAAATGTACTAGCCAGTGTCAGAAAGCTTGGTCTCAGTCGCAGGTCATGGGTCTTGCAACAGGACAATGACCCAAAACACACCGCTAAAAACACCCAAGAATGGCTAAGAGGAAAAAATTGGACTATTCTAAAGTGGCCTTCTATGAGCCCTGACCTCAATCCTATTGAGCATCTTTGGAAGGAGCTGAAACATGCAGTCTGGAAAAGGCACCCTTCAAACCGGACACAACTGGAGCAGTTTGCTCATGAGGAGTGGGCCAAAATACCTGCTGAGAGGTGCAGATGTCTCATTGACAGTTACAGGAAGCGTTTGATTGCAGTGATTGCCTCAAAAGGTTGCGCAACAAAATATTAAGTTAGGGGTACCATCATTTTTGTCCATGCCTGTTTCATGAGTTTATTTTTTTACATAATTCTGTTGAAGCATGGTTGAAAAACAATGTCTGACTTTCATTGGTTAACATTTATAGAATTTTAATTTATTATTACTTTTGTCAGATTAAAGTTATTTCTGTGACCATTGTGACTTTTTCTTTCATTGACCAAAGGGTACCAACAATTTTGTCCACGTCTGTATGTATTACCCGTGTTCTCCTGTTTTCTTCTTGTAGGTTGATTCCTGGTCCAGTGTTCCTGAGTTCACTGCTCCTCCAAGACGTTCTTAGTTCCGGTTGGTGTCAGCTGTTCCAGGTTGGGCTCGGGTTTTAGAGTTCCGGTTCGTGGTTCCGGTTTGGAGTTTTTTCCGTGCAAGTAGGAATTCGCTCTGGTGTTCGTGTATCGTTTGGCTGGTCACATCAAAGAAAGAGGATGATATGGCTGCGGAGAGCCTATTTATGGACTGTCCATTGGGAGGGGTTTCTCTTGGGGGTTGTCCTTAGTTTTTTATGTAAATTCTTTGCTGCTGTGGATTTTAGTAAAGAAAGAGTTAAGCAATACTCGCCTCCGTGTCTTTAATAAAATCATGACTTTACGTCATAGAATAGGAAAATCATGCAATTTCTATTCTGTATAGCAATCCACAACATAGTACTGTACAGTCATGTGACTTGAATCCACAGCATGCCCTATCAATCCCAAACCTCTCCCGCGTCTTGAAGATATCATCCACTGACATGTAAAGTGAAGCAAGCCAAACGGGTAGAGGGGCGGTGCCAGACAACTATGGGGGCAGCTTATCTTCGAGAGAACAAAAGGTTCAGGCAACTGAAATTCAACTGCAGATGTCAGGGGAGATTTGAGAGGCCCCATACACATTAATCATCTTTTTTCTCAAAATAGTCAGGTTCGGCCTACATTTAAGTGTGTTAGGTCAGCTTACAGGGGTTGTCTGAGTTTGCTATATGAGTTAGTAACTGCCCACACCCAAACTCTTTGCCACCGCCCCCCTCTGCCATGTGAAATCTCACGCAGGCGCAGTACCGTGGACTGCCTGTGCTTGCGCGATGTAGAAACTTGGTGCATGCCCAGTGACACATTTGAAGCTGTTGCCCTCTGGAGCTTCTACATCGTGCAGGCAGCGGAGGGGGGCGGCGGCAAAGAGTTCGGGTGTGGGCAATTATTTATGCTGGAAGAGGCGTGCTTGGGCTCTAAAGGAAGGCGGGCTGGGCACTGTACGGGAAGTTACTGGGCTCCAGATTAGGATAATAAAGCCCCTCTGGGCACCTTGGACACTCATTTGCATAACATAAAAAGTCAATTTTATCGCTAATGAAACAAGAAACAAAGACTACAGCAAGAATATTATAACTCTACGACATGACATTCTTTTATTATTCTTACTAAAAGTTATGAATGAATTACTATCTGTTTACAAAGAAGGTCCAGGGGGGTGTTACCAGTTAGGTGTTCCAGAACAGTCTACCACTATCCAATCAGAGCTGCCAACAGGTAACTGTGCAGGAAAACAACTGGTAACACCCATCTGGACATTCATTGCAAACTGCTAGTAATTCATTCAGACATTTTAGAAGGAATAATAAGGTAATGGCACCACACAGTCATAAAAATAGATGTTCCAGAATTGCTACTACATGGGGAATGCAAGTAGTTACTAAACAGACGTGTCATGAGAGGTGACGGGTCCTCTAAAGCGGTTAACTGAGTTACTCAAACTTCTAGGTCAAAAGGAGTGAGTCATGATGATAACATTGCCATTCCAGTCTTCATATTTGCAGGGGACTGAGTTACCTGGTTGCCAGACTATAGAGGCCTTGACTATCTGACAATGTCATTACAGATGAGGCTCTATAACAGGCATGGCCAACCTGAGGTTCTCCAGCTGTTGCAAAACTACAACTCCCACCATGCTTAGACTGCCTAAAGCTATCAGCCTGCAGCAGGGCATGGTGGGAGTTGTAGTTTTACAACAGCTAAGAACGCCGCAGGTTGGCCATGCCTGCTCTATAACAATTCCTGGAAATAATGAGTTAATTAAAGTATGACATTTTATTAGCAGGAAAGTAATGTACCACCTCTCAATGGCTCCTAGGGAACAGTAGGGACACACAAATCAGTGATCTGATGCCAGCAGCAGCAGGACTAGTCACCTGGGACTGTACTCAATAGGGCTAGCAGGTCCTGACAGGTTCCCTTTAAAGGGAACCTGTCACCTCCTAAATGCATGTACCTCAGGGTAGCCCGCAGTGTGATACTAATCAGAATTTTCATCCTGCAGTCCGATGCTGTATACGGTCAGAAAACGATCTTTTATCCTCCGTCCGCGCTAATTAGCATCTCAGCCTGAATTCAAGGGGGCAGCGGCCTCCGTGCTTCACGTCAAGGTAACCACGTCCCCTCTTACCTTTGAGTGTCAGACCGAATATCGGCTTCGCTTTCCCAAGTCTCGCGCATGTGCGGTGCCCTCTGTTTTACTGCGCAAGTTATGTGAATGAGATTAGTTAGAACCTCATCCACTTTGCTGTAAATACTGCAGATTTTCTCCATTCAAATCCATTGTAGAAAATCTGCAGTATTAATACCACAAGGTTGTTGTTTTTTTTATCTAAATTCGGTAAATAGTAAGGCCTCTTTCACACGGGCATCGTGGATTTGGGCATTTGAATGCGTTTTTGCACGCGCATGAGAAAAATCGGCATGTTTGGGTTAGGTGTTGTGTAGATTGTATTATTTTCCCTTATAACATGGTTATACAGGAAAATATTAGCATTCTTAATACAGAATGCTAAGTAATATAGGGCTGGAGGGGTTAAAAAAAATATAATTTAACTCACCTTGATCCACTTGTTCGCGCAGCCCGACTTCTCTTCTGCCTTCAGGACCTGGGTAAAGGACCTTTGATGACATCACTGCGCTCATCACATGGTCCATCGCATGACCCATCACCATGGTGATGGATCATGTGACGGACCATGTGATGAGCGCAGTGACGTCACCACAGGTCCTTTTCCTCCTGCACAGCAAAGAAGAAAAAAGAAGATAAGCCGGGCTGCGCGAACAAGTGGATTAAGGTGAGTTAAATTTTTTATTTATTTTTTAACCCCTCCAGCCCTATTGTTCTGTATTAAGAATGCTATAACCATGTTATAAGGTCAAATAATAATGATCGGGTCCCCATCCCGATCATCTCCTAGCAACCGTGCGTGAAAATCGCGCCGCATCCGCACTTGCTTGCAGATGCTTGCGATTGTCACGCAGCCCCATTCACTTCTATGGGGCCTGCGTTGCATGAAAAACACACAAAATAGAGCTTGCTGCGATTTTCACACAACGCACAAGTGATGAGTGAAAATCACTGCTCATGTGAACAGCAAGAATATAGAAATGAATGGGTCCGGATTCAGTGCTCACGCATTGGTCCAGCGCGGAAATCTCGCCCGTGTGAAAGAGGCCTAAGTTTTGCTGAATCTTTTCCCATCAGCTATACATGAATCTGCTCTGCTCCTCCTGATCTACATGCTGCATGCAGATTGCATTTTGTGCCGACAGATCCTCTTTACATTTTTACCTGCTAGTTAAAACCAGATCCTGTTTTTATTTTCTGATTGCAGATTTTTTTCATTCTCCTCCCTGAACATGATTATGGGGGCGGCCATCTTGCCTGAGCTGTTCTTAACAGCATTTAGAAAGCATTAATAAAATTGCCATAGACACAATGGTCAGGAGGGGACCCTATTGACTTCTATGGGGAGTTTTCTGGGCACACTCTGTGACCTGGTCATTGTACAAGGGAAGAATAGATAAGATTTGACAATCACGTATTGTAAACGGTGGAGCCTGTCTTATCTATACACAGAGGTGATATCATTACAGGCAGGATTAGGATGACAGATAAGCAGGTCATTGGAGTAAAGTGATCTGTACAAAGAAGTGGTGCTTTTTATTAGGTGTAGTGACCAGTGCTAAAACTGCAGGATTGCAGAGTAATACATGAATTGTACTGCAGATAAGGAGTCCAGATCACTATTTTGTATTGTCCTACTGCCCCCCTGTTCTCCTGCTGTCAGCGCTCAGAGCTGCACTGAAATACACAGTCAGGACTGCTGTGCACGCGGACATGAGTCCTCTCCATTATGTTAGCACATAACACATGACTGTGTATTTCAGTCTTCTTCCCCTGTACCTGGGTCAGTTATGGCCGCTCTAGTTAGAGGGTACAATGTAAGAAAATCATGTCCCACAAAGGTCTTTTTTCCCCCCTGCATAAGGCCTCATGCACACGACCGTTGTGTGCATCCGTGGCCGTTGTGCCGTTTTCCGTTTTTTTTCGCGGACCCATTGACTTTCAATGGGTCCGTGGAAAAATCGGAAAATGCACCATTTTGCAGCCGAGGCCGTGATCCGTGTATCCTGTCCGTCAAAAAAATATGACCTGTCCTATTTTTTTGACGGACAATGGTTCACGGACCCATTCAAGTCAATGGGTCCGTGAAAGAACACGGATGCACACAAGATTGGCATCCGTGTCCGTGATCCGTGGCCGTAGGTTGCTTTCATACAGACGGATCCGAAGATCCGTCTGCATAAAAGCTTTTTCTGATCTAAGTTTTCACTTCGTGAAAACTCATATCCGACAGTATATTCTAACACAGAGGCGTTCCCATGGTGATGGGGACGCTTCTAGTTAGAATACACTACAAACTTTGTACAAGACTGCCCCCTGCTGCCTGGCAGCACCCGATCTCTTACAGGGGGATATGATAGCACAATTAACCCCTTCAGGTGCGGCACCTGAAGGGGTTAATTGTACTATCATATCCCCCTGTAAGAGATCAGGGCTGCCAGGCAGCTGGGGGCAGACCCCCCCCCCCCTCCCCAGTTTGAATATCGTTGGTGGCACAGTGTGCGCCCCCCATCGGGCCCCCCCTTCCTTCCTCTATTGTTATAAATTGTTGGTGGCACAGTGTGCACCCCCCATCGGGCCCCCCCTTCCACCCTCTATTGTTATAAATCGTTGGTGGCACAGTGAGCGCCCTCCATCGGCCCCCCTCCCTCTATAGCAGTAACAACATTGGTGGCAGTGTGCGGCCTCCCATCTCCCCCCCCATCATTGGTGGCAGCGGAGTTCCGATCAGAGTCCCAGTTTAATCGCTGGGGCTCCGATCGGTAACCATGGCAACCAGGAAGCTACTGCAGCCCTGGTTGCCATGGTTACTTAGCGATAGTACAACAGTAGAAGATTCATACTTACCTGCTTGCTGCTGCGATGTCTGTGACCGGCCGGGAGCTCCTCCTACTGGCAAGTGACAGTTCTTTAGCAATGCGCCGCACAGACCTGTCACTTACCAGTAGGTGGAGCTTCCGGCCGGACACAGACATCGCAGCAGCAAGCAGGTAACTATGAATCTTCTACTATTGTACTATTGCTAAGTAACCATGGCAACCAGGACTGCAGTAGCGTCCTGGTTGCCATGGTTACCGATCGGAGCCCCAGCGATTAAACTGGGACTCCGATCCGAACTCCGCTGCCACCAATGATCGGGGGGGGGGGGGGGGGGTGGGAGGCCGCACACTGGCCACCAATGTTGTTACTGCTATAGAGGGAGGGGGGCCGATGGGGGGCGCACACTGTGCCACCAACGATTTATTACACTAGAGGGAGGACGGGGGGCCCGATGGGGGGTGCACACTGTGCCACCAACGATATTCAAACTGGGGAGGGGGGGGTCTGCCCCCTGCTGCCTGGCAGCCCTGATCTCTTACAGGGGGATATGATAGTACAATTAACCCCTTCAGGTGCCACACCTGAAGGGGTTAATTGTGCTATCATATCCCCCTGTAAGAGATAGGGTGCTGCCAGGCAGCAGGGGGCAGTCTTGTACAAAGTTTGTAGTGTATTCTAACTAGAAGCGTCCCCATCACCATGGGAACGCCTCTGTGTTAGAATATACTGTCGGATCTGAGTTTCACGATGTAGCTCATATCCGACAGTATATTCTAACATAGAGGCGTTCCCATGGTGATGGGGACGCTTCAAGTTAAAATATACCATCGGATTGGAGAAAACTCCAATCCGATGGTATAAAAGAAGTCCACACTTTACATTGAAAGTCAATGGGGACGGATCCGTTTGAAATGGCACCATATTGTGTCAACGTCAAACGGATCCGTCCCCATTGACTTGCATTGTAATTCAGGACGGATCCGTTTGGCTCCGCACGGCCAGGCGGACACCAAAACGTCCGCCTGGCCGTGGATCCTCCAAAAATCAAGGAAGACCCACGGACGAAAAAACGGTCACGGATCACGGACCTACGGACCCCGTTTTTGCGGACCGTGAAAAAAAACTGTCGTGTGCATGAGGCCTAACGGAAACAGGACGGATCCGTTTTGCAGCCCATAGACTGGATCTAAAGACATTCCGTCATAGAACTGCATTATGGTCCGTGATAACGCAATTCACCTTTTACCAGTAAACGAAGCGTGAACGACTTTCATAAGCGGAAATTCTCTCATCTCTATTTATTATGGTTTTCCGATTTGTTAGTAAAAGATGTAAGGCTACTTTCACACTGGCGTTTTGAACTCCGTTTGTGAGATCCGTTTCAGGGCTCTCACAAACGGTTCAAAACGGATCAGTTTAGCCCCAATACATTCTGAATGGATAAGGATCCGCTCAGAATGCATCAGTTTGCCTCCGTTCCGCCTAAATTCCACTTTTGAGGCGGACACCAAAACGCTGCTTGCAGCGTTTTGGTGTCTGCCTGGCGATGCGGAGCCAAACGCATCTGTCCTGACTTACAATGTAAGTCAATGGGGACGGATCCGTTTTCACTGACACAATATGGTGCAGTTGAAAACTGATCTGTCCCCCATTGACTTTCAAAGTAAGTCAGGACGGATCCATTTTAACTTAGACTTAAAAAAAAAAAAAAAAGAATAATGCAAAGCGATCCGTTCTGAACAGATACCATTTGCATTATAGGTGCGGATCTGTCTGTGCAGATACCAGACGGATCCGCACATAACGCAGGTGTGAAAGTAGCCTTATCGGTTCATGATTTTGGGATAAGTTGTCCATAAAAAATGGTTACTTGTTATATTCAGGTAGTATTTCAGAGCTATCTCCCTAATATGCTGGGGGCAGTGTGCAGACACCTCAGCTGGACAGCAGCCCTCACATTGCAGGAGCATAAGACACAGTTCACACGGAGTCACAGCCCCACAGGCTGAAAGCAGTCACCACGTCTGTGTATTCCCCTCACAGACAGAGCGCCAGGCAGGGCGTGGTCACGTGACTCACCAGGCGCCCTTCCGCCCTGTCTGCGCCGCTGGCTGGGACTTCCAGTCAGGTGTCCGGGGGATCAGGTTACAGTGATTTCATCACTGAGGTGACTATGTAAACACACGTCCTGGGCGCTGCTTGTAAAATCAGCAATGCGACAATTACTAGAAAGGGTCGGGCCGGGCCTCCATTTTATGGCGCAGGCTGGCACTTCATTTCCTCATCATGGGCTGTGAATGGAGTGTGAAGTTACACTGCGGGGGGTTGAACACTCCATGGGCGTAGTAGTAGTTTCTCCAGCAGCCGCACCTTCCATTATCAGCACATTGAATTGTTATTGCTGGGGCTTGTGTTCAGCTTTTCATGGTTAACTCTTTGTTGACCAATGAATCTTTAGCCTTAAAGGGGCATTCCCATTAGGCCTCTTTCACACGGGCGTGTGTTCCCCGTGGTCGTGCTGCGGCCCGCAAATGCGGGCCACAATGCACGAGCGCAGTCTTTGGGGCAGCGGATCGCGGACCTATTCACTTGAACGGGTCCGCGATCCGCCCGTTCCGCAAAAACATAGGACATGTTCTATCTTTTTGCGGAACGGAAGTACGGGACAAAACTCCATGGAAGCACTCCATAGTGCTTCCGTTCCGCATCTCCAGATTTGCAGACCCATTGAAGTAAATGGGTCCGCATCCGTGATGCGGAATGCCCACCGACCGGCACCCGTGTATTGCGGATCCGCAAATGCGGTCCGCAATATGGCAACGGGGTGCACACGCCCGTGTGAAAGAGGCCTTAGGCTTCATTCACACGACCGTATGTGTTTTTCAGTCTGAAAAAAACGAAACGGATGACAACGTATTCTGATCCATTGTAACAATGCCTATCCTTGTCCGCAAATCGGACAAGAATAGGACCTGTTTTTTTTTTTTTTCAGGGGGGCTACGGAACGGACATACGGATGTGGATGGCACACGGTGTGCTGTCCGCCTTTTTGGCAGACCCATTGAAATAAATGGGTCTGCATCCTATCCGTAAAAATAAATGGAACGGACACAGAAACAAAATACATTCGTGTGAGTGTAGCCTTCACATATATAGCATATCCATACCTCTGAGGGTCCTCTGCGGTCTCAGACTGTGGCAGTGGTGAATTAACTGACCCCGTTCTCTCCCGAAAGGTGAGGTTCCCAGAGGTTTACCATAGAAGTACCCTTTAATGATCTGACACTGGGGGTTATTTACTAAGCCTTTTACTCCCCTTTTGCGCTGGCTTTGCAGCTGGAAGATGCGCGTAATTTATGATGGGGCGTGTGCCTTCAGCAGTCCGTGGCCCCTGGCAAGAGTAGTTTTTGCCAACATGTGCGATTGTTTCCAGGCGCAAATGTTGGTAATTTTGTCATGGCTGATGTCGTAGCCCCCGACACACAGATACGGAGCAACAACGTCCATGTGATAAAATATTGTTGCATGGGTGTTTAAAACATTGCAAGAAGGGGTGACGTGCAACATTTTTACGCCAAATACTAGCATGCATTTTTATTCATTGGAGACGGATACTGTGTAAACTTGACATAATCTGCGATGTAGCCGTTACCGCAGATGTGAACACAGCCCTAGGCTTTATTGATACGGGCCCTTTAGCATCGGTATTGGGGCTCATGCACCCGTCTGGGAAACACGGCCATATCTCCTGGACTAACTGCGGCTCCTCTGACCCAAACTCACTGTATGATGATGGTGGTTTATGATGCAGGGAGTTCCTATCTGGTCGTGGGTCTAATGTACTGTACTCGCATCACACGGCACAATATATGTGGATGGGATTTTCAAACGGATTCCAGCCCTTCAAAGTACAGGGGTGAAATGAGCGGTGAATAAGCTGCATCTTCTTTTCTCTAGGAGAGTATCCGTTGGATTGGGCTGACCTTGTGACAGCCTTGTGCTCCTCAAACACGAGGCAGTATCCCATCTATGATCTGTCATACAAAGAAAGGAAGTGAAGCCGCCACTTCTGTTACATATAGGACCATTTCTGCTTATTTTGTAGGGTGCCTGACCCGCCGCACTGCCCATATGAGTGCTATTACAGTGCTACAGCAACAGATGTTGATCCAGATTAAGGCCCCATTCACACAACTGTATTTTTGGTCCGCATACGATCGACATTTCTTACAGATCGGATGCGGACCCATTCATTTCAATGGGTCCGCAAAAAACACAGACAGCACACCGATGTCCGCATCCGTATGTCTGTTCCAAAGCCCCGGAAAAAAAAAAAAGATAGAACATGTCCTATTCTTGTCTGTTTTGCAGACAAGATTAGTTACTGTTACAATGGATCCGCAAAACTAAATGCCGTCACTTGTATTTTTTGCGGACCGCAGAATACATACGGTCATGTGAATGCACCCCAAGACTAGGACTACACATTGACTTTGGATGCATGCGCTGTACAATACCTACTATGGGCAGCAGCATCATTCATCCTAATACGCATGCGCAGCTTAGGGAGAGTTCACATCACTGTTATTTTCCTGTTCTTCTGATCTGTCAGAACAGAAGAAAAAAACAGGGTCCTGTAAAAAAAAAAGATCCTCAGCATCAGTTAAGCACATACATATGGCATCCATTTGAGCCATTTCCGGCTGAGATCCGTTTTTTTAGACGGAAAAAAAAAGTCCTACATTCAGTACTTTTTTCCTGTTTTAAAAAAAATGGATATGAGACGGAAATGTCTCAAACGGATGCCAAATGTGCACAACTGATCCTCAGGACCTCCTCCTTCTACAGGACCCTGTTTTTTTTTCTCTGTTCTTCTGACGGTGATGTGAACTCTCCCTTACGCTGGGTTCACACCTGAGCGTTTTACAGCGCGTTCCTACGCGCTGTAAAACGCACAACAGGCAAGAACCAATGATTCCCTATGGGAATGGTTCTCACCTGGGCGTTTTACAGCGCGTACGATCGCGCTGTAAAACGCCCGACGCTCAAACAAGTACAGGAGCTTTTTTTGGCGCGTTTGACGCGCGTTTGGGCCATAGACTCTTTGGACAACACTGCTGTCAATCACCCAAACGCGCGTCAAACGCGCGTTCACTATTAAAAAAAACGCGCATAAAAACGCGCATAGAAACGCGCGTTTGAGAAACGCCTAGGTGTGAACCCAGCGTTACTGGGAATGTGTTGACTGCTTGGGCGATAGAGAGACTCCCTTTAATGCCCCGTTCACATTTCTGTTTTTCACTGACGTGTGCTGTCCGCATTTTCTGTGGACAGCACACAAACCCATTGGTTTTAATATGTTTGTTCACACATCAGTATTTTTTACAGACTGTATATACACACCTTTGCTGACCAAACACGCCCGTTGAAGTCTATGGATCCGTGAAAATCACAGACGCAACACGGATGGCATCAGTGTTTGGTCCGTGTTAAGTCCATTTTTCACTGCACACAAACGTATTTTTTGTCTGACTACCGCTCTTTTTTTTTTTTTTTTGCGGCCCATATGCAGAACTATTCACTTCAATGAGGCCGTAAAAAAAACTGAAATAACATAGTGTGCATTCCGTGTCCAAATGTTCGCATGTCTGTTTGGCAAAAAAAATACACAATGTCCTATTATTGTCCACGTTATGGACAAGGATAGGACTCTTTTATTAGGGGCTGGCCATTACGTTCTGCAAAATGCAGAATGCACACGGCCGGTATTCATGTTTCTGAAATTGCGGACCGCAAAAAACAGCGGTCGTGTGCATGAACCCTTATAGGAGATGCATTTGAAATACATTTTAAGCTGAGCAGTGTCCGTGGAATACGGATAACACATGGAGGGCAAAAACCAGACATGGACAACTTCACGGATAAAACACAGATTTTTTTTTTTCACAGATGTCAAACGGACACGGAAATGAGAACGCGGCTTTGTCGGGATTCTGTCAATAGGGTCAGCGGGGCTCATCATTTGATGGATCCATTATAAAGGGTAACCATGATACATATGTGACCAGAATGTAAAAGCAGACAACAAACCTATGAGACAATTCCTGGACTAGCGATTCCCAACTATCAGTGTTTTTTCTGAGTTGCTTGCTTTCAGGTGGGTCAGGAGCAGTAGCTGACAACTATCTCGTGTCTCGCTGGCTTTACATATTTTTGCAGCTGCTTGCATGGGTGTAGACTGTTACTCACAGCGTTTATGAGACATTTATGACTGTCTAAGGACAGAATTATATGACACCTGATGTGGACCTTAGATCGCCTTCACACCAGCATTTTTCCAAACTCCATTAGGCTACTTTCACATTAACGGCAGGGGAGTCCGGCGGGTGAACAGCCTGTTGGATCCGTCCTGCCGTTAGTTCACGCACTGCCACTCCATCCCCACTGACTATAATGGGGGTGGGGGCGGAGTACCGGCTGCAGCGCACTGAGAGAGACAGCTGGACTAAAAGTACTGCATGTCGTAGTTTTAGTCCGGCTGTCTCTCGCTGTGCGCTGCCGCTGGAACTCTGCCCCCACCCCCATTATAGTCAATGGGGACAGAGCGCAGTCCGGGGGCACATGTGAACTAGCGGCAGGACGGATCCGACAAGCTGTTCACCCGCCGGAACAGCCTGCCGGACTCTTCGTTCTTTAAAAGACTGGATTCACAAATGCAGTGCAAGCCAAGCACAATGAGGTGGATCCAAAAAGGAGCACTTCTCACATGGCAGATGCCTTAAACCTGCCCTAGGTGAGCTGCACATGGACGCAGGCAGACTTGCAGAAATTCCACACAAATTTCCGTGCGGCTTTAAAAGCAGATCTCACCCGTATATTGAAAAGGATGAAATCTGCACAGAAAATGGCACAAACCATTGACACGCTGCAGAATTCAAAATCCACGCGGCAGGTCAATTCCTGCACAAACGAAAGAAGCAAAATATACATGAGATTTGCTGGTACTGTATTATGCTGTGGTTTTTCCTGCGCAAGAATCAGCACAAACCTGAGCAGGTAGCCTAAGGCCTCTTTCACACAAACTATACGGATTGGCTCCGGATGCGTTCAGGGTGCGTTCAGTGAAACTCGCACCATTTTGCAAGCAAGTTCAGTCAGTTTTGTCTGCGCGTACGGACGCCGTGTCCCCTTCACACAGGTGATCGGCGGGAGTCAGACCCCCACAGATCTGATGCTGGTGACCTGTCCTGAGGACAGATCAAAATCCGTAGCCCTTCTGTTACAGATAGACTATTCAGAAGATGACTCATAATCACAGGTCTAAAATTCTCTGCAGCGGAAGGGCCACTATCCTGTTAAAGGTAGCCATTCTGAGAACCTCATATATACCCCGCAGATGGACAATAGTTACATGTGATGAACGCATGACCGGAGAGGCCAGAAACACACATGTTGCTATGGTACCAAAGTGAAGCACTTAGAGAGTGGGAATATCTTCTGGAAGCTTCCGTAGTATAGCTGGAAGAACGTCTGGCCCATTTGTTATGGCTATGAAGGTGTTAGGTGTCAGGTTGCCATGTCTTCCATAAAAGATCATCTGCATTTCAATGTCTTCATGCGCACAGATTGATCTGAATACTCTGCTGAGGAGGTGGTAAGAAAACCTTTGTTTTTCCAGCACACTATTATCAGAATGCCAACGTGTTTGATGATCCATCTGCCCGGTTGTACCGCTGTGGTTGCACAGTAGCACATGCTGGTTCAATTTTTCATGTGAAGCAAATCCTAAGTAATAGTGAGGTGAACAAAATATTTATCACTGTCTACCCCGCTAAGGCCTCATGCACACAACCGTCGTTTTGGTCTGCATCCGAGCCACAGTTCTTGGAGCCATTCACTTAACCGTTGCTCCGTTCCGTGGTCTGCTAAAAAAAAATAACCTGTCCTATTCTAGTCCGTTTTTGCGGACAAGAATAGGCAGTTATATCAATGGCTGTCCGTGCCGTTCTGCAAATTGCAGAACGCACACGGACGCCATCTGTGTTTTGCAGATCCACTATTTGCGGACCGCAAAACACACAATGGTCGTGTACATGAGGCCTTAAAGGGCTAGACAGTGCTAGGAAGAAATCAGTGATCGGTGGGGGTAATTCTTATCCCTTTATGGTCCATTTTACTTACATATTCATTTTTTTAAATATTTGCCCGGAAACCACTTTTAACTCTACGAGTCATGTGCCATCCCCTCAGACTCTGCGTATAACACAGTGTACCTCACTGACTGGGACACTCTACACAGGGGCACTATTTATGCGGGCACTTGAGCCTGTACATCATACATAATATAGTTACACATTGACTTCTTGCCCATCCAGTATATTATAAAATATATATTTATACTATTAACTACTCATTCAACCATAACCACTTAGAGGGGAATTTATTAAGTGATTTGCACTACTATTTTGTGGTAGAAAAGTCACAATTAATGACGTACGCAATATTTTCACTTAAATCTTACCGCTTAAAAGATTTTCACAGAGAGGGCATGGTTGACATTTTTACAACCAATTTACTATAGCTAACGGCTCATGCGTATGTCCGTTGCCTTTTTTGCAGTCCACAAATTGCGGATCCTGGCCGTGTGTGTTCCGCATTTTGCGGAACGGACTGTCCTGCCAGCTATAGAACTGTCCTATTCCCTTGTCCGTTAAACGGACAAAAATAGGACATGTTCTATTTTTTTGCAGTGACGTGGAACGGACATATGGATGCGGAGAGCACGCATTATGCTGTCTGCATCTTTTCAGCCCCATCAAAGTGAATGGGTCAGCATCTGCCCCACAAAAACTGCGGATCAAATGCAGACCAAAAATACGATCGTGTCCATGAGCCGGCGCAAAGAGACGTGACTCAATGCCCAGCGCTCAGGAGCTGCGCCCGCCCGATCAGCGGCAGGGGTCTGGCACTCACTGATAGCCAGACCCATGCTGTGTGTGCCATCATCGCGATGTCCGTGCAGGGAGGAAGCAGCCATCGGGTCCCCGCGCTGCTGTGACGGAGACCCGATGGCAGGGAAGGCAGCCTGATGCCTTACTTAGGCATGTACCACTCTAACCGTCACCTCATCTCACCAAAAATGAGCCCCTACCTAAAACAATCGTTGTGGGGAGCCAGGCCTAATAGAGTATGCATGGAAGCCCAGCGGTCATGTGACAGGAAGTGTGGAGTCAAGCTAATTCAAGCTGCAGATGCACTCTGCCAGACCGCTCAACCCTCTGCCTGTCAGAGTAAGTATGGCCGCCGGCCTGTGATGGCTTGTCTTGGGTCTTATTGCCTTGCTGTCCCGACTGTCTGCTGGAGTGCGCAAGTACTTCTCAGGGTTAACCCTTTGCAAAGTGCTGTTAATCTGCCTCCTTACTGAGCCTATCTGCTGGAAGTGAAGGTTTAAATTCCTGTCAGTATAAGGCCCCTTTCACACGGGTGAGTATTCCACGCGGGTGCAATGCGTGAGGTGAACGTATTGCACCCGCACTGAAACCGGACCCATTCATTTCTATGGGGCTGTGCACACGAGCAGTGATTTTCACGCATCACTTCTGCATTGCGTGAAAATCGCAGCATGTTCTATATTCTGCGTTTTTCACGCGAGGCAGGCCCCATAGAAGTGAATGGGGCTGCGTGAAAATCGCAAGCAAGTGCGGATGCGGTGCGATTTTCACGCACGGTTGCTAGGAGACGATCGGGATGGGGACCCGATCTTTATTATTTCCCCTTATAACATGGTTATAAGGGAAAATAATAGCATTCTGAATACAGAATGCATAGTACAATAGGGCTGGAGGGGTTAAAAAAAATTAACTCACCTTAACCACCTCAGCCCCCCTAGCTTAACCGCCTCCGGACCGCCTAACGCAGATGTGCGGTCCGGAGGCGGCAGCCCTGCGCACGACGACGCATATACACGTCATCTCGCGAGGGCCGGGATTTCCTGAGAACGCGCACACACAGGCGCGCGCGCTCACAGGAACGGAAGGTAAGCGAGTGGATCTCCAGCCTGCCAGCGGCGATCGCTCGCTGGCAGGCTGGAGATCTGATTTTTTTAACCCCTAACAGGTATATTAGGGGTATATTAGGGTTTTGATAACAGCGTCTAATATACCTGCTACCTGGTCCTCTGGTGGTCCCTTTTGTTAGGATCGACCACCAGAGGACACAGGTAGGTCAGTAAAGTCGCACCAAACACTACACTACACCCCCCCCGTCACTTATTAACCCATGATCACCCCATATAAACTCCCTGATCACCCCCTGTCATTGATCACCCCCCTGTCAGGCTCCGTTCAGACGTCCGTATGATTTTTACGGATCCACGGATACATGGATCGGATCCGCAAAACACATGCGGACATCTGAATGGAGCCTTACAGGGGGGTGATCAATGACAGGCGGGTGATCACCCATATACACTCCCTGATCACCCCCTGTCATTGATCACCCCCCTGTAAGGCTCCATTCAGACGTCCGCATGTGTTTTGCGGATCCGATCCATGTATCCATGGATCCGTAAAAATCATACGGACGTCTGAATGGAGCCTTACAGGGGGGTGATCACCCATATACACTCCCTGATCACCCCCTGTCATTGATCACCCCCCTGTAAGGCTCCATTCAGACGTCCGTATGATTTTTACGGATACATGGATCGGATCCGCAAAACACATGCGGACGTCTGAATGGAGCCTTACAGGGGGGTGATCAATGACAGGCGGGTGATCACCCATATACACTCCCTGATCACCCCCTGTCATTGATCACCCCCCTGTCATTGATCACCCCCCTGTAAGGCTCCATTTAGACGTCCGCATGTGTTTTGCGGATCCGATCCATGTATCCGTAAAAATCATTCGGACGTCTGAATGGAGCCTTACAGGGGGGTGATCAATGACAGGGGGGTGATCACCCATATACACTCCCTGATCACCCCCTGTCATTGATCACCCCCCTGTAAGGCTCCATTCAGACGTCCGTATGATTTTTATGGATCCATGGATACATGGATCGGATCCGCAAAACACATGCAGACGTCTGAATGGAGCCTTACAGGGGGGTTATCAATGACAGGCGGGTGATCATCCATATACACTCCCTGATCACCCCCTGTCATTGATCACCCCCCTGTAAGGCTCCATTCAGACGTCCGCATGTGTTTTGCGGATCCGATCCATGGATCCGTAAAAATCATACGGACGTCTGAATGGAGCCTTACAGGGGGGGTGATCAATGACAGGGGGGTGATCACCCTGATCACCCCCCTGTAAGGCTCCATTCAGACGTCCGCATGTGTTTTGCGGATCCGATCCATGGATCCGTAAAAATCATACGGACGTCTGAATGGAGCCTTACAGGGGGGTGATCAATGACAGGGGGGTGATCACCCATATACACTCCCTGATCACCCCCTGTCATTGATCACCCCCCTGTAAGGCTCCATTCAGACGTCCGCATGTGTTTTGCGGATCCGATCCATGGATCCGTAAAAATCATACGGACGTCTGAATGGAGCCTTACCAGGGGGGTGATCAATGACAGGGGGGTGATCAGGGAGTCTATATGGGTGATCACCCCCCTGTCATTGATCACCCCCCTGTCATTGATCACCCCCCCCCCCCCCTGTAAGGCTCCATTCAGACATTTTTTTGGCCCAAGTTAGCGGAAATATATATATTTTTTTTGTTTGTTTTTTCTTACAAAGTCTCATATTCCACTAACTTGTGTCAAAAAATAAAATCTCACATGAACTCGCCATACCCCTCACGGAATCCAAATGCGTAAACATTTTTAGACATTTATATTCCAGACTTCTTCTCACGCTTTAGGGCCCCTAAAAAGCCAGGGCAGTATAAATACCCCACATGTGACCCCATTTCGGAAAGAAGATACCCCAAGGTATTCCGTGAGGGGCATATTGAGTCCATGAAAGATTGAAATTTTTGTCCTAAGTTAGCGGAAAGTGAGACTTTGTGAGAAAAAAACAAAAAAAAACAATTTCCGCTAACTTATGCCAAAAAAATAAAAAATTTCTATGAACTCGCCATGCCCCTCATTGAATACCTTGGGGTGTCTTCTTTCAAAAGTGGGGTCACATGTGGGGTATTTATACTGCCCTGGCTTTTTAGGGGCCCGAAAGTGTGAGAAGAAGTCTGGGATCCAAATGTCTAAAAATGCCCTCCTAAAAGGAATTTGGGCACCTTTGCGCATCTAGGCTGCAAAAAAGTGTCACACATCTGGTATCGCCGTACTCAGGAGAAGTTGGGCAATGTGTTTTGGGGTGTCATTTTACATATACCCATGCTGGGTGAGAAAAATATCTTGGTCAAATGCCAACTTTGTATAAAAAAATTTGAAAAGTTGTCTTTTGCCAAGATATTTCTCTCACCCAGCATGGTTATATGTGAAATGACACCCCAAAACACATTGCCTAACTTCTCCTGAGTACGGCGATACCACATGTGTGACACTTTTTTGCAGCCAAGGTGGGCAAAGGGGCACATATTCCAAAGAGCACCTTTCGGATTTCACAGGCCATTTTTTTACAGATTTTGATTGCAAGGTACTTCTCACACATTTGGGCCCCTAAATTGCCAGGGCAGTATAACTACGCCACAAGTGACCCCATTTTGGAAAGAAGACACCCCAAGGTATTCCGTGAGGGGCACGGCGAGTTCCTAGAATTTTTTATTTTTTGTCACAAGTTAGCGGAAAATGATGATTTTTCTTTTTTTTTCTTTTTTCCTTACAAAGTCTCATATTCCACTAACTTGCGACAAAAAAAAAAAAATTCTAGGAACTCGCCATGCCCCTCACGGAATACATTGGGGTGTCTTCTTTCCAAAATGGGGTCACTTGTGGCGTAGTTTTACTGCCCTGGCAATTTAGGGGCCCAAATGTGTGAGAAGAACTTTGCAATCAAAATGTGTAAAAAATGGCCTGCGAAATCCGAAAGGTGCACTTTGGAATATGTGCCCCTTTGCCCACCTTGGCTGCAAAAAAGTGTCACACATCTGGTATCGCCGTACTCAGGAGAAGTTGGGGAATGTGTTTTGGGGTGTCATTTTACATATACCCATGCTGGGTGAGAAAAATATCTTGGTCAAATGCCAACTTTGTATAAAAAAAATGGAAAAGTTGTCTTTTGCCAAGATATTTCTCTCACCCAGCATGGGTATATGTAAAATGACACCCCAAAACACATTCCCCAACTTCTCCTGAGTACGGCGATACCAGATGTTTGACACTTTTTTGCAGCCAAGGTGGGCAAAGGGGCACATATTCCAAAGTGCACCTTTCGGATTTCGCAGGCCATTTTTTACACATTTTGATTGCAAAGTACTTCTCACACATTTGGGCCCCTAAATTGCCAGGGCAGTATAACTACGCCACAAGTGACCCCATTTCGGAAAGTAGACACCCTAAGGTATTCCGTGAGGGGCATGGCGAGTTCCTAGAATTTTTTATTTTTTGTCGCAAGTTAGTGGAATATGAGACTTTGTAAGAAAAATTTTATTTTTTTATAAAATCATCATTTTCCGCTAACTTGTGACAAAAAATAAAAAGTTCTATGAACTGACTATGCCCATCAGCGAATACCTTAGGGTGTCTACTTTCCGAAATGGGGTCATTTGTGGGGTTTTTCTACTGTCTGGGCATTGTAGAACCACAGGAAACATGACAGGTGCTCAGAAAGTCAGAGCTGTTTCAAAAAGCGGAAATTCACATTTTTGTACCATAGTTTGTAAACGCTATAACTTTTACCCAAACCATTTTTTTTTTTTTGCCCAAACATATTTTTTTTATCAAAGACATGTAGATTTTAATTTAACACGTATTCAGTCTATATTTTAATTCAACACGTTATTTAGTGTATATTTGACTTTCTTATGCTATCTCTTCTCTTAAAATACTGATAATACATAGCACAAATAGTACGCTAGTTTTATTGGTATTAACTTGGGTGTTAATTATTCACCCTGAGGCTCGTTCATGGGCCACTAATATTACCTATTTTTTGCAGAGAGTGGCGCTATTATTTGTTTGTTTGTCTTTTGTTTGTTTTTAGATGATGGCAGGGCCGTCTTGAGACGTCCTCCTTGACGTTTCAGCGTTAACGGCCCAACCTTTATCTTTTATCTTTCACCTGTCCATCAGGAGAAGCAAGCTTTGACTGCAGATGGTCTATCTATTACTTGGATGGGAAAACTGGTATATGTATTCCCTCAGTTTCCTCTAAATACTCAAGGTCCTGAGGAAAATATTGGAAGAAAAGACAATAGCAATGCAGAGCGTGGTTTTGTCTAACATTGATTATGTCGAGAGGGATCTTCTGGAAGCTTCCACTGCGGCCCAATATTCTATCCCAGAGAGCAATCCTTCATCCAAATCTGAAGATGCTCCACCTAACTGCCTGGAGACTCAGCGGCAAACCTTATTAGAGTTCTGCCTCTCCTCTGAGGTTGTCGGCACAATTCTAGCCTCCAGAAGAACTGATACTATTAAAATTTATAATAGAGTCTGGAAAATCTTCAAGTCATGGTGTACCAGGCAATCTTGGGTTCCTAAAGCTATAACCAGCATTCTTCAGTTCTTGCAAGAGGGTGTCAGTAAAGATCTTAACACTCTGAAATTACAGATTACAGCCATAAACACTCAGCTTCAGGGATTATTATCCGATAACTGCCTGGTAAAGTCGTTCTTCAGAGCCCTGAAGATTGCTAATCCAGCGGTTCATCCTCTGCTTCCTTCCAAGGTCCTTTCTCTTGTTTTGTTGCTGCTTTCCAACTCACCATTTGAGCCTTTACAGCAAGCATCTCTGCACTTGATCTTAAAGACATTCTTTCTTATGGCAATAACAGCCAGAAGAATAAGTGAGCTCCAAGCTCTGTCTATCCGGGACCCATATGTCAGAGGCCTGGGTCACTGTCTGGTTCTTCAAACAATGCCTGGATCCCTTCCAAAGGTGGCTTCCAGCAATAATATTATAAATCAAGAAATCACCTTACCTGTGCTATGTCCAGATCCTGTTGGAGAAGTACAGGCATCACTTCATCTGTTAGATATAAGAAGAGCTATCTTGTGTTATCTAGAGAAGTCAGAAAAGTTTAGATCAGCAGAGAATCTGTTCATACAGCATCATGGTCCAAATAAGGGTAACAGAGCGAGCAAGGCCACTTTTGCCAGATGGATACACAGTACAATAAAAAGATGCTATTCTCTGAAGGAAGTTCAGTATTGCCTTAACGTCAAGGCGCACTCAACCAGATCAACGGGATTTTTATGAATCGAGCTAGCTCAGGTGTCCCTTCACCACTTCTGCTCGGCAGCAACCTGGTCCTCGAATTCCACCTTCATGAAACATTATCAACTGGAGCTGATTCAGGCAGAGGGCTCTAATTTTGGCAAAATAGTATTGAAGTTAGCATATTCTACACCCCCTCCCCCATTAATTTTTGCTTTTCAAATCCCATATGTAGTTGTGCTGCCGTAGGACGTCCAGGAAAAGTGAAACTTTACCCACCTGAAATTTTCGTTTCCTGTAGTCCTTAGGCAGCACAACTCTCCCTCCCTTAATAAATGTAAATTTTTTGCTTGTTTATAATCCAAGGAGGCTTCTCTGGTGTCAGGGTTTTATGGGTGGACCTGGCGTGTGAATGGTTGATTAATTTAGTTTTTAATTAAGCTTGTTATCCTGTCTCTCCTGGTTGTACCCAGGGGAATAAAACCCATATGTATTTGTGCTGCCTAAGGACTACAGGAAACAAAAATTTCAGGAGGGTAAATTTTCACTTATCACCGCGTTCGTACTCTAAAAAAATACCACTTGACCTAACCCCTCAGATGAACACCGTAAAAAAGATAAAATCGGTGTAAAAAAAGCCATTTTTTTTGTTACCTTACATCACAAAAAGTGTAATAGAAAGCGATCAAAAAGTCATACGCACCCTAAAGTAGTATCAATCAAACCATCATCTCATCCTGCAGAAAATGAGCCCCTACCTAAGACAGTCGCCCACAAAAAAAAAAAACTATGGCTCTCAGAATGTGGAGACACTAAAACATGATTTATTTTTATTCAAAAATGCTGTTATTGTGTAAAACATAAATAAATAAAGTATACATATTAGGTATCGCTGCATCCGTAAGAACCTGCTGTATAAAAAATATCACATGACCTAATCCCTCAAGTGAACACCGTAAAAAAAAAAAGTGTGTAAAAAAAAAAGCCATTTTTTGGTCACCTTACATCACAAAAAGTGTAATAGCAGCGATCAAAAAGTCATACGCACCCTAAACTTTTACCAGTCAAACCGTCATCTCATACAGAAAAAAAGAGCCCCTACATAAGACATTCGCCCACAAAATAAAAAAAACTATGGCTTTCAGAATAGTAAGACACTAAAAAATAATTGTTTTCAAAAATGCTTTATTATGTAAAACTGAAACAAACATATTTGGTCTTGTCGCGTCCGTAACAACCTGCTCTATAAAAATACCACATGATCTAACCTGTCAGATGAACATTGTAAATAACAAAAAATAAAACTGTGCCAAAACAGCTATTTTTTTGGTTACCCAAAAAAACCAAAGATTATATCTACCCTAAAATAGTACCAACAAAACTGCCACCTTATCCCATAGTTTCCAAAATGGGGTCTTTTTTTTTTTAGTTTCTACTCCAGGGGTGCATCCCCCTGGTCGTAAACTGCTGTACGGGCACACGGCATTGCACAGAAGGAAAGGAACGCCATATAATTTTTGGAAAGCAGATTTCACTGGGATAATTTTAAGCTGCCATGTCACATTTAAAGACCCCCTGGCAATTCCTTCTGCGCAATGCCGTGTGCCCGTACAGCAGTTTACGACCACATATTGGGTGTTTCTGTAAACTACAGAATCAGGGCAATAAATATTGAGTTTTGTTTGGCTGTTAACCCTTGCTTTGTTACTGGAAAAAATTGATTAAAATGGAAAATCTGCCAAAAAAGTGAAATTCAGAATTATTTATCTAAATTTTCCTTTAATTCTTGTGGAACATCTAAAGGGTTAACAAAGTTTTTAAAATCAGTTTTGAATACCTTGAGGGGTGTTGTTTCTAAAATGGAGTCATTTTTGGATGGTTTCTATTTTGTAAGCCTCACAAAGTGACTTCAGACCTGAACTGGTCCTTAAAAAGTGGGTTTTGGAAATCTTCTGACAAATTTCTAACGTCCCCAAAAAATAAAATGGCATTCACAAAATGATCCAAACATAAAATAGTCATATGGGAAATGTAAAGTAATAACTATTTTTGGAGTTGTTACTATCTATTATAAAAGTAGAGATTTTGAATTTTGGAAATTTGCTAATTTTTCTAACAATTTTGGTACATTTGGTATAATTTTTATAAATTTTTTTTATAAATAAAAATGAAATATTTTGAATAAATTTTACCACTGTCATGAAGTACAATATGTGACGAGAAAATAATCTCAGAATGGCCTGGATAATTAAAAGTGTTTTAAAGTTATTACCACATAAAGTGACACATGCCAGATTTGCTAAAAATGGCCTGGGCAGAAAGGTGAAAAAAATGGCTTGGCCCTGAAAGGGTTAAAGGGGTTTTGCAGGACTTGGATATTGATGACCGGTCCTCAGGATAGAGAAATTACTTCAGACAGCACTCCAGTTGAAATTAATCATTTATTACTCCAGCCAAACATCGTGCATTACAGTGGCAACGTTTCGGCAATAACGTGATCCAACCCTTTCTTTTTCATACAGTACATAATCTTAAAAGCAGGATATTATGAACAGTTACAGCGTGATTGTGAATTGGAGGTTATAAACAGACAGCGTTTGGTTATGATTGGTTCAAATCAATACACAACAGCTGGAATATGAAAAATCGTGTCTATAACAACTTGATAGTGAATATATACAATAAATACAGATGCCTGATAATATCTATGACTGGCTATTGCACATAATCATAGTGAGAGACTATAAAGGAAATGGGTTAAGTAACCGGATTATATGGAGGTAAGCAAGGACTAGATAAAGGGTATGAAAATTAGTATTAGGCCTCTTGCACACGAATGTTGTGCATCCTTTCCATACATTGAGGACCGCAACTTGCAGTCCCCAATGCACGGGCAACGTCCGTGCGGTGGCCGGAACGGATCGAGACCCATTCAACTTGAATGGGTCCGTGATCCGTTCACACCGCAAAAAAAATAGAACAAGTTCTATTTTTTGGCAGTGCAGAGGCACGGACAGAAACACCACGGAAGCACTCCGTAGTGCTTCCGTGGGGTTCCGATCCATGCTTCCGTTACGCATCTCTGTGAATTCAAGTGAATGGGTCTGCAACTCTGCATCTGTGATGCAGAGTGCACAGAGCTAGAAGAGGTCTCACAGTGAAACGGTCTGCATGTACAGCGCTAGTAGAGGTCTCACAGTGAAGCAGTCTGCATGTACAGAGCTAGTAGAGGTCTCACAGTGAAACAGTCTGCATGTACAGCGCTAGTAGAGGTCTCACAGTGAAACAGTCTGCATGTACAGTGCTAGTAGAGGTCTCACAGTGAAACAGTCTGCATTACAGCGCTAGTAGAGGTCTCACAGTGAAATAGTCTGCATGTACAGAGCTAGTAGAGGTCTCACAGTGAAACGGTCTGCATGTACAGCGCTAGTAGAGGTCTCACAGTGAAACGGTCTGCTTGTACAGAGCTAGTAGAGGTCTCACAGTGAAACGGTCTGCATGTACAGCGCTGGTAGAGGTCTCACAGTGAAACAGTCTGCATGTACAGAGCTAGTAGAGGTCTCACAGTGAAACAGTCTGCATGTACAGAGCTAGTAGAGGTCTCACAGTGAAATAGTCTGCATGTACAGCGCTAGTAGAGGTCTCACAGTGAAACAGTCTGCATGTACAGCGCTAGTAGAGGTCTCACAGTGAAACAGTCTGCATGTACAGTGCTAGTAGAGGTCTCAGTGAAACAGTCTGCATGTACAGAGCTAGTAGAGGTCTCACAGTGAAACGGTCTGCATGTACAGAGCTAGTAGAGGTCTCACAGTGAAACAGTCTGCATGTACAGGGCTAGTAGAGGTCTGACAGTAAAACGGTCTGCATGTACAGCGCTAGTAGAGGTCTCACAGTGAAACAGTCTGCATGTACAGGGCTAGTAGAGGTCTGACAGTAAAACGGTCTGCATGTACAGAGCTAGTAGAGGTCTCACAGTGAAACAGTCTGCATGTACAGAGCTACTAGAGGTCTCACAGTGAAACGGTCTGCATGTACAGAGCTAGTAGAGGTCTCACAGTGAAACGGTCTGCATGTACAGAGCTAGTAGAGGTCTCACAGTGAAACAGTCTGCATGTACAGAGCTAGTAGAGGTCTCACAGTGAAACGGTCTGCTTGTACAGAGCTAGTAGAGGTCTCACAGTGAAACGGTCTGCATGTACAGCGCTAGTAGAGGTCTCACAGTGAAACAGTCTGCATGTACAGAGCTAGTAGAGGTCTCTCACAGTGAAACGGTCTGCTTGTACAGAGCTAGTAGAGGTCTCACAGTGAAACGGTCTGCTTGTACAGAGCTAGTAGAGGTCTCACAGTGAAACAGTCTGCTTGTACAGAGCTAGTATAGGTCTCACAGTGAAACGGTCTGCATGTACAGAGCTAGTAGAGGTCTCACAGTGAAACGGTCTGCATGTACAGGGCTAGTAGAGGTCTGACAGTGAAACGGTCTGCCGATACAGAGCTAGTAGAGGTCTGACAGTGAAACGGTCTGCATGTACAAAGCTAGTAGAGGTCTGACAGTGAAACGGTCTGCATGTACAGAGCTAGTAGAGGTCTCACAGTGAAACGATGTGCATGTACAGAGCTAGTAGAGGTCTCACAGTGAAACGGTCTGCATGTACAGAGCTAGTAGAGGTCTCACAGTGAAACGGTCTGCCGATACAGAGCTAGTAGAGGTCTGAAAGTGAAACGGTCTGCTTGTACAAAGCTAGTAGAGGTCTGACAGTGAAACGGTCTGCATGTACAGCGCTAGTAGAGGTCTCACAGTGAAACGGTCTGCATGTACAGCGCTAGTAGAGGTCTCACAGTGAAACGGTCTGCTTGTACAGAGCTAGTAGAGGTCTCACAGTGAAACGGTCTGCATGTACAGCGCTGGTAGAGGTCTCACAGTGAAACAGTCTGCATGTACAGAGCTAGTAGAGGTCTCACAGTGAAACAGTCTGCATGTACAGAGCTAGTAGAGGTCTCACAGTGAAATAGTCTGCATGTACAGCGCTAGTAGAGGTCTCACAGTGAAACAGTCTGCATGTACAGCGCTAGTAGAGGTCTCACAGTGAAACAGTCTGCATGTACAGTGCTAGTAGAGGTCTCAGTGAAACAGTCTGCATGTACAGGGCTAGTAGAGGTCTCACAGTGAAACGGTCTGCATGTACAGAGCTAGTAGAGGTCTCACAGTGAAACGGTCTGCATGTACAGAGCTAGTAGAGGTCTCACAGTGAAACAGTCTGCATGTACAGGGCTAGTAGAGGTCTGACAGTAAAACGGTCTGCATGTACAGCGCTAGTAGAGGTCTCACAGTGAAACAGTCTGCATGTACAGGGCTAGTAGAGGTCTGACAGTAAAACGGTCTGCATGTACAGAGCTAGTAGAGGTCTCACAGTGAAACAGTCTGCATGTACAGAGCTACTAGAGGTCTCACAGTGAAACGGTCTGCATGTACAGAGCTAGTAGAGGTCTCACAGTGAAACAGTCTGCATGTACAGAGCTAGTAGAGGTCTCACAGTGAAACGGTCTGCTTGTACAGAGCTAGTAGAGGTCTCACAGTGAAACGGTCTGCATGTACAGCGCTAGTAGAGGTCTCACAGTGAAACAGTCTGCATGTACAGTGCTAGTAGAGGTCTCAGTGAAACAGTCTGCATGTACAGGGCTAGTAGAGGTCTCACAGTGAAACGGTCTGCATGTACAGAGCTAGTAGAGGTCTGACAGTGAAACGGTCTGCATGTACAGAGCTAGTAGAGGTCTGACAGTGAAACGGTCTGCATGTACAGCGCTAATAGAGGTCTCACAGTGAAACGGTCTGCATGTACAGGGCTAGTAGAGGTCTGACAGTAAAACGGTCTGCATGTACAGAGCTAGTAGAGGTCTCACAGTGAAACAGTCTGCATGTACAGAGCTACTAGAGGTCTCACAGTGAAACGGTCTGCATGTACAGAGCTACTAGAGGTCTCACAGTGAAACGGTCTGCATGTACAGAGCTAGTAGAGGTCTCACAGTGAAACAGTCTGCATGTACAGAGCTAGTAGAGGTCTCACAGTGAAACGGTCTGCTTGTACAGAGCTAGTAGAGGTCTCACAGTGAAACGGTCTGCATGTACAGCGCTAGTAGAGGTCTCACAGTGAAACAGTCTGCATGTACAGAGCTAGTAGAGGTCTCACACAGGGCCGGTGCAAGGATTTTTGCCAACACAAGCAAAGCTACATTTTGGCGCCCCCCCCCCCCCCCCCCCACGCGTCTCCTCTCTGTGGTCCTGGTATCTTCTCTCTGCTTTAGACAATGGCTGGTTTAAGGACCATATTTTTCGCCCTCTAAGACACACCTAGGTTTTAGAGGAGGATAATAAGAAAAAAATATTTTCCATTACACCTCAGGTCAGACCAGCAATCAGACCCCAATGTTAATCAGACCTCAGATCAGACCCCCATGTCAGACATCATCCCCCAGCCATCAGCCCCCAATGTCAGCCATCAGACCACCAAGTCACAAATCACCCCCTCCATGTCACATTTTTCCACCCTCCCCCAGGGTGCGCCCTAAGGCGGCCGCTTGGTCGGCCTTATGGTAGCACCGGCCCTGGTCTCACAGTGAAACGGTCTGCTTGTACAGAGCTAGTAGAGGTCTCTCACAGTGAAACGGTCTGCTTGTACAGAGCTAGTAGAGGTCTCACAGTGAAACGGTCTGCTTGTACAGAGCTAGTAGAGGTCTCACAGTGAAACAGTCTGCTTGTACAGAGCTAGTATAGGTCTCACAGTGAAACGGTCTGCATGTACAGAGCTAGTAGAGGTCTCACAGTGAAACGGTCTGCATGTACAGGGCTAGTAGAGGTCTGACAGTGAAACGGTCTGCCGATACAGAGCTAGTAGAGGTCTGACAGTGAAACGGTCTGCATGTACAAAGCTAGTAGAGGTCTGACAGTGAAACGGTCTGCATGTACAGAGCTAGTAGAGGTCTCACAGTGAAACGATGTGCATGTACAGAGCTAGTAGAGGTCTCACAGTGAAACGGTCTGCATGTACAGAGCTAGTAGAGGTCTCACAGTGAAACGGTCTGCCGATACAGAGCTAGTAGAGGTCTGAAAGTGAAACGGTCTGCTTGTACAAAGCTAGTAGAGGTCTGACAGTGAAACGGTCTGCATGTACAGCGCTAGTAGAGGTCTCACAGTGAAACGGTCTGCATGTACAGCGCTAGTAGAGGTCTCACAGTGAAACGGTCTGCTTGTACAGAGCTAGTAGAGGTCTCACAGTGAAACGGTCTGCATGTACAGCGCTGGTAGAGGTCTCACAGTGAAACAGTCTGCATGTACAGAGCTAGTAGAGGTCTCACAGTGAAACAGTCTGCATGTACAGAGCTAGTAGAGGTCTCACAGTGAAATAGTCTGCATGTACAGCGCTAGTAGAGGTCTCACAGTGAAACAGTCTGCATGTACAGCGCTAGTAGAGGTCTCACAGTGAAACAGTCTGCATGTACAGTGCTAGTAGAGGTCTCAGTGAAACAGTCTGCATGTACAGGGCTAGTAGAGGTCTCACAGTGAAACGGTCTGCATGTACAGAGCTAGTAGAGGTCTCACAGTGAAACGGTCTGCATGTACAGAGCTAGTAGAGGTCTCACAGTGAAACAGTCTGCATGTACAGGGCTAGTAGAGGTCTGACAGTAAAACGGTCTGCATGTACAGCGCTAGTAGAGGTCTCACAGTGAAACAGTCTGCATGTACAGGGCTAGTAGAGGTCTGACAGTAAAACGGTCTGCATGTACAGAGCTAGTAGAGGTCTCACAGTGAAACAGTCTGCATGTACAGAGCTACTAGAGGTCTCACAGTGAAACGGTCTGCATGTACAGAGCTAGTAGAGGTCTCACAGTGAAACAGTCTGCATGTACAGAGCTAGTAGAGGTCTCACAGTGAAACGGTCTGCTTGTACAGAGCTAGTAGAGGTCTCACAGTGAAACGGTCTGCATGTACAGCGCTAGTAGAGGTCTCACAGTGAAACAGTCTGCATGTACAGTGCTAGTAGAGGTCTCAGTGAAACAGTCTGCATGTACAGGGCTAGTAGAGGTCTCACAGTGAAACGGTCTGCATGTACAGAGCTAGTAGAGGTCTGACAGTGAAACGGTCTGCATGTACAGAGCTAGTAGAGGTCTGACAGTGAAACGGTCTGCATGTACAGCGCTAGTAGAGGTCTCACAGTGAAACGGTCTGCATGTACAGGGCTAGTAGAGGTCTGACAGTAAAACGGTCTGCATGTACAGAGCTAGTAGAGGTCTCACAGTGAAACAGTCTGCATGTACAGAGCTACTAGAGGTCTCACAGTGAAACGGTCTGCATGTACAGAGCTAGTAGAGGTCTCACAGTGAAACGGTCTGCATGTACAGAGCTAGTAGAGGTCTCACAGTGAAACAGTCTGCATGTACAGAGCTAGTAGAGGTCTCACAGTGAAACGGTCTGCTTGTACAGAGCTAGTAGAGGTCTCACAGTGAAACGGTCTGCATGTACAGCGCTAGTAGAGGTCTCACAGTGAAACAGTCTGCATGTACAGAGCTAGTAGAGGTCTCACACAGGGCCGGTGCAAGGATTTTTGCCAACACAAGCAAAGCTACATTTTGGCGCCCCCCCCCCCCCCCCCCCCCCCCACGCGTCTCCTCTCTGTGGTCCTGGTATCTTCTCTCTGCTTTAGACAATGGCTGGTTTAAGGACCATATTTTTCGCCCTCTAAGACACACCTAGGTTTTAGAGGAGGATAATAAGAAAAAAATATTTTCCATTACACCTCAGGTCAGACCAGCAATCAGACCCCAATGTTAATCAGACCTCAGATCAGACCCCCATGTCAGACATCATCCCCCAGCCATCAGCCCCCAATGTCAGCCATCAGACCCCCATGTCACATTTCTCCCCCTCCATGTCACATTTTTCCACCCTCCCCCAGGGTGCGCCCTAAGGCGGCCGCTTGGTCGGCCTTATGGTAGCACCGGCCCTGGTCTCACAGTGAAACGGTCTGCTTGTACAGAGCTAGTAGAGGTCTCACAGTGAAACGGTCTGCTTGTACAGAGCTAGTAGAGGTCTCACAGTGAAACAGTCTGCTTGTACAGAGCTAGTATAGGTCTCACAGTGAAACGGTCTGCATGTACAGAGCTAGTAGAGGTCTCACAGTGAAACGGTCTGCATGTACAGGGCTAGTAGAGGTCTGACAGTGAAACGGTCTGCCGATACAGAGCTAGTAGAGGTCTGACAGTGAAACGGTCTGCATGTACAAAGCTAGTAGAGGTCTGACAGTGAAACGGTCTGCATGTACAGAGCTAGTAGAGGTCTCACAGTGAAACGATGTGCATGTACAGAGCTAGTAGAGGTCTCACAGTGAAACGGTCTGCATGTACAGAGCTAGTAGAGGTCTCACAGTGAAACGGTCTGCATGTACAGTGCTAGTAGAGGTCTCACAGTGAAACGGTCTGCCGATACAGAGCTAGTAGAGGTCTGAAAGTGAAACGGTCTGCTTGTACAAAGCTAGTAGAGGTCTGACAGTGAAACGGTCTGCATGTACAGCGCTAGTAGAGGTCTGACAGTGAAACGGTCTGCATGTACAGAGATAGTAGAGGTCTCACAGTGAAACGATGTGCATGTACAGAGCTAGTAGAGGTCTCACAGTGAAACGATGTGCATGTACAGAGCTAGTAGAGGTCTCACAGTGAAACGGTCTGCATGTACAGAGCTAGTAGAGGTCTGACAGTGAAACGGTCTGCATGTACAGAGCTAGTAGAGGTCTGACAGTGAAACGGTCTGCATGTACAGAGCTAGTAGAGGTCTCACAGTGAAACGGTCTGCATGTACAGAGCTAGTAGAGGTCTCACAGTGAAACGGTCTGCATGTACAGAGCTAGTAGAGGTCTCACAGTGAAACGATGTGCATGTACAGAGCTAGTAGAGGTCTGACAGTGAAACGGTCTGCATGTACAGAGCTAGTAGAGGTCTGACAGTGAAACGGTCTGCATGTACAGAGCTAGTAGAGGTCTCACAGTGAAACGGTCTGCATGTACAGAGCTAGTAGAGGTCTCACAGTGAAACGGTCTGCATGTACAGTACAGAACTGTCCTCAGGGTAGGCCATCTATATCAGATCAGTTGGAATCCAACACATGGCACTCCCTCTATACAATGGACGGAGCCAGAGGCAAAAGGCTGCATACATTGTGTAGGTTTCTGTGCTCACTTGAATGGCAGCTGAGCTGCAGTACCTCGCTATGGCCACTACTTCTGGCTCCGTCCAGTGTACAGTTTATGGTGCTGGTGGCTGCCCAAAACAGTTGATTGGTGAGATTGTCAGGGGTCAGACCCCCACCGATCTGATATTGATGACTTATCTTAAGGATAGACCCGGAAAACCCCTTTAAATTTCTGCCATTGGAACAGCTCAAGATGCCTCAAATATATTATTTATTTAAGAAATAAATGCATAATAAATAATATACATTTCATAAATGTGCCATATTTTACTCTAAAACATTTCAGTTTAAGGTCTGGTATATGAAGCGCCCATCTTAATAAATCCCACTCTTTGTCCGTAGCTTTGAAGAGCATTTGCCATCAGACTTTCTTTCAAGTAGGGTATGTGTTTATGTATTAAACATTTCTTCCCTCTATTCTTTATTTTTCATCCATTCTTTTTTTGTTTCTAAGCCTCTGTGTTTTCATAAGAAAATAATTCACATAAAATGAGATAAATTAGAGCATTTGCCACCTGGTGACATTTAATGTGCCGCTAAGCTGCCAGCTGAGAAATGTGGATGGCACAAGAGTCAGTTACAAGCACTGACTCCGTCACAGCGAGTCTATGGCAAGACCACTGTTGTAGATCAGCAAATGCCACAATAACATGAGCTATGCTGACGGTAGGTGATCTCCGATGACCAGCTATAACAGTCTTCTGCCTATATGGCAGTCACCTATGTGGAGCTCTGTAACACCAAGCTTAGAAAACCGTAGAAATCACTTTGGGGACTTCTCAGAAGTATGTGAGATGTATGGTCTGGCAGAATTGCCATTGGGAGTTGCCATTAGTGAATTTAAAGATTTTTCCTTTCCAAACCATTGCTTTCCCAGAAGATAAGTGTACCAGACATATCTGGCAGCTTCTCATCTCCACTCCATTGAAATACCAGACATGTTCAGCTAGGCAGAATGTACATCTTATTGGAGACAACTAGCCATACGTATTACAATAAAGAGGACCTGCGCCACAAAATGCAGTGCAGTCTTCAGGAGGAGCAGATTGAGATCTAGTTTATGGGAAATGATTTAGTAATTTATACATTTAAACCTCTGCTCCGCTCCCCCCCCCCCCCAGAACAGCTATCAGTGACTGTATACACACAATCTGCAAAAAAAGGGGGTTAGTCAGCACCTCCCAGTGCGCAGGTGCACGCCGCCATGGCAAAGACCTAGAGGGAAAAAAGACAATGCAATCAGATAAAGTACAATAATGCCAAAAATTATAGTGCTAATGCTACGCTTATTTATAAAGTAGGATGCTTGGCAAATGCATTTTGTACAAAACCATCTGAGCCCGTCTGCCGAACGTCAAGGCGATCTCTGTAAGACGGGTCCTAACACTAAATATTACCCTGTTATGCGCCATAATGGCCGCCATAAAGTTCAGAGAGTGTTGGATCCTCATGCATGCTGGGTCCACTCTGCCTTTTACCATTTTTGGTGCCAAAATGGCCTCCATTACAAGGCCATTATGGCACCAAAAATGGTAAAAAGCAGAGTAGATCCAGCATGCATGAGGATCCAACACTCCCTGAACTTTATGGTCCCTATCAGTATGTCTTTGGAGTGTGGGAGGTAACCGGAGCGTCCGGAGGAAACCCACGCAAATACGCGGAGAACATACAAACTCCATGCAGATGTTGTCCTTGGTCAGATTCAAACCTAGGACCCCAGCGCTGCAAGGCGCCAGTGGTAACCTCTGAGCCACCGTACTGCCCCACTTCAATCTTTTTTGATAAAACTAGATATCAATCTGCTCAGCTCCTCCTGCTTTCTAACCTGCAGACTGCACTGCATTTTGTGGTGACAAGTTCTCACACTAATTCTGCCAGGTGTGTACAGGGAGGGTCTGGAGGCATATCAGTCAGTCAGTTATCTGACTATCTAAAGTGTATGGACCATAAGTACTGTGATCATCTTTTATAATATGTATCTATACTTGCCATATCAAAACTAGCTATGTTAAGGGGGTTTCCAACTCTTTCCAACACCCAGGATTCCCGCCAATGAGCTGTTCAAGAAGGCATTGGTGATCGATAACCATTACTTTGACCTGACTTGGCCTAGCCAATGGTCAGGACTGAGAAATGGCCCTCGCAACCCCGCCATTCTAGACCATCAGCTGAGAGGGTCACTAAGCGGAGCTGCTTGGGCTTGCGGATGTACTGAGGAAGAAAAGTTAGAAGTCTTTTTTTTGTCTTTGACAGACTGTACATAGTGAAATCTTTTTTTCTCTCCCTATAAATATATTTTCAAGAAGGCATTGGCGCTCCTGTGAGCACAGCAGCCTCCTCACAGCTTATCAAGCACAGCTCCTGTATAGTGGTTGAATGGGACGGAGCTGCACCTAGGCCATGTGATGGATGAATGGGACATAACTGGCCTAGGTGAGAAGGCCACGGTGCTCAAGTGAAAAATGCAAAAAGAAAAGAAGCTTTCTGAAACATTAGTGACCCTTTAATAAATACATCTAGCCTCACAAACAAAAATGAAACCTGTTGCTTTTCTTACAAAGCACTGTGTAGGGGGGCTACATTTATCAAACTGGTGTAAAGGAAAACTGGCTTAGTTGCCCATAGCAATCGGATCCCACCAGTGGCGTACCGCCCATAGAGGCAGACCACGCCACTGCTATGGGGCCCGCGGCACTGGGGGGCCCGTAGCGCAGATAAGGCCCCGCCCACTCATGACCTGCAGCCGGCTATGCGGCTGCTTTTCTCCCCAGGGCCCCCCCCATGTTTAGCTGAATCGCCTCCCAGAGGCGCGGCTAAGGCCCTAGACACCCGCCCCCCTCCTCAGCGCCGCGCTCTGACTGCAAATACCCGATCTTCCTCTCGTCGGCGTCCCAAATCCCGCGCAGGCGCAGTGCCGGCGATTGCCTGCGCCTGCGCTCTGATAATACGGCTGAGGGCAACAGCTTCAACATCGTCACTGGGCATGCGCCGAGCCCAGTGACGATGTTGAAGCTGTTGCCCTCAGCCGTATTATCAGAGCGCAGGCGCAGGCAATCGCCGGCACTGCGCCTGCGCGGGATTTGGGACGCCGACGAGAGGAGGATCGGGTGTTTGCAGAGCGCAGCGCTGAGGAGGGGGGCGGGTGTTGAGGACTTAGCCGCGCCTCTGGGAGGCGATTCAGCTAAACATGGAGATGTTAGAGTTTTCATATTTAGGCGGGCACGGCACTTCAGAGGGGCACCGTTCCTGCATTTGCATATCCTAAGAATCGATTTTTAGAAGAAAGGACAAGACTGACATGGAAAAGAAGAACACAGATGGAAAAAAGGTACTTTATTAAACATGGATCCATGAGTACCTTTTTTCCATCTGTCTTGTTCTTTTGATTGTGAGTCTTGTCATTTCTTCAAAAAATCGATTGTTATGATATGTAAATGACGCTGTAAGGAGCCCAGAGGGGCGTTATTCTTTCTCCACGGTGCCCAGGAACGCCCCTCTGAAGTGCCGTGCCCGGCTAAATTTGAAAACTAATAACGCCTCCAAGTTCATCTAAATCGCCTCCCAAATCCGATCCTCCTCTCGCTGGCATCCCAAATCCCGCGCAGGCGCAGTGCCGGCGATTGCCTGCGCTATGATAAGATGACTGACGGCACTGCGCCTGCGTGGGATTTGGGATGCCGGCGAGAGGAGGATCGGATTTGGGAGGCGATTTAGATGAACTTGGAGGCGTTATTAGTTTTCAAATTTAGCCGGGCACGGCACTTCAGAGGGGCGTTCCTGGGCACCGTGGAGAAAGAATAACGCCCCTCTGGGCTCCTTACAGCTTCATTTACATATCATAAGAATCGATTTTTTGAAGAAATGACAAGACTCACAATCAAAAGAACAAGACAGATGGAAAACAGGTTCTCTGTTAAACATGGATTCATGAAAAAAAAATTGGGGGTAAATTGCTAGTGACAGATTCCCTTTAAGGCAACTTTCACACTTGCGTTCAGAACGGATCCGTTTGCATTAACATGAACAAAAAAAACTAACATTTTTTTTTTTGTTCATGATAGTGCAAACGGATCCGTTTTGACTTTACATTGAAAGTCAATGGGGGACGGATCCGTTTGAAAATTGAGCCTTACTGTGTCAACTTCAAACTGATCCGCCCCCATTGACGTCCATTGTAACTCTGGACGGATCCGTTTGCCTCCGCACGGCCAGGCGGACACCCGAACGCTGCAAGCAGCGTTCAAGTGTCCGCCTGCTGAGCGGAGGACAGACGGAGCCATACTGATGCATTCTGAGCGGATCCGCATCCACTCAGAATGCATTAGGGCTGGACGGATCCGTTCGGTGCCGCTTGTGAGAGCCTTCAAACGGAACTCACAAGCGGAGACCCGAACGCAAGTGTGAAGGTAGCCTAACATGGCACCCCAAATAAGGAGACCTGCAGGCTGCAGCAGATATCCCATGTGACAGGTCACCCCCAGGAAACCCCTAACAGTTTCTGTAGGTCATGTATAAATGTATTTAATGGGGGTGTGGCATGGGAGGAGCAAAGTCAGGAAGTGGGAGGGGCCATGGTGGGTAGTGGGCGGGGTTAAGGGGCCCAATTCAGATTTTTGCTATGGGGCCCAGTGATTCCTATGTACGCCTCTGGATCCCACCTTACATTTTATGAGGAATGAATGGTGGAATCTGAGCAACACCAGTGTGTGTAACCGCCCTAAACAGCATGGCAAGAGCTGCAGTCAGTGAATGGGCATTTCTTGCCCGGTGGGGGTTGTCTCACATACAGTAGGAGATGCTTTTACTACTTCTGTAGTGGTGAGATGATAGCCATATACTAGCCCCCATGTCAGTGATTGTACAGTCAGGCGCTCTGCTTCGTGGCAGCAGAGGTTTGTTTCTGCAGCCTCCATCACTGAACACAGTTGCCTGGATCCTGATGTGTTTCTTTAAACTAATCCTGGAATCAGCTACTGTAGAGAAAGAAGCCGGCAGTCCTGGCGAGGATCACTGCCCTGTGTGCCATTAATATGTGGAACAGAGAGCGAAACGAGTCTCTTCTTCCTGTGTACAGTAATATAGCAGGAAGTGACTGCAGCCAGATGTCCTGCGTGAAACACTGCTGGCATAGGAGAAGAAAGCCTCTCTGGCATGTTGAGAACATATGGACCAGCTCAACGCTGTCCTCAAAATTCATTTCTGTCCTTTCATCCAAACCTGAATGACTGTTATACAATATAGTCCTTTACTACTAAAACTGACGGGTGAGTAAGACCTTCATCTGTTAGAGCAGGGGTCAGCAACCTTTGGAACGCCAGCTCTTGTGAAACTACAATTCCCAGCATTCTTCATTCACTTCTGTGGGAGTTCCGAGAAGAGCAGGGCCAATGTGCGTGCTGGGCAGGGGCATAACTACCATAGCGGCAGACCATGCGACTGCTATGGGGCCCAGGGCAAGAGGGGGCCCAGTTGGGATCATCTCCTCTTCTACTGTGGGTGAAAACTTGGTCAGATCTCTACCCTCTAAAGAAACAACAAGGCAGCGGAAAAAATGGCCTAAGGATAATTTAAAGGGGTTTGGTTGTGGCTGGTTTGATCCTTGCTATGGGGCCCTTACTTCTCTATGTACGCCACTGGTGCTGGGAGTTGTAGTTTCACACCAGCTGGAGTGCCAAAGGTTGGCTACCACAGTATAGCAAACAACCATGTAATATGTGTATGGCCAGCCTTAAAGTGGTTCTCCAGGGATGATTTAAAATGGCCGCCAACAACCTTAACTAGAATATGGGCAGGAGTGGTTGCCTCCACTTGCAGAGCTGCTTGAGGGGCTAATGGGTACAGATACTACATATTGGTGAGTGTTCCTGTCAGGCTGTTCGCCCATGATGGCATATCATAGGCAGGACCGCATCATTACCATCTATTGTAGAACAGTGTAGTGAGGCCATGCCCCCCACATGGTAATACAGGTTGCTAGCAACTGAAGAACCTACTTTAAGGTAGCTATACACCTTTAATAGCTGTCGGCCAAACAATCATTTGGCTGATGGCTATCTCTCCTGACTCCTCCATACACATACAGTACATACAGTATTTGCTCAGCTTGGCCAAGCATGTATGTGTTACCAATGGGGGGAGAGGAGAAAGTCTCTGCCAGACACCTTTGGTGGTGGCTTATCTCCTGGGAGAATAACTGGAATAATGACATTTGCCTGATCCTCCTTTCCCCTGACATTAACTGGTGGGATACAGTCGGAGCCGCTCCGCACATACATCACTACATTAAGGCCTCTTTCACACCAGCAAGCTTTCTGTCAGGTTGCTATGGGTGTAGTGAATGAATCCTGACCCATTCATTCCAATGGGTCTGTGCACACACATCATTTCTGTGTTCAGGAAAAATCGCAGCATGTTCTATATTCTGCGTGTTCCACGCAGCTCTGGGTCTATAGAAGTGAATGGGGCTTCAATGAAAAACGGAAGGCGTCTGGATGCGATGCATTTTTCACTGATGGTTGCTAGGAGATGTAGATTGTTGTTCTTCAGGTTTTTTTCATGCACATGAAAAACGTATCAAAAACTGATTGCAGTTTAAAACTCCTCTTAGACTACATGCACAAGAACGTTAGGGCTCCATGCCCATGCTGCAGACCACAAAGCACGGGCACAGACCGTGGGGCAGCCGCATTCGGGTCGCGGACCCATTCACTTAAATGGGGTACGTGATCTGCACTGCAAAAAAGTGCATGCGCTACTTTTTTGCGGTGTGCAGGCACGGCCAGAAACTCCACGGAAGCACTCCGTAGTGCTTCCGTGGGGTTCCGATCCGTGCCACCGTTCTGCATCTCCGTGATTGCGGACCCATTCAAGTTAATGGGTCCGCGATCCCTGATGCGGGATGCACACGGCCGGTGCCCGTGTATTGCGGACCCGCTGTATGCGGGCCGCAATACAGCCACGGGGGGCAAACGGTTGTGTGCATGTAGCCTTAGCCAGGTCTCCTTTTCTACACACTGGGGGACAGTTATCAAATCTGCTACGTCAGTTTTGTGGAGTAAACGTGACAATTTGCGGCAAAAGGCTTTTTGTGAGCTGCGCCTTCCCACGCCACTTTCAGAAATGGAGTGAGAAGTTGGTCAGGTTTTGACAGTAGATCATGTACACGACCGTATGTATTTTGTGGTCCGCAAAAAATACAGATAATGTCCATGTACATTCCGTATTTTGCGGAACGGAACAGCTGGCCCCTAATAGAACAGTACTATCCTTGTCCGTAATACGGACAATAATAGGACACGTTCTATTTTTTGGCAGAATGGACATACGGAAATGGAATGCACACAGAATGACTTCCGTTTTTTTTTTTTTTTTTTTTGCAGACCTATTGAAATTAATGGTTCTGCATACAGTCGGCAAAAAACAAAACGGAACAGACATGGAAAGAAAATACGTTCGTGTGCATGGGCCCTTAGATTCACATTTATGCCGTGCAACTTTTTAAAATGTCACAAAAAAAGCTGCAGCCAGTGGCAAATCCACGGCAGGCGACCCCCAGGCGTAATTTCTCTGAAATAGGCGTGACAAAATTACACTTGGGCAGAATTTATTAAAAAACTATGCGCCACGTTGATAAATTTGCATAGCAACTGACTTTAAATACACCTACAATGATAAAATCCCCCCACTGTCTGGTGAGGCACAAAAAGCGTTTACCCCGGATCTCCTTAACGGAGGTGTGAACTTGGCCTTATTAAATCTCCGCCTTTTTTTTCAATTTCATTTGCAAAATCTCTGCTTACTGAGAGTGAAGGGAAACATTCAGAGACGGAAAAACTGTGCTTACCACACAGCTGAGGGTTTGCTTTAATGAATTCAGTCTAGACAGTCCTCTAAGTTGAACAGCTTGGGTTCCACTGATACACTGTAACAAACCATCTACACCAAAATTGTTTTTGTGCTGCAGTTTTGTTCAGTTGCTAAAAGAGAGTTGCCTACACCTGATACATTGTAGCAAACACTCAGCTTTAGGGCTTATGCACACGACCGTTGTTGTTTTGCGGTCTGATTTTCACTGATCCGTTGTTCCGTATCTGAGTTTTTTTTTCTCTGATTTAAGTTCTCTTCTGTTCCGTTATTGCACAAAATATATCCATATGGTTTCCGTATTTGATCCGTTTTTTGCAGATCATATACAGAAACAGTAACTTATCAATCACCAAACACATGAGCAATATGGTCTGGGCATAGCATTTCTACAATATGGATCCGCGAAATACGGATGTGTTTTGTGTGCGTTCCGTATTTTTTGCGGACCCATTGACTTCAATGGGGCCCCGGACTGTAATTTGCGGCCAATAATAGGACGTGCACTACTTTCTGTAATACGTTTGTGTGCATGAGCCCTTATCTGGATACAAACTGGAAGACTTTTATTCCCTTACAGTAGGGAAGCTCAAGCTGCGGCCCTCCAGCTGTTGTAAAACTACAACTCCCACCATGCCCTCATGTAGGCTGTCCGGTAATGCTGGGAGTTGCAGTTTTGCAACAGCTGGAGGGTTGAGCATGCAGACTGTGAAAATGGGGAGGAACTGAAACACATCTCAAATTCCTCTTTTCCCACGCTGTTTCAGATAAATTTCTCATTAAAATTCACCTAAACGAGGAACAGTCAGTCACTGGTTAAGGCTACATTCACACCGCATTTTGTGGACCGCACATGGGCAGCGCTATATAGAAAATGGCTATTGTCTGCGATTGCGGACAAGAATAGGACCTGCTCTATATTTTTGCAGGGCTGCGGAACGTAACTATAGATGCGGACAGCACACGGTGAATTGCGAAACGGATGTGGACCCAGAATTACGGTCATGTGGATGCTTCCTAAAGGGGTTTTCCAGGATTTTAATATTGAGGACCTGTTGTTAGGATCGGCCCTCAATATGACTTCCGGCACCCCCATCGATCAGGTGTTTGGAGGGGCCATGGCGCTTGGGTGAGTGATAGCGCCTCCTTATTACCAGGCACGGCGCAAGTAGCTGTGTGTGGTACTCCATTCTCTATATATTTGCGGGCCCGAGCGTTGGGTATCCTAGCGATATGCCCCCATTGTCCATGATGAGACAACCCCTTTAAACAATTGATCAGTGGGGGGTGCCGGAGTGACCCTCCCCCCAATCTAATAATAATGCCTTATCCTAAGGACTTTGCAAATTTTAGACCTCCTCCTGTGTCTAGAAACATGCCAGTGCGTGTTCACATAGTACACAGGAGCGTCAGCCTGTTAAAGGGGTTGTCCTCCTGTCAGCAGCCCCCACTGGGAGTACAGAGATTGGGCAGGTTAAATTTCAGCCTGTCCCGTGGTATTCTTTCCCCTAAGATAAGAGGAGATGAGGTGGTCGTAGACATGATCTAGATGGACATGTAATCCACACCTCTGGCACGGATAACCAGCGTGCTGAGTGCATACCCACGAGTCACTGGCAGTGTGTGGCACCGTGCTGCCAGCCTGGAATGTTACTGCTGGACATCTATTTATGGCATTTTGGTCTGACAAATGTGCAGAGCGGAAAAACAGAGATTGTGAAACTGTAAACCCCAATGTGAGCGCCTGCACAAGTGGACAGCACCGCGCTGCACTGTATTATACCGCTCTATGGCTGACATTTCAGAGACAGTGAGCTGGGACCCTGTGATCACTAGGGTTGCGTTCACTTTTAGCACCATGCGATGTTGACAGCGCTTCGTCTGGACTTGATGAATCATGCCCAGTAGTGCCCCGTTAATTCCACAGGAGGTACAACAATCGGATGACCTAGCTGTAGGCGGACACCCATGCTATGAGGTCATGAATATGGTAATTATGGTACCCCGAGGGCATCTGCACACAATGCGGATTGAGTGGCGGCATGCACTGTGGACTCCAGCAGTCTGTTTCGCCGGATCCCACCTTGCACTGCTGGATCCCTATTCACTATAATGGGATCCAGCAGTAATCCGGCAGCTCTCCAGCATATATGGCAACTTTCGGCCAGACAAAAAATGTTGTGTGTAGCATTCATTTGTCCGTCTGAAAGCCAGCATGTATGGCGGATACAGCGAGCGGATTACCGTGCCAATGTAACAGCAAAGTCAATAACATTTGCTAAATCTCATGTACCGTTTGTGCGGAATTTGACCTGGTGTGTGGATTTGAAAAATCCGCAGAATGTTGATTGTTTGTGCAATTCCGCACCTTATATAGAGGGATTTTCCTCATAGACTTTAACGGGGTTGTTAATATCAAAAGAAAATCCGCAAAAAAGACATACTAAAAACACACCAACACTGCAATAAATAGTGCAGATTAAGGCCCGTATTTTTGCTCCTCGTCCGATCTGCATTTTTTGCGGATTGCACACTGACTCATTCATTTCTGTGGGTCACCCAAAACACCCAGATAGCATACAGATGCCATCCGTGTACCATCCGCATCCATTATAGAACCTGTCCATTTTGCAGACAAGAATAGGCTTTTTTTTAGGCCTCATGCACACAGTTTGTTTTTTTTGCGGTCCGCAAAAAGGGGTACCGTTGTTCTGTGATCCGTTTCTGTTTCCATGTGTCTTCCTTTATTTTTGGAGGATCACCAGACATGAAGAAAAGTAAAAAAAAGTCTAAGTCAAGTTTGCCATGCAAATGATAGGATGACAATCATGTGTGCCTCCGTGTTTTTTCACGGACCCATTGACTTGAATAAGTCCGCGAACCGTTTTCCGTGAAAAAATAGGACAGGTTATATTTTTTTGACGAAATAGAATCACGGACGCGGATGACAAACGGTACATTAGCCGAATTTTCAACAGACCCATTGAAAGTCAATGGGTCCGCAGAAAATCACGAGAAACGGAACAACGGACACGGAATGAAACAACGGTCATGTGCATGAGGCCTTACAGTGGGAAAATTGCAGGATGCATACGTATCGCATCCGTATTTTGGATGCATGAATTGCGGACCACAATATGGATACCGTCATATGTAGGAGGCCTTATATGTGTTGTTTATGCTGTTATGTGAGGATTTCACGCAGATTTTCTGCATACAATTATGTGTGTGCAGGTACCACACGTCAGACGCGCGCTGTCCATATTCTCCACAGAAAGCACACGGATCCATTGCTTTAATGCGTTTATTCACTCGTCTGTAGTTTTCCATTGACTGTGGGTCAGCAGACATGCACGAACTTCATCCGTGATGTGGACCAAACACCCATTGAAGTCTATGGGTCCATGAAAACCACCGACGCGGATGGCAGTGGTGTTGGCTGACCATTGATAGGAGATGCTCTAGAAATCTCTTTGTCAGCCTAGCAGTGTACAGATGGAGGGCAAAAACAGACACGCTGATCCTTCACAGACATCTTCGTGGATGAAGGGCTATCTTGCCGCAGACATGTGAAAGAAACCTCAGTCAGCTGTATTCAATATCTTCCATGTAGTGGCCACAGCACACGTACGATTATCAGTATATAGCGCGGTTTATACGCCTGTGTAGGATACGGACAGGGAGACAACTGTCTCCGTGAGTGGAACACAGACCAAAGTAGCGCATGTCCTGAGGGTCCTTGTGGGAAAAGTATGAACCAGGCCTTAGTCTATGAGGCGTATTGTATACGTGCACGGTAAGGTCACTTCATTTCAGCTTTGTTATCACCTTAAAGGGGTTGTCTCACCTCAGGAAATGGCACTTACCGTGTACAGACAGGTAATACGAGGCACTTACTAATGTATTGATTCATTAAACGCTGCTCGTGTCTGGGGGTTATGGCCACCACTGCAGGACAGGCGGCTGGGACAGGAGCCACCACAGATGCCTGAGCCTTTTCCTGTACCAGGCAAGCACGACCACCACTACTGGGTTGCATGGTGGTCGTAACTCCTCGATACGAGCAGTGTATAATGTGATGGAAAAATGAATCTAGCCAGCACAGGAAGCAATATGGATAATAACATTACAATAGTAAGTGCCTTGTATTAACTTTCTCTACATGATAAACGCTGAAGTGAGACAAGCCCTTTAAGCATGGCCTCTATAGGTGAACTGAAAGCTATAGAAATGCACATAGCTGCCAATTGTGTCTCACATTTGCATTATAAAGGGTCTTGCAGTAAAGATAACTTTACTGTAAGTCACTGAGAAAAGTTACTCCTGACGAGGGAATGGTTAACACTCCCCACCCCCTCCCCCTTTGTTTCTGGCTCTGCCTTCCTCCAGCTTCACATTCCAACCCGGGGGAAAAGGTGCGTGGGCCCTATCACCAGTCTAGGATCACTCCGCCAGCCAGCTTCTCCAATCCACACAATGAGCAGCAGCGGAAAAAGCCTCCCCCTCCCTCCACCTGGGAACTTGGCTCATGTTGGAGGTGTCCCCGAAATAAAGCAGCTCTAGCTGTGCCGTATGTCAATGGCATTGCAGTCTGCTGGTACGGAACACGATTTTGTGGCTTTACCTCACTAATAAGATATTCATTTTCCTCATGAAAATAGAAAAATGTTCTGCTCTGGTTTTATAATCGTGTGTAGTAACTGTAACCGAATCCCTGAGGGGCGGCGTGTGACTACGGTAGGACAACAATAAACGTGGCACCGCCTGTGGTCTCGTGATAAACCTACCAGCCCTGGCAGAACCCGAGAGTAGGCGGGACTATTTTTCGTATCGCTCGGCCCCTCCCTTCCCTCGCTCCCTCCCGCTGCGTGCCGAGCAGGCGGAAGGATACCTTCACAGCCGGCGAAGTGCCCTGGTATAAAAGTAGACTGTGCGGCGCCATTTTAAGCCTCTGTGTCGCGTTGTGAGGAGAGAGGGGTCGGAGAGGTACAAAACTGACCTGGAAGGCAAGGGGAAAATTAATAGAACGGGGATTCGCATAACTATTACCGTGTGACTTAAGTACCTGCCTGGTACCGAACCGTATGTAACGTTACTCCTGAAGTGGGACGTGGAATAAGGAGAAGGGGGGCTGCTGGAGGAGGAGGAGGAGGCGGCCGATACCGGGAGACATTGTTAGAGCAGCCGGAACCTGGAGCCAAGGACTGAGCGGTAGGTACCGAGCGCAGTGCATGGCACGTGTGGCGGGGGTGACATCGGACGTGCCCCGCTATGTAGGGTGTGGAGCGCCTTGTTGTGATGGCAGCCACCCTGTGTGACTGCTCCAGGATGGTCTCCTCACTTAGGCCTGGGCTGGCGTGAAGTGAGGGCCGTAAGTGAAGCACCTTGATTATCTGGCAGTGCATAGTGCTGATCCCTGCAGCCCCCGTAGACTGTAAGGTGGGTGATCCTTGGTGCAGGGCCATAGACTATTCTGTGCTAACTACTCTTTGTCTCTGCAATTGTTTACTTTAGTCTGGGCTTCAGCTGAAACCTGAGATCTCTCTGTGACTGGAGTTTTCTTTGAAAATGGCTTGTGTAGGGCGGAGGTGCAGTCCCTGCCTCCCTCCCCTTCCCTTATACAGAGTTCCTGCTTGCTGATGTCTGCAGCTCCCTGCTTTTAGTGGGAATCATCCCTTACCTAATGATTGAGATGGACTAGGTCATTACGTGCCTGACCCCTTTCTTCTATGGCCATCTGATCTTGTGGAGTTTTTGGTGGCTGGATTTGTGGATACTTAAGCTTCATGACTCGAGAACCTGTGCTGTTATAGGATCTTGTGGCTTACAAGTTCCAGTAACAGCACAGGTTCTTGAGAATGGCCCTGTTGGCTGGACTCATCTCCCAGTGTTTGGAGAAGATGGAGGGGTAGCAGAAGTAGTGTCCTTTACTCTCCGCTCATGTGAGAAGTGGGTGCTTGGTGCTGCCCAATCTTTACCACTTCTACGTGCCTGACGCTGACCTAGTAGAAGCCCACCAGTGGCTTAACTGACCAAATGATGCCCAGATCTCCCTGTGTGCCATAATGAACAGTAAAATTATGCCCGGTAATGGGCAGCAGTGATGCCAGGCTTTGCTTGTCCCAGCACGGATGTTTTCCATGGTAATGGCCAGCACGGATGTTTGCCATGGTAATGGGCAGCAGTGATGCAGGGCTTATGTTCTATGGTAATGGGCAGCAGTGATGCCCGGGTCTCCCTGTGTGCCCTGGTAACGGGCAGCAGAATGATGCCCGGGTCTCCCTGTGTGCCCTGGTAACGGGCAGCAGAATGATGCCCGGGTCTCCCTGTGTGCCCTGGTAACGGGCAGCAGAATGATGCCCGGGTCTCCCTGTGTGCCCTGGTAACGGGCAGCAGAATGATGCCCGGGTCTCCCTGTGTGCCCTGGTAACGGGCAGCAGAATGATGCCCGGGTCTCCCTGTGTGCCCTGGTAACGGGCAGCAGAATGATGCCCGGGTCTCCCTGTGTGCCCTGGTAACGGGCAGCAGAATGATGCCCGGGTCTCCCTGTGTGCCCTGGTAACGGGCAGCAGAATGATGCCCGGGTCTCCCTGTGTGCCCTGGTAACGGGCAGCAGAATGATGCCCGGGTCTCCCTGTGTGCCCTGGTAACGGGCAGCAGAATGATGCCCGGGTCTCCCTGTGTGCCCTGGTAACGGGCAGCAGAATGATGCCCGGGTCTCCCTGTAGGATAGGGATCAGGGTCTCCGTGGCCAGTATCGGTGCAGTGAGGCACACCCGCCTCTACTTGTGCCAGGCGGCATGGTGTCGGCTTCTGTTGTGTAGTCTAGAATCTGACTTTCCTGGCAGGGAGAATACGCTCTGAACTGTGTTGTCCCAGTAGCTCACTGCTCCTCACGTTCATGCTGGGGTAAGTAGGCGTCCAGCCAGGTGTGGGTATTATTGCCATCAAAGCTTTTGCTCCCCATGGCTGGTGCGTTGTCTTTTTTGAGCACTAGTACTTAGGTTTCTTGTGTTCAGGTGGTTACATGGGCAGGGTTGTTGCTGCTTGTTAGGACAGTAACATGGGTGATTTGTGGCAGAATTGGGGTGCGAGGCTGTAATCTCACCATTGGAGTCGGTATGTCCTCCCTGGGTTCTGCTGCATTTTCTCCAGTTTCCACCCACAAGATGAAACTACAGATCCCTGAGGGACACTTGAGCCCATAGGTGCTGAGGACTGGCACTTTCTACATCCATGGCAAATTGGTGCCATATAAGAAACATGAATGTTTTAGAGCTGGTGGAAAGGGCAGCAGAATAAATGATCTGTGCCCGCTTGTTTGCCTGTACCCAATCTCTGGGCAGCTGGCGGTGAGGAGCCTTTGTAATGTGTTTTCCCTTGGATTTAGTGGATGTTCCTCTTTCCTGGGGTTTTCTAAATGGACATTTTTTGCACATTTTGGGAGACTGGTCTCTTCGTCTGGAAGTTGGTAGACAAGCGGGTACACCATGCCCTGGATGACGAGGATGGCAGTTGCTTAGTAATTAGTCGGTATGTAGTGCTGGTAAGGGACAGTAGGCACGAACCAAATGTAAGCAACTGGCACATGTGTTGCCAAGGATATGCTGGGAGGTCTGTCGGGGACTGCTTTATATGGAACCTGTCACCAGGATTTTGTGTATAGAGCTGAGGACATGGGTTGCTAGATGCCCGCTAGCACATCCGCAATATCCAGTCCCCATAGCTCTGTGTGCTTTTATTGTGAAAAAAGAACGATTTGATACATATGCAAATTAACCTGAGATGAGTCCTGTCCCTGACTCATCTCACATACAGGACTCATCTCCGGTTAATTTGCATATGTATCAAATCGGTTTTTTAAAAGCAATAAAAGCGCACAGAGCTATGGGGACTGGGTATTGCGGATGTGCTAGTGGCCATCTAGCAACCTATGTCCTCAACTCTATACACAAAATCCCGGTGACAGGTTCCATATAAGCTGGTTATCTGGAGACATGGCCTGAAGTGCAGCTCTGACATATGGAGGCTGGACAGTTTAAAGAGGAGCTCTCACCTCCAGACAAGTCTGCGTACTTATAAATATTCCCCATGTAGTAATTCTGGAGATCTCTTCATATTACTGTTCTATTCTACTGAATGTTACTAGATGGGGGAGGGGCAGGCCCACACCCAGGTGTACCTTTATTCATAAACGTCTAGCAGGAGTAACAGAGGAATGACACAACATGTGGCATAAGCTTACTAAGACGTGGTCGCTTCATTGCAGGTTTTTCTTTATTGCCAGAAATGGATAGGGATGAATTGTGGGGGCAGTGTGACCAGAGAAGTGGTTACCGATCACCAGTCTAGTGAAGGCAGCCATTGTCTCGCTGTAGGTGATATGTGAAGAATGACGTGTGCCCTTCTCTGCATGTATGTGGAAGACTTATCTACCACCCATCGGCTGGTTACCAGAGCGCGGCATTGGGAGTAGTTGGGCGTAGATGGCGTCCCCTGCCTTGTGGCACATACTGTACCGCCACGGGTCTAATACTGCATGTTTCTTCCTGTGCTCTGTATGTGCGGCATTACATTAGACTACTACCTGTATCTAAGGGGGGGAGCAGTTTAAGAATTGTTCCTGGGTTCTTTGGAAACTTCCATGCAGTAAATGTTACTTCTGTCCTCAGTGGTCGCTGACTACAGCTGTGAGGAATGAAAACTGAACTTCAGGTCTCTAGAGTCTCATGTCCACAGCAGTATCTCTGGGCCCCCTCCCTCAGTAGAATAGGTGAGGCGAGGACCTGCAGGGAGACTCTCGGGTCAATGTGCTGTCAGGGTTAGACAGTGCCCTAAATTGTGGCTTTGTAGATTCAGCAAGTGGCCAAGTTAAAATATATTTAGATTTATAAAATATTTGGTACCAAAGACTGAACCGTAACTTTATGCTGGCCGTTCAAATGAGATGTATTCAGCCATATACTGGTTCAGTAAGTCCAGCCTTCTAAATCCTCACACTACAGATGAGGCCAGTCCACAAAAAATATGGATGACGTCTGTGTGCATTCCATATTTTGCAGAATGGAAAAGCCCCTAATAGAACAGTCCTATCCTTGTCTGTAATGTGGACAATAATGGGACATGTTTTTGTTTTTTGACCCATTGAAATGAACGGTTGTGTGCATGAGGCCTGAGGGTACTTTCACACTTGCAGCAGAGGAATCCGTATAACGTATGTCAACTGATTGCGTTTTAAGGATGATCAGGATCCTGCTCAGTCTTATAAATGCATTGCAAGAATGGATCCATTTTTTTTTTTTTTAATTGTCTGCGCATGCGCAGACTGGAAGGACGGATCCGGCAGTGTTCAGTTTTTTTTTGGCAGAGATAAAACCGTAACATGCTGCGGTATTATCTCCATCCTGAACAGTCAAAAAGACTGAACTGAAGACATCCTGAATGGATTACTTTCCTTTCAGAATGCACGGGGATATACCTGATCAGTTCTTTTCTGGTATTGAGCCCCTAGGACAGAACTCTATGCCGGAAAAGAAAAACACAAGTGTGGAAGTACCCTGAGGGAGATGAGGATCCTCTGCCATTCATGTGTATGTGCATCCACTGACCTTCTGAATGCCACAGTAACTGAGCCCAGCCTCTCAGACCAGTTTCATGTTGGGAACTACTTGCTCATGGATCTCTCGCTGCTGTCCCTCTGCCCCAGTTCTGACCGGCGGAGCCATGTTCCATCCTCAGTCTCCATGGTTCAGAATGCCTGTGGAGAACATGTTCACTTGGTTTCTTTAGCGCCTCCTGCTTTTACCTGTGGTTCCTTTTCCTTCCCTGGAGTTCCTGTCTCATCATTGAATCGCTGTAGTGACCTGTAAGAAACTAGGCGGAGGTCATGGGGTCGGCTGATGGTTGTCATTAGGTGGATAGGGAGGCATTTCATAGGAGTGCTGTGGATGTTGGGGTATATTCTCTATTGCAGGGATGCCCAACCTTCGGCCTTCTAGCTGTTGCAAAACTAAAACTCCCAGCATGCCTGGACAGACTACAGATATTTAGGCATCCTGGGAGTTGTGGTTTTGCAACAGCTGGAGGGATGCAGGTTGAGCATCCCTGCACTAGTGACTGCGCTCCACTGTACAAGATACCTGCTGCACTTTATTGTACAGGTGAACACTGGTTATGGATTGTTTGACACACCTGAATAGCAGCAGATAAAATGTCACTGCCCGTCTTCGTGGTTTGCCATAAAGTGTAGTAAAACAGAATTTTAGTACTACACTTGATGGGTCCATTGGATCCGGGTTAGCTGACCCAGCTACTTGTATTGTCTTCAGCCCTGAGCTCATGTCACACCTTCCCTGTGCAATAGACCCAGATAGTCTGTTATCTGCTCAGCCATGGAGCAGAAAACTGCCATTACTTGCACAATCTCTACCGTAACACTAAGTGTCCAGTTGCAGTAAAGTTTAGATTGACACTTGGCATCTTCTAGACCAGGGATCAGCAACCTTTGGCACTCCAGCTGTGGTGAAACTACGACTCCCAGCATGCACACTTTCTTGGTTGTTCTCAGAACTCCCAGAGAAGTGAATGGAGCATGCTGGGAGTCTTAGTTTCACCACAGCTGGAGTGCCAGAGGTTGCTGATCCCTGTTCTAGACTGTGCAGCCGTATGACAAACTTGTGCTGATCTTTATTCCCTCATGTAAACTGAAGTGTGTGTGCCATTACCTGTGACACGGACTATCGGCAGTGCCACCTAGAAGATGGTGTCCTTGTCCAGGACTGGTTCTCGGCTCCACCAGGAATATTGGCCTTCTTTGCCCTGAAAAGTTGTCTTTCATTTTGGCTTGTAGTCTGAAGTCTTGCTGTATTTCCTAGAAATGTGTATAAATTCTTGCTGGCCGGTTTTCTGTAGTAATATTGAGGTTTAGGCCACATGCACACAGTTTTTTGACGATCGGATGCAGACCCATTTATTTCAATGGGGCAGCAGAAGATGTGGCCAATAGAGCGCTATCTGTATGTCCACTCCATGTCCTATTGTCCATATTGTAGACAAGAATAGGCATTTCTACAATGGTGTGCATGAGCCCTTTTGCTATAAGTGGAAGGGTTTTCTCCATAGTAAGCTGTATGTTCTTTATTTTTAGGCTTCTACAGCACAGCAGTCTTCTTCTCGGACTGAAACATGGCGACTCAAGGTGACTCTATGTGGTGTATGTGAATGTATTCTTGTATCACAGGGATATCGGTCCTAGTTTGCTGTAATAAAACGTCGGAAAATGGCCTAGTTTAAATGAAGTTTTTGTTTCACATATTTTTTAATGTTTATTTTCCATCAGATCACTTTACTGCAGTTACCTGCTTATCTGTATGCAGAGGTGATATAATTACAGGCAGGATTAAAATGATGGATAAGACAGGATCCACCATTCACAATAGGTGATATCACAGCTTATCTACTCCATCCTTAGCTCTGCACAGGTCACGGCATGCCTAGAAAACTCTCCCATAGAAGTCAGTGAGGTTTTCTACTGTCCATTGTGTCTATGGACCATGGAGCTGCCATTTTCTTAATGCTGTTGAGAGCAGCTCGGGTGAGACGGGAGCCCCCATAATGTTCAGGGAATAGAATTAATAAGCTACCATCAGCAAATAGATTTGAGAGAAAATGTTACGCTATGGTGAGATTTCCTTTTAAGGTCTTTTGCCAGCAGTTTTCATTTTGGGGTATGTATTGTCTACCTTTCAGCTGACCTAATGGAGCTTGACATGGCAATGGAGCCGGATCGGAAAGCGGCCGTCAGTCACTGGCAGCAGCAGTCTTATCTGGATTCTGGAATTCATTCTGGAGCTACTACAACTGCTCCATCTCTTAGTGGGAAGGGAAATCCTGATGAAGATGATGTGGATCCATCCCAAGTGCTGTATGAATGGGAACAGGGCTTCTCTCAGCCTTTCACTCAAGATCAAGTGGCAGGTAAGAAGACAAATTATTTCTAGCACTTTCCTGTTTTGAGATTTCCATATTAATTTTTTTTTTTTTTTTTTTACTTTTGAAGATATTGATGGGCAGTTTGCAATGACCAGAGCCCAGAGGGTGCGAGCCGCCATGTTTCCTGAAACGTTAGACGAAGGCATGCAAATTCCCTCCACACAGTTTGACTCTGCTCATCCTACAAATGTGCAACGCTTGGCCGAACCTTCACAGATGCTGAAACATGCTGTGGTCAACTTGATAAACTACCAAGATGATGCTGAACTGGCTACTCGGGCTATTCCTGAGCTAACGAAACTGCTTAATGATGAGGACCAGGTAAGCTCATCCTCTGGAGCCTCCTTGGCTTGGGAATAATTAACTATGTCCTGCAATGTAAAATTGATCTGAATGATAAGTGCTATTAAAATATATATATAATAAAAACTTTTTTTTTTTTTTCTCCAGGTTGTGGTTAACAAAGCTGCGGTTATGGTTCATCAGTTGTCGAAGAAGGAAGCTTCCCGCCATGCTATTATGCGTTCTCCACAGATGGTCTCTGCTATTGTTCGTACCATGCAGAACACAAATGATGTTGAAACAGCCCGGTGTACTGCTGGTACTCTCCACAACCTTTCTCACCATCGTGAAGGCTTGCTGGCCATCTTCAAGTCTGGAGGCATTCCTGCTTTAGTCAAAATGCTAGGGTATGTCTGTCTTATTGTGATGAACCTGAATGGTGGCTGCTTTGGTGTCTCAGTTACTTGCTGAGCTAATTCAGATGGTGTAATGTCCTAAGATTAAGTTTGTCAATTTATCAAATTTTTGGCACTCGCCACATTCTTGTAATCTTTTCTTAGATCTCCTGTGGACTCCGTGCTCTTCTACGCAATCACAACACTGCACAATCTCCTCTTGCATCAAGAAGGCGCTAAAATGGCTGTTCGTTTAGCTGGCGGATTGCAGAAAATGGTTGCATTGCTGAACAAAACAAATGTCAAGTTTTTGGCCATAACGACAGATTGTCTCCAAATATTAGCCTATGGGAACCAAGAGAGCAAGGTATGTCAAGCTGATAGCCTGGCTGTGCCAGGTGTCTTGTGGGCATGTAAGAATACTGGATTATTGAGCTGCATGTGTAGCAGTCCAGCTGTGGGATTTAAGTAGCCCTCCATGTTTAACAACCTGAGCAAAAAAAGCAGTGAGCTGGTAGGTCTAACTCTTGGTAAATTGTTTTTGTCCCATCTAGTTAATAATTCTTGCCAGTGGGGGCCCTCAGGCTCTGGTGACAATAATGAGGACTTACAGTTATGAGAAGCTTCTGTGGACCACAAGTCGTGTGCTGAAGGTTTTATCAGTTTGCTCCAGTAATAAGCCTGCTATTGTTGAAGCTGGTAAGTTCAGAGGAGATGGTCTTGTTCTTTGTGGTGAATGTACCTTTTTGTTTAAAATTGAAGTTGTGCCCTAGTTAGACCAATAGGCCTTCTAATGTGACATGCTTACAATGTCCTGTTGTCCTCCCAGGTGGCATGCAAGCTCTAGGGTTGCATCTCACTGACCCAAGCCAGCGTCTGGTACAGAATTGTCTCTGGACTTTAAGAAATCTCTCAGATGCAGCAACAAAACAGGTAATCATTTTGTTACATATTGTCTGTATCTTGGCTTTTTTGCTTCTGTGCCTTCTCCTTCCACCTCTGACTGTACTTGCTGTTTTTTACAGGAGGGAATGGAAGGTCTTCTAGGAACCCTTGTTCAGCTGCTTGGTTCAGATGATATCAACGTTGTAACTTGTGCGGCTGGTATCCTGTCCAATCTTACGTGCAACAACTACAAGAATAAGATGATGGTCTGTCAAGTTGGAGGTATTGAGGCACTTGTGCGCACTGTCCTCCGTGCTGGTGACAGAGAAGACATCACAGAACCAGCTATATGTGCACTTCGTCACCTTACCAGCAGACACCAGGAAGCAGAGATGGCTCAAAATGCAGTGCGACTCCACTATGGACTTCCAGTGGTGGTGAAATTGTTGCACCCACCTTCTCACTGGCCCCTAATTAAGGTAGGTTTAAGACCAAACCTATAAATAAACTATATCGTAAAAGGGAGACAGTAGTTGGTCCATTAATGCCACAGTTGGGGTCACTTTACACAAGTCAATCAGCAGTGTTCAGTAATTTAGAAGTTGAACTCTGCTCAGTTAAAGGGCCTTTCACACAGACTGATAATGAATGGTGGACAAACTGGATTGAGTATTGTTGGCAGCACATCCTGTTTACGTAGACCAGGGATCGGCAACCCTTGGCACGTCAGCTGCTGTGAAACTACAACTCCCAGCATGCAAACGTGCTTGGCTGTTCTCAACTCCCACAGAAGCGAATGGAGGATTCTAGTAGTTGTCGTTTCGGAACATCCGGAGTGCCAGAGGTTGCTGATACCTGACGTAGATCAATGTTCTGCCTACAAACAACTGTTTAATGTGAACAATGCAAATGCCTGACAAACGAGTTGTCTCCTTTTGGCAGCTGATCAGCACCACCTTGGCTCAGGCCAGTTATGGAGGATGAGTGTCGGTACCAACGTATGTGTCCTGATCAGGCCCTTACACTGGGTTCACACCTGAGCGTTTTACAGCACGTTTGAACGCGATGAAAAACGCCCTACGTTTTTCTTGACCACCTTTGGGGCGTTTTGTCGCGCGTTCCTGTACATAGACTTTCGGGAACGCGCTTGTCTCTGTATGCGCGATTGTAAACGCCCATACAATCGCGCATACAGGGCGCTCCTTTCAGAACGCTCAGGTGTGAACCCAGTGTTAGTCTCCTGTTCACTTGTTGGTTGTGAAGTGGTTGATCTTATTCTACACATAGGGCAGAGGAGGGTCCTACCTCAGCCAGTAGATCTTAGGGGTAGGGTCTCAAGCAGTGTCCTGCAGTATTTCGGGCACAGCTGAAAACATGAAAGCTGTTGCGGTGTTCTAACAAAATTAATGAATAGAATTTGAATATTTACCAGTGAAATCGGGAAATGCTGATTCACCATAAACAATAAAAATTCTACTGATCTGTTAGGAAACCACTGCCACTTGTATTGCAGTGCCATGACTGGCCATCACATCTTGCTCTACACTTAATCACTGCCCTGTGTCTGGTTTATGTGGTAAGAGGCAGTTATAGGAAGAATAGCATGGGTAGGTAGATATTTGTTTTCCTTTCACTAGGGTGTCTATTAAATCAATTCACCATCTGTTACTAATTCCTGGCTTCTTTTTAGGCAACTGTTGGCTTGATTCGTAACCTTGCGTTGTGTCCAGCTAACCATGCACCATTGCGTGAACAAGGTGCTATTCCAAGGCTGGTTCAGCTTCTGGTTCGTGCCCACCAGGACACCCAACGTCGCACATCCATGGGGGGAACACAGCAGCAGTTTGTGGTATGTTAGTAATGTCTAACTTGTGATTCGCACCTTTTTTTTTTTTTTATATTTATTGAAGGGGTTCAGGGACCTAAATGTTCAGCAGTCTAAACCTAAAGGAAATGTCTTAATTCAAACTTAATAGACATTTTGGTAACCATTCAGGTTCTACTGGCCATAGGTTACTTTTTTTTTTTCTTCTCTACCTTTTTACTGTATTGGGTCATAAAACATGCAATAAGCATTTTATCAGTGGACTTACAACTGGTAGGAACTTGACAATTGCTAAAGCTAGCACTTGCTAACTAGTAACATGGAATATCCTCAAATTTGTGTGGGGAGAAACTCGTCCACTTTGCATGATACAATTTTAGGTGGTAGGTTTTTAATTTTTTATTTTTATTTTCCCTAGGAAGGTGTACGTATGGAAGAAATTGTTGAAGGATGCACAGGGGCCCTTCATATTCTTGCTCGTGATGTACACAACAGAATTGTTATCAGGGGGCTCAATACCATTCCACTTTTTGTACAGGTAAGTGTTTTTTGTGTGTAATATATATTTTAGTGGTCCCTCAAGTTAAAATATTGGTTCCACGATGACCATTGTATATTGAAACCATTAAGTTGAGTAATCTGTTCCAAAGCCCCAAGATGAGAGAAAATGAAGATTTAAGAAAAATAAGCAGATAACTAAGACGGATAAAACAAGTCCTTCCATATAACAGTCAGGAATAGCTGCTAAGTAGTAACTAAGGCTACTTTCACACTGGCGTTTCTGGGTCCGCTTGATCTGTTTCAGTGCTCTCACAAATTTCCCAAAACAGATCAGTTTAGCCCCAATGCATTCTGAATGGATAAGGATACGCTCAAAATGCATCAGTTTGCCTCCGTTCCGCCTCCATTCCTCTCTGGAGGCGGACACCAAAAACGCGTTTTGATGTCCGCCTGACGATGCAGAGCCAAACGTAATGTAAGTCAATTGGGACGGATCTGTTTTTACTGACACAACATGGTGCAATTGAAAACATATCCACCTCCCATTGACTTTCAATGTAGGTCAAAATGGATCAGTTTGCATTATAGGTGCAGATACCAGACGGATCCGCACCTAATGCAGCAATTTACCAGAGAAGTGGTCTTGCTTCATTGGATCTGAGACCTTGTATGTGGAGTCTGGTTTCAACTTGTGATTGGTCAGAAAAGACCATTAGATACTGAAAATATTGTATCCTGAGGGATCACTGTGTGTATAGAGATATATATTTAATATATATATTTTTTTTATTACTGCAGCTTCCAGCAAAGATTCAACAAGAAATGTACTTGCCAGTGCTAAAACAAGATTGATTAATTATGGCAGAAAACATCAGAATTGTGTGACTGTCTGGAAATCTAACTTCTCCCCTTTCTTTGTAGCTGTTATACTCTCCCATTGAAAACATCCAAAGGGTAGCAGCTGGTGTGCTGTGCGAACTGGCTCAAGACAAGGAAGCCGCTGAAGCCATTGAGGCTGAAGGTGCTACTGCTCCACTGACAGAACTGCTTCACTCAAGGAATGAAGGAGTCGGTGAGTATATTGAAGGAATGTTACTTCAGAATAGAAAATATCAGAACTTGATTCAGATTTATGGCTCAGCTAAAACTCAATTAGCATTCATCAAGCTGTGAATTTTTTTTTTTTCCTCCTGCACTAAGCTGAAGTTAAAATTTGATTTTTCATTTCCTCCCCAGCAACATACGCAGCCGCTGTACTATTCCGTATGTCTGAAGACAAGCCTCAGGACTACAAGAAGCGTCTATCAGTCGAACTCACAAGCTCTCTTTTCAGGACTGAGCCAATGCCTTGGAATGAGGTAAACTTGGCAAAGCTTAAACTTCCCTTAGTTAACAGGAAGCATGATGTTCTTAGAGCTCCTGTCCAGTGCCAAGAACAAGATGGAACTGGTTTTGCACAGCACCTTTTTCCACCCCACAAAAAAAAACAGCCGAGCACCAAAAAAAGTTGTAGCTTGTAAAGGAGTTGACCTGGTTTCCTTGTAGCTAAATGAAGCAAAAAAAATGCCAGGTGACCTAAACTGCCCTGCCACATTTGTGATTTTTTTTTTTTTTTTTTTTTTTTTTATAGCTCCTTCAGAAATGCCCTAACGCCCTCTTACACCGGACAGCCATTGGTCAGATAATTGCTAACAAGCGCTCGTACGAACGCTTGTTAGTAGGTATCTGCAGGTGTAAATGCTGCTTGTTACCCAATGAATGAAGAACTCTCGCAGTTTATGCGGTTACCAAAATCATTATTTGCTGGTAGCAGATATGCAGTCTTAACACACTCTCTTCTGCCAGCAAGCAATGATTCTGTATGGGGACGAGCAATTGAATGGGCGATCGCTCCTCATACTGTGGAGTGCTACATGGAAGTGCAATGATTTTATTATTGACAAGCAGACGATTGTTGGGAACGCTTCCAATTGTCTACTAAATCTGTGTAAATGAACCTTTTAATTGTGCCATGGTTAGAGAATGTAATGCTCATCTGACAATGTTATATTCCCCTCAGACTGGTGACTTGGGTGACATCTGTGCCCCTGGAGAACCACTTGCATACAGACAGGACGGTGAGTTTGAATTCTTATGCAAGACTTATTCTCAGCTGAAGCTGTTCTGGGTATTGTAGTGTTCTAATAACTTGAATGTGACCAAACCTTGGCTTGCAGGTGTATGATACGGTGTACATAGTTTAGTGCATTGCCTGCCCAAGTGCTATGGCACCCAGTGCAGTAGATAAACAATTGGTACAGTTTCTCTAAACTTCTAGTATGTTGTGTGGAAATAATGACAGCTCCTAACTGTAGGCCTACAGCTGTGAGTGTATTCTGACAGGATTTTTTTAGTAGTTAAAAAAATTCCAGTTACATTAATGACTTCATGTAAAAGCGCCCTAAAAAGTAAGGCTGTGTTTTGACTGGATTGTTTGCCACTAACACTTAGCACATAACTTTTTTGTTTTCAGATCCCAGCTACCGATCTTTCCATGCTGGTGGATATGGGCAAGATGCAATGGGAATGGACCCAATGATGGACCATGATATGGGAGGACATCATCCTGGTGCAGAATATCCAGTTGATGGCTTGCCAGACTTAGGCCATGCTCAGGATCTTATGGACGGGCTGCCTCCAGGCGACAGCAATCAGTTGGCCTGGTTCGACACTGACCTGTAAATATATCTATATTCGGTAAGTAAACCACAAATCCTTTCAGAAAAGGCCTCTGTTAAAAATTAGGGGTTTGATCTAGTGCTGGGTTACTATTAAATTTTATTTATATTTTTTTTTTTTCCCCCTCTCCCCACAGTTATTGTCAGAATGAATTTGCATTGTGATTGGCCTGTAGAGTTGCTGAGAGGGCTCGAGGGGTGGACTGGTTATCTCAGAAAGTGCCTGACACACTAACCAAGCTGAGTTTCCTATGGGAACAATGGAAGCTAACTTTATGTTCTGGTCCTTTTTTGGTCGGAGGAACAATACCAATGGATTTTGGAAGTGACTCGTACATCAAGAATGCACAAGAATTGTTCGCAAGCTGGAACTTCTCAAACACTAGCCTTGCTTGTTTAAATAACTTTTTTTATTTTTATTTTTTTTTATCTCTGTAATGGTACTGACCTAGCTTGCTTTTCTTAGTATTTAGATTTCTTTTCCTTTCCGCGGTAACATTTTAAGTCTCTGTAGTGTTCAGTTAGTGCATATTGCTAAAGCGGTTTCTAATTTTTAAGGATCAAGTAAGTGTAGAACACTAATTCATAATCACTCTAATTGTATCCTGAATAAAGTGGAACATTGTGTAGCCTTTTTGTATAAAACATAGACAAATAGAGATGGTCCAAATAGTTTACTTTTAATATGCTTAAAATAAGCAGGTGGATCGATTTTTGATCAAAGCTTTTATCTGGGATATGTCTGGGTAGGGGCCAGTAAGAACTTATTTGGAACCTGTAATGGACAATTTACCAGTTGCCTTTTATCCCAAAGTTATGTAATCTGAGGCCACAGATGCTTAATGAATACAGATCATGAAATGGCTCAGAAGAATTAAAGTGGACTTTTAATGCATTCTGCTGTGTCAAGTTATTTTAAGCAAGTCCATGTGGAATGGGTTTCTGTGGTCTTAAGGAACGAACCTATATGTTTGTAAATGGAATGAACAAAGTAAAGTTATTTTTAAATTCAGATGTCTAGTCTGGACAGAAGTATCTTTTTTTTTTTTTTTCCCTCTGGAGCGTTCATTGCACTAATGTCTTCTAGATGGCCTGGGTTGTGGCACATTTGTGAACGTAAAGGCAGCAAACATTATAAATGTGCCTGTATACACACTAGATACATGCCAGCCAAACTCTTGACTGGGATGCCTGGGTGACAAATTTGGATAAGGGGGAGATGTGTTGGGTATACAGTATTTTAACATGCACATTGATTTTATCACAGGAAATGTGCTGCGGCCAGGTGTGTCTGGCGGATGCTTTTAGCACATCTCCATTTATGCTAAATCAGCAATCTATAGGTCGTCTGACTTAAAACGTGTGTTTTTTTTTTTTTTTTTTTTTTTGTCTCCTAGTCAGCAGGTTAGTGGAGAAATCTATACTCCTGCTCCTACCTTTCCAGCTATCAGTGGACTTCCAGTCACCATTTGTCAGCTTCTGCACACATGAGATTACATGTGCTGCTTAGGCCAGTCAGTGGTTGGGAGGGGCACATGTGACCATTTGAAAGTTGACAGGTGGGCACTTGAAGGCCAGGGAGCTGCAACAGTGATGGAGAGCAGGTGGAAAATGTAAAGAATGTTTATCAGAAGATCAAGCAGATATTTACAGGTCTAACTATGCATGGATTTCTTCAAAATGCTATGATTTCTGAAGGATTTTGATGTCTTGGGATGGTTTACAACATGCAGACAAATGGTGCCTAGAGACCCTCAATAGCTGTTGATAAAGTGCTCTGCCGTTGTTCGTGTGTGTACACATGCATACTCTTAAAAAGGGTGCAAGTGTCGTCAGTGGGAAGGACTGGGTAATCTACCGCCACCCTGTAGGTGGGTTCTCCTTACAACAAAAGGATTGTGTTCAGATTCAGCATGCCTGATCCTCCTACTTTAGAGAAGAATGTCTAACCTCCATCCCATTCAAGTGAATGGGATGAAGGAACTGTAACAACACTGCTGCGCCAACGGTAAAGAGAAGGCAACTCTCACTTTGTGCTGCATTGTCAAACGGCTGATCTGATATTAACGACGAGCGACTCTACTGCGGATGAAACATCCAAAGTTGATTTGCATAAAACTGTTTCAATGCTGTACAGAGCAAGCACTCCATACAGTATTAGAATGTATCAGCAACAATGAGCTGAAGTTACTTAACGAAGTCTTGAGACTTTGCATAGTTTAAGAAATTTATACTGTAAACAATTTCCTGAACTCTGGTTCGGGTCCAAAGTACGTCTTGGAACCGAACCAGTTACAGAAATAGACTAAAAAACTATCAATCTCTGACGTTATAATGTGACTTCTCATGAGACTTTGAAGTAATAACTTCAGCTCATCGGAGCCAATACATTCTAATATTGTACAAAGCGCTTGCTCTGTACAGTATGAAAACCAAGTTTTATGCAAATTGGATGGATGTTTCATCCAATGTCTATTTGCTCATCCCTATTGATAATCTATTCGGAGGATAGATCATCTATATAGGAAACTTAACAACCCCTTTAACTAGTGGGGCTATAGCACTGGTCATTTGAATGGCAGGCACAGAACAGGAAGAGCCCTTCAAATATAAACACTGTATATAAACTGTCAAAAAGGGCCAGGTGACTAACCCTATAGACTACCATTGTTCTTAATCATGTGATTTCCTTTTACACGCCAGTTTTCACTTGTGTGAATGTAGCCTTAGGCTTCTTTCACACTGGCTTTGTTAGTGAGATCCGGTCAGGACTCTCGCAAGCAGTCTAAAATAGAGAAGTTTGCAGTCTGAATTGAAAAGGATCAGTTCTGTCTCCATTCCACTTTGGAGGCGAACACCATAACACTAAGTCAATTGGGATGGATCGGTTTTCTATGGCACAATAGAAAACTGATTCATTCTCAATTGACTTTCAATGGTATTCAAGACGGATCTGTCTTGGCTGTGTTACAGAACTCCAACATTAAACAAATCTCGGCCAATAATGTGTGATAATGCAACAACAAACACCAATTTGAGAGCACACATATTCAAAATATCTACTTATATTATATACCATGATTACACTAGACAAAATAAAACCCATAATGGACAGATTGTGCAGGAGAGAATATGGGAACAATGTGTCCCCTGATTACACTTAACTGGTAAGGACACAGGCAATGACATCAAATATATAAAGCATTTGCTTTATATACCCGACATAGCCATCATGGCTAAGTAACAAACACTGCCCAAATCCTACACCCACCCAGCATCCATCAATAACACACCATCTCAGAGGGCACAAGAGGAAGTGATGGCAAAACGTACATTGGGTGGTGTCTCCTGAGCGCTGGCTGGTATCCCCACAGTTGTGTCCATTCATGTGTATGTTATTAGGCTGCTCAAGAGTAATATTGTGTTTGACTTGTTAGCACTTGTCTCTATTTCACAGTTTGGCATTGTACCCTCTGAGATGGTGTCCTTGATGGATGCTGGGTGGGTGTAGGACTTGGGCAGTGTTTGTTACTTAAGGCTACTTTCACACTAGCGTTCTGCTGTCCGCTCGTGAGCTCTGTTTGAAGGAGCTCATGAGCGGAGCAGAACGCCTCCGTCCAGCCCTGATGCAGTCTGAATGGATGCGGATCCGCTCAGACTGCATCAGTCTGGCGGCGTTCAGCCTCCGCTCGGCCAGGCGGACAGCTGAACGCTGCTTGCAGCGTTCAGCTGTCTGCCTGGCCGTGCGGATCCGTCCAGACTTACAATGTAAGTCAATGGGAACGGATCCGCTTGAAGATGACACCATATGGCTCAATCTTCAAGCGGATCCGTCCCCCATTGACTTTACATTGAAAGTTTGAACGGATCCGCTCAGGCTACTTTCGCACTTAGAAATGTTTCTAAGTTATTAATGCAGACAGATCCGTACTGAACGGAGCCTCCGTCTGCATTAATATGATCGGATCCGTTCAGAACGGATCCGATCAAACGCAAGTGTGAAAGTAGCCTAACTGTGGTGGTTCTAATTTAATATTGCCTTTGTGTCCTTACCAGTTCAGTGTAATCAGGAGGACATACATTGTTTCCATATTCTCTCCTGCATAATCTGTCCCTTATGGGTAATCATGGGATATAATAAAATTAGATATTTTGAATGTGTGTTCTCAAATAGGTGTGTTATGTTAAAGATAATACAAACAGATCCGTTCTGAATGGATGCAGACGGTTGTATTATCTGAACGGATCTGTCTGTGTAGATACATGATGGATCCGTACAAAACACGTGTGAATGTAGCCTCAGATGTGCCTTACAGCAGCTACACGGGCTGTGATTGACGTCTACGGAGGTGGTTTCTGGACATGCTCTGTGATATGTGCAGAGTTAAAGGGGTTCTGCACTTTGTTTTAACTGATTATCCTCTGGATAGAGCATCAGCTTCTGATCAGCGGGGGACCGACACCCGGGACCCCCACCGATCAGCTGTTTGAGAAGGACGAGGCCTGCTCACTGTTTACTGCTGGCCCAGTGACATCTCAACTAGCAAGGGTGGGGGCTAAGCTCCATTCAAGTGAACAGAGCTTAGCTGTGTCCAGGCCAGTTGATACTAGTCGTGATGTCAGTGGGCTGGCGGTAAACAGTGGGAAGGCTGGAGCGCCGCTGCCTTCTCAAACAGTTGATCGGCGGGGGTCCTTGATGTCGTACCCCTGCCGATCAGAAGCTGATGATCCAAAGTGCAGAACTTGAAAAGTGATGTTTACAGAAGTGGCTCCTATTAGGCTTAGTGGACAATGTCAAAATAAAATGACCAAACTTTAAAAATGTCTAACATACAAATGTGATTTTTAACATTAGACCTCATGCACAAGACCATATTTTTGGTCCATATTTTTTTCTGGATCAGATGGGGACCCAATGGAGTTGTAAAATGCACATAGCACACTGTGCAAAAAGCTAAAGCTGGTCCTATTCCTGTCTGTTTTGCAGACAGTAGGCATTTTTACTATAGTGTGGCGTACACACGGTAGGTATCTAGATTGTGTGCAGGGCCTATTTTCTGATGGCATGTTGCCTTTATGCTTAGAGATATAGGTTTGGAAAGGCCTTTTTACACTTCTGACAGGTTAGTAAATTGTTTTGGTATGGCAGATTCATCGATCTGTTGGGTCACAAGCCATTAGTATGCATCCTCTTGTGTAAGGAAAGTAATATCTTCCTTGATTATCTCAGTGTAGAAATGGTCCAAACTGCACACCCTCCTATCATTATTGGACTTTTCATGGGGGGGTAGCGGAATGGCAGGATCTTTCAGAGGGCTCTTGGATGTCGGGTGGTCTGTAAGCAGCAGCATGTAACATGCAAGTCACATAATTAAATGTATTGTCCACTTGGAGCAATATGGTTTAATGCTCTGGCAACTGTAAGGGTACGACCACATGTGGTTTACATACTGTGTATTTCCCATTGTGGAATTGCATGACAATGGAAATTGGCCCTTAAAAAAATATCCTCACATAACCTGCAGTGTGAATTTGAAATCCACACCTTGTCATTTTATACTGTGGATTTCATTTTTTGCAGAGGGTGAAAACCAGAAGCAACTCATGCAGCATTTGCTGTGGATCCATGGCAATATCTAAAGCAGATTACTGCAGGAAAGTAGCCCACGTGACATGTTTAGATGAGGTGTAGGACAAAATGTCTAATTTTCTGGATGTCCTATGGCAGCACAGTCACAAATGGCTTACTGCCGGTTTACCAACTGTCTTCCCCCTTTAGTTTGAGTTTGCAGCAGGGGGCACTACCCTTGAGGTTTAATACATCATGCTTGTTGCAGCCTATTTTCCACCCCATTTACAGACACTTTCTCAAAGCTTCTCTGGGCTCCCTGTCTGTATACTGCCTACTTTCTTTTTGACTTAGGTGCAGTGTTTCGCTGGTCTATGTGGTTTTCCTGAGCATGTGTCATTAGGTAGAGGGGAGCTGATGATACAGTGCACGCACGGTGTTACCGAAATGTAATTATGTCTAACATCTGGTTCTTTATGAACCAATGGTGCCCTAAGCTTCTAAAGGTGACTGACAGACCATAACAGTGCATTTATCACAGCTGTATGCTACCTGGTGTTTGTGACATGGCTTCCAGTTCACTATGATGATGTATACACCCAACAAATTGGGTCCTCTACTTACCTAAGTAAGACAGATATTGTCAGTGCACTTATCACAGTTGTGTTTATTCTGCTATCTGTGGTCTATGTTGTGGTCACTAGGGATGAGCAAATGGACTTCGGATGAAACATCCAAAGTTATTGCTTTGCAAAGTCTCGCAAGACTTTGGGTAATAACGTCATAAATTCATTTGTACTGTAAAATAACATTTCCCGAACCTGAGTTTGGAAAATGTTTTTCTCGCCCAATTTCCTTGGGGGACACAGAAGACCTTGGGTATAGCTCATCTCCCTAGGAGGCGTGACACTAAGTAAGAACTGTTAAGCCCCTCCTCCACAGCTATACCCTCAGCCTGGAGAGAGAGACTGCCAGTTTTTGCTTAGTGTCCAAGGAGGCAAGACACTCCCTGCTACTGCAGGGCTGTTTTTCTCCTGTTTGGTTTTTAGTTTTGATTTTTGCTTTTTGCTTTTGTCTTTTTCTTCAGATCATCAGGGACAACAGAGTCGCACTAGACCTCTCTGTTTCTCCCGGGGTCGAGCTGTGCCAGTGCCGGTCATCCGCACTGCTGCCTCCCCCACAGAAGGCAAGGTGGACCAGGGCAGCCCAGCTCCCCTGCATCCCGCCAGCGCAAGGGTCGCCCGCACGCCAAGTCCCTCTTCCAGCGTCCTGCCACTACGGTGCCAGTAGCTGAAGGGGCGACCCTGCTGGAACGGACCGAGGGTGAAGACGGCTGTGGTAAGAGAGAGGCTTCTCCAGCCCTACGTTCCCCTCATTCCCTCCCCGGTCTCCTGCGTGCTGGACCCCCATACTGGTCCCTGCTGGACCCTGAGGTGTCGTTGGGAACAGCCATTTTCTGGCTCCAGGGCTGTCTCTCATATCCAGCTGTTGCCCAATAATCATATAGCCCCACACCACCACCATACTGGTGACCGCGGGGCGACTATACACTGCCCCTTCATAGGGCATTGCACAGGGGTGAGCAATGGATGGCTGTGGAGGAATTCTGCTTTAGGACCGGAGACCCGCTCCTAGCTGCCTCTGACACAGGGGTTATGCCGGCGTCCCCCTTACCGGTCGCAGATTCAGTACAGGGGGCCCTCGCTGACTGCCCTGTCCCTCCTCCACGGGCGCCGTTAGGGCAGGGGGTGCAGTGCTGGACTTCAGGGTCCCCCCGCCCTCCTTACCGGTGTCTAGGGCCAAGGGCCCGCTCCAGAAGCTGCCGGCTCCAGAAGCTGCCGGACGCAAGGCCCTCACTGCCTGCATGTACTGAGCGCGATGCTCCAGCAGGCCCCGGCTGACTGTTGAGGCTTTTGGTCGGCCAGGAGCCGCAAACTTTTGACCCAGGCTTCGGCCTGCTCGGCCGCAATCCGGCCCTTTGTCTCGGCCGGCCCGCGGGGTGGGCACCCGCGGCCGTTAGTGCATGCGTCTGCCGGCTCCCGGCCGGGTGCCGCAAACCTTTGACCCAGGCTTCGGCCTGCACGGCCGCAATCCGGCCCTTTGTCTCTGTCGGCCCGCGGGGTGGGCACCCGCGGGCCGTTAGTGCATGTGTCAGCCGGCTCCCTCCCGGTCCCGGCCGACCGCCGGTACTCCCGGTCGGCCGGGCGCCGCGAAAATCTAGGCCCCGGCTTCTCGGCCTACTAGGCCACAAACTTCCAGCCTCAGTTGGAGGGGGCGGGAACTTCTCGCGGCGCGAATTCTTCCCGCCTGGGGGTCCCCCGCCCCCAGGGGATCGCAGCGCCGCCCCCTAGGCCGGATGTTTTGTTAACCTGTTGGGTACCGGCCACCAGGGGCCGGCTCCCATCTAGAGGACACCCTCTATGTTCTGGGCTTCCTGGTGGGCCTGTGTGAGATTGTGCCCCTGTATGGTGGCCCCTTTTTTGCCTCAGAGTGGCTGTGTTTTTAAGAAAAAAAAAAAAAAAAAAAAAAGTTAATAAATAACGGAATGGTTGCGCAGGACGCTGCAGCCTGATGCAGTAGTGCTGGCCGCACGCTATGCCCCCCTTCCGTAGGCGGCATGTTGCGCTCCTCTGCTGCGGTTCTGGCCAGCTACATGTTCCCCTTCTAGGCGGACCCTTGCCATCTCCCGGGATGCGGCGCTGACCAAAGGCAGGCGCCCCGTCTATAGGCAGAACGTCGCCTCTCCAGTTACAGGTTGGCCATGTGCATCACTCTCACTGGATTTAATGCCGGACAGGTGCATGACCCCCTTCTGGGGCAGAAGAATTGCACTCTCACCAGATACGGTGCTGGCCATGTACATGACCCCTCAAGGAGCACGGCACTCTCACTGGATTCCTGCCGGCCATGTGTGTATCCCCCTTCTATGGCGGTACGCTGCACTCTCACTGGGTTCGCTGTCGGCCATGGGTATAAAACATGTGCACGTCCCCCTTCCATATGCGGAACACTGCACTCATTGGGTTCACTGCCGGCCATGTGCACGTCCCCCTTCCATAAGCGGAACGCTGCACTCTCAATGGATTCGCTGCCGGCCTTGTGCATGACTCCCTTCCATAAGCGGTAGGCTGCACTCTCATTGGTTTCGCTGCCAGCCTGGAGCATGCCTCCTTCTCTCGGGCGGCATACATACTCTTCCTGGCTGGGGTTGTTCTCTCGCGGTAGGTTGCTGGCCACGTGCTTGACCCCCTTCCATGGCGGGGTGCTTGCACTCTCACCGGATCCGCTGCCAGTCATAGGCATGGCCCCCCCCCCCCCTTCCTTGGGCGGTGTACCGCACTCTCGCTGGCTTTGCTGCCGGCATGGGCATGCCTCCTCTCCTCAGGCGACATACATGCACCTTCACTGACGGTGTTTGTTCTTGCGCCAGTACGTTGCTGGCCATGTGCATGGCCCCGTCCGTGGCGGGGTGCTCGCGCTCTCCTGGGATGCGATGCTGCCGTGTGCGGTTCATTGCACCCTCACCGAATACGTTGCTGGCCAGGAGCATGGCCCTCTAAACATGGGTGCGCTGCTTGCACTCCCTTTAGAAACGGTGCTGGCCTTGTGCATGACCACTTCTCGTTCCGTGGGCGGTAATTTGCGCGCTCATGAGATTCACGGCTGTCCTTCTATATGCTGTACTGGACGTTCCCCTTTCATTGGCGAACTACTCGTTGCACTCTCACAAAATTCGGTGTTGGGTGGATTATTGCACAATAATTTAATGCCCGGATAATCCTGTGCATGCCCTTCCCCCTTCACTAGGTCCTTTGGTGCGGGCCTTTGCACTCTTGCCGTCTGCAGAGTTTGCCAGGTGCTTTTCTCCCCCCTTTTCTGGGCGGACTGCTTGCGTTCCATAGCATGCCCCCTGTACTAGCCTTGTGCATAACTCCCTTTCGGGTTGCACTTGTACTTCCATGGATACTGTGGGATGCTTGGCTGTGCGCTCTGTGCGTTGTTTGGGCCGTGTTTGCCTTCTCCTCCCGTGGGTGGGTTGGCCTTCTCGCTGCCTGCGGTTTGCTAGTACGTATGCCTCCCTTCCTCCTGCGACATACTTTTTTCTCTTGGGGTGAGGCTGCTTGTCGCTAGCTTTGCACTCTTTTCTGAAGAGGTCATTCTGTCCACCTGTATGAGCCTAAGGTGTTGTCCAACACACAACAAATGAATGCCCAATGTATTCACCGCTGTATAACTTGTATATATGTAGACGGGCTCTGCTGGCTCGCTACTGCACCGAGCTGGGTGGCACTCATTCTCTGGTGTGGTCCCGTTGTGACTGCACCAGCCATGTTCATTGGCCCTTCCACCTGGGGGGTGTTCGGGGTACCTTGATGCGTACCCGTTCGTCCTCCCGTGACATTGCTTCCCCGCGCAAGCCGTCGGGTCAAGAGCGTTGTCTTGGCGCCTTCTGCACTTCAGTCTGATCTGCTACCAGGAACAGACCGCTCCTCTCGGGTAGGGTCACCCAACTTCTCTTGGGTGCTCGTCTATCCAGGTCTGAGGGACCTCCACTTTTGGGTTCTTCAGGGTTTTCGCCTTCTGCGAGGCGATCTGCAGGTCGTCTCACAGAGTAGCAGGTATTCGGCTTTTGAACTGTCCTGTGGCTTCCCTGTTTGCCATTCCTCCTTTCGGTTTGGAGGGTGTTATGCCGGCCTCTGTCTCGACTGCTTTTCCTCGCTGGCTCGGTTGTTTTGGCTTCCTCTCTGAGTTTGTCACTCCGAGGTGGCTTCTGCACCGGCCAGGCCTCAGAGGCTGTTTTCGTCATTGCCCCCTCCCCTTCGGGGGTGAGCATGGTTGTTCATTTGGATGGTTCCGGGGGTTACTTGTGGTCTCGTACCGTCTCCCTCGTTTTCGCTGGCAGTACTAGCTGTGTGCCTGTTTGCCAGGCCTATTGCGTTCTGTCCTCCCGCTGGGTGCAGATTGCCTTTCCATTCTGGGCATATGGTCCTGCTGGACTTACCTTTTCGGTAACTTGGGAGGACTACCCTTCGGTCACGGTTGTCCTTGACTTTCCCTCACCAGGACTGTAGAACTCCTTCCTGTGGTGGCTACGTCGACTTGGACTTTGGCCTGTCTTGTCCTGGCATCTGTCGGCTGCTGGGCGGACCCTTCCGGTTTCTTCCGTCTGTCCTTCTGCTCACCCACTCCGGTTGGATACGGGACTATGTTGTTCGGGGGCCGACGGGAGTTTTCTTCCGACCCTTGGGCCGTGTTACTGGTCTGCGCCTGATCACATTGGGTTTTTTTCCCGCTTGCCAGGCGATTCCTGCGAGCGCGCTGGTGTTCGCTCCCGACTGTGCTTCGTCCGGGTTCGGTTGTCGGACTTGGGGTTCTTGACTAGGTTTTGTGGTAAGTGGGGCATTCCCCCACTCTGCTTTCTCTCCCTTGGTTCTGTCTTTCTCTAGTCCGGCCTGACCCTAGGACTGGGACTCTGTTACTGAAGTGTCAAGTGTCGGCGCTGTCCTTTCCCTTGCAGCGTTTTCTGGCCCTCCTGGGCCTGTCATGACCTTCTTCCACAGAGTGGCTCTTGGTTCCTCTGTACCGTTCCCTGGTACCGCCCTGGGAACTACACACTGAGCTCTTGGCGCTCCACTCTTTCCCTTGGTGCCGTTGTAGACGTTCTCCCTACTCCTGCTGTCCTGTACAGTTGTGTTTTCTGTTGCCATCATGTCTGATGGGTGGCCCTTCGTGTTCTGTGCCCTCTGTCCTTTTCCAGGACGGGGCTGTTTCCCCGTCCCTTCCTTCTGAGGGTGGTATCTGCCTTCTTATCTACGAGGCTTTGGTCATCCCCTTCCCGTCTCCGGGAACGGGCGCTTCACCGCTTGGAGATTGTTTGGTTTTGCAGTTGTTACTTGGAGATCTCCGGCTCTTGTCTGCGTTCGGTCTCTTGTGTTTCCAGGATGTCCGCGCAAAGAGTTGACGGCCTCCAGGGTGGCTTTCCTTCGCTCTCTGTGTCTATTGCTGTGGTTACCGCACCAAGGGCAGGGTTCTGCTTTTGGTGTCACCGTTCATTTCAGCCGGAGCGGTCGGTGCCTCCTGGGCCGGAGGCATAAGGCTTCGGCCATGCTTTTGTGCAAGGCGGTCGCTGGTCTTCCTTGCACACCTTACTGGGTTCTACAGGGTGCGCACTGGGGCTTCGGCGTCTGCTGCCTTGGGCCGCCTGGTCTGCAGGCGGCGGTTTCTTGATGCCTTCGGGTGCTTTGCCCTGGTGCTGTGGTCCCTCCCCTCTTGGACTGCTATTGAACGTCCCAAGGTCTTCTGTGTCCCCCAAGGAAATTGGGCGAGAAAACGAGATTTTTGTATAACTTACCAGTAAAATCTCTTTCTCGCTCTTTCCTTGGGGGACACAGCACCCACCCATTCTTTGTTTCCGAGTTTGTTTTACCCGTTGGGTAGTTGGCTTGTTGGTTCCACTTTTGGACTTTGCCTTTTCTCACTACTTGGACACGCAACTGGCAGTCTCTCTCTCCAGGCTGAGGGTATAGCTGTGGAGGAGGGGCTTAACAGTTCTTACTTAGTGTCACGCCTCCTAGGGAGATGAGCTATACCCAAGGTCTTCTGTGTCCCCCAAGGAAAGAGCGAGAAAGAGATTTTACTGGTAAGTTATACAAAAATCTCGTTTTTTTACAGTACAAATTAATTTGACGTTATTACCTGAAGTCTCGCGAGACTTTGCAAAGCAATAACTTTGGCTCATCAAAGCCAATACATTCTAATACTGTACAGTATTGGAACAAAGTTTTATGCGAATCAAATTCAGAGGTTTCATCCAAAGTCGATTCGCTCATCCCTAGTGGTCAACTCCGGAGTGGTCATACTACATATTTTCTTATTAGATGCCTGGTCTATTATGGAGACTCCAAGAAGAAGTTAAGGAAATCCAGACACGGCAGGGAATGCTAGCAGCCTTTACCAGAAGAGGTAGCTGCTGATCATGGCCCTACCTGTTCATTACATAGACCTTATTCTCTGCAAAATGAAACCAGGCAATGCTTTGACTTGGTTTTAAGAGTTTTTCCCTCTGTGCCTGCAGCCTCCCAGTCGTGGACAGGTCCAGCGCTGCATGAGGTGGGGGTCTGGTCTGGATGGGAGACCCACGCTTCCATTCAGCATGTGCAGTCCTTAATAAAGTAAAATTGTCCTAGGGGTATCTGCTGCAGATGTATGTGCAGAAAATCTGCACAGTTTATTGTGGATTTCCTGCAGATGTCACCTTTCATTGAAAGGGTGAAATCAGTGCAAGAAAAATGCAACAAATACTGCAAATTTTTAAATCTGCACAGCAGGTCAATTTCTGCACCTAAGTAAAAAAAAAATTGCTATTTGTCCAATCATGTTGTTGCTACTGTATCCATGCTGCTGTTTTTCTGCACAAAATCCGGACAGAAAAATGGTGTAATCTGCACCGTGGACAGGCACCCCAATAGTTCTAATAGGATATCGGGAGACCTGATTTATATGTGGAATATATATGCCACATATTTCCTATTGCCCATTAAAAAGGCATGGTGTGGATTCAGCAACACAAAAAGGGTTAACTCTGCACTGAGACTCCCACTGATTGTGTTAGTGATGGGATTCAGATAGCTGACTCTAGGAGCAGCCGACTCCTAGATGAGTAGATCACCCTATGATACACTCAGGAGATAATCCCATCACGTGTCTCCTCTCTCCCTATTCATTCATTATGGAGGGGGTGAAGATGTCTGTTCATGGTTGATTGCATTATGTTGTTAGACTTCTTGAACTGTATATATACTGAGTTGATCTTCAATAAAGGGAGTTCCTGTTTTACCCTCAACATAGAGTGTCATCACATGTGTGGGGGAACAGCTATATTTACTCTGGGGATTGCTATCGGTATTATACTCCCCTGGGATTACAACACGGTTCTACCCACTGGAAGTTGGATCCTGGTCTTGGGCCCAGGGTGGGTGGAAGGCAGCGAGACCTCAACAAAGCTGCGGCGGTTCGTGTGGTCGGCAGCAATTACAGTGTCAAGTGGAGTGCTTGGAGCCCTCAGGAAGCACTAGGAGCATCCATCAACGGAGGTACCCAGTCCGGGTGCCAGGAGATCTGTTACAGAAGGTTTGTACACAAACATAGAAAGGGATTATTTACGGTAAGAGCAGTGAGACTATGGAACTCTCTGCCTGAGGAGGTGGTGATGGTGAGTACAATAAAGGAATTCAAGAGGGGCCTGGATGTATTTCTGGAGCGTAATAATATTACAAGCTATAGCTACTAGAGAGGGGTCGTTGATCCAGGGAGTTAGTCTGATTGGAGTCGGGAAGGAATTTTGTATTCCCCTAAAGTGGGGAAAATTGGTTTCTACCGCACAGGGTTTTTTTTTTTTTTTTGGCCTTCCTCTGGATCAACTTTCAGGATAACAGGCCGAACTGGATGGACAAATGTCTTTTTTTCGGCCTTATGTACTATGTTACTAATTCTGCTTTTACCCCCAAATGAAGCGCAAATGAATTTCAAAATATGAAATTCGCTCATCTCTAAAAGGCGGTATTAAAAGGAAATATCCCTTGTAAACTGAAAATTTCAAATGAACATTTTTCGATCAGCCATGGTGCTTTGGAGGAAAATGATTTCTGACCGCAATAGACTTCACAAATGTCAACTTGCACATTCCCAGCAAAAGGAAATTTTCCATGGTCATAGTACACACAAACTCAGACATTCTTCATCTACAATTCACTTGCCTGTGTTTGGCCAAGATCATAGTGAGTCTAACAGGGTCCCTACGGATGCAAGGTGTGACTGACATCCCATCTCTTAACAATTGGCAGGTAAAGTCTGCCTTCAACCAACAGTTTCTGATGGATCTGCACGCAAGCGTGCAGCTGTTACAAGATAATGGCTCCCTGATCAATTACAAGAAGTCATAGCTAGTCCCAACTCAGGAGCTGAAACACCTGGTTTCATCATAAACACTCATCATTTAACCATAAATATTTCTGCAGAGGGGAGAGATAATCTTGAAGTAAGTGAGTCACCACTTTCCTCACCCCAAATTGTCCTTTTGGTATGACATTTAGCTGTCAAATCTTCATCATAGATATGATACTATGGGCCATATCTCATGTCCACTTCCCAGAAGACAATATACACGCCTTGGAACAGGTGTCACGTGAGCCTAGATAAGGGGCTTTTTGAATGTATCATCAATTAGCCAAGACCTGACGTGGTGGCTTAAACCCCAGAATCTGCTATTTGGCAAATTTGTGATTCCCCAGCCTCAGAAAAGTACTCAGTATGGATGACTCCATGTGTGTCTCGGGTACACATGTAGTCAGATTCTGGGTCCAGAAAATATGGCACAAGAAGAAGGGGTTGTCATCCAACCTGAAAGGTATGAGGTCTGTCAGACTGGCCTTAGATCACTTCCAACCTTACCCTCGCAACCACCAAATGCTTGTTCAGTCAAACTAATTTACCAAATGGTTTATATAAATGAACAGGCCGCAAGGAGCTCTATTCAGGGGAGTGAAGCCCCAACTTTACAATCTTCTCTGATAGTTAAGACGTGATAAAAACCAGCTATGTATACAAAAAACACTCATGGTGCAATTCTACACCATCAAGGCACAGCTGCAAAGCAAGATTTCTAACCACCATCTTGTCAGGTTTTTCTTTCAGAGCCTTAAAGAATCTCAGTCCAGGATTTCATTGCCCTGCACCTTCTTGGGATTGTCTATAGTGCCAGCTGCACTAACTACACATCAGATTAAAACATCGGAGGATTTTTCTCTCAGGTTCATATTTTTCAATATATTCTTGATAGTTGGCATCACCTCTACAAGGTGTATTAGTGAAGTGCAGAATTTGTCATACAAGGCACCTTGTCTCAGAAATCTAAGAGCATGAGAAATGGCACTCCCTTGATGTCAGAAGGACTATCTTAATATATAACCAAAAGACTGATATTTTCTGAAAATCTAAACCGGATTTCGATCAGCAGCAAGGACCCAATTCATTGTTATGCACCTTCTTGGGGTTATCTATAGCGCTGGCTGCACAGACTAAACATCAGAGTAAAACATTGGTGGAGTCTGATCTCAGATTCATAATTTTCAAGATATTCTTGATAGTTGTCATCAACTCTACATGTCATATCAGTAGATGAATCTCCATACAGTATTATTCCAAAGTTTTAAACATACCATCCAAAGCTCTCTTCACTCAACATTACTCGTGAACATGGCCTAATAGTGCTGTATATGGTAGCCCAAAATATCAGATTGGTGCGGGTGACAGGTGTTCTGAGGATAGGTCATCAATGTCTGTAGCTCAGAGAACACTTTTAAGAAGCCAGAAAGTCTGAGTAGTATACATAGTAAGAAAACACCATATTTAGGAAAAGATACAACACAAAATGGATTATGAATTTACTACAAAGGCTGGTTAATTCTATTACACTGAGAAATATTATTACTTAACCACATGTAAATGTCATGCATTCCACTCCAGCAAGTATGAGAGCCAAAATAAATACCTATAAAAGACTACCAGACTGCATGAAGTCAATAGTATACTTTATTTACAAAATTCATAAGAGAATTCATGTATTAAAAACAAGTGCAGGGAAATGGCGGCATCAACCGAAAGGGGGCAAAAATGGTAACAGTTCATACTAATCCAACAAAATGAAATCCAAGTTAAAGTGCAAAGAATAATAATACAAGTATGTAAAGGACAGGGGTTAGTGCCATCCCGGAGGAGACACATTATGGGTAATTGATTCTGTCCTTTACATACTTGTATACTTCAAACAGGTTGTCCCATTACAACAATGTATGTCCTATCAGAGGGGGTCCAAACTCCAATAACTAAAGCAGAAGCTCATGTTCCCCTATTTGAATGGTGCGGCGGAAACACAGGCATGTTGCTGCATTGTACACATCTGTGGGGCTACTGGAGATAGGCAAGTGCTTGAACCCTGCGATCTCTAGCATTCCCATAGAGTTGAATGGAACTGCAGCAAACATGCATGTCGATCGCTCCATTCAAACTGATGAACACAAACCCTCATTCTAGTGATCAGCAGGGACCCCGTGCAGTTTTTTTTCTGAGGACCCAGACACGGTTGCCTACTGTTTTCAGCCTTATTTATCATAGCCATTGAGCACCTAGCTGCCACTATTCGGGCTTTTAACTACAACTCAATTTTGAAATTGCAACACCAAGAAAGACAAGCCGTAAGGTTGTGCAAATCCAGAAAGTAGCAAGTGTCACTAAGATCTGCAAATGATCACATTTTCAAGCACCTCGCTCCAATCTGGCATGTAGGAGGGGCATAAAACCCAGGTTGAAAGCAAAGTTTTTTAGCTGAATGAAACCTCAAAAAATGGATCAAATTGTGTTGGTTGATCGTGTGAAGCCTCCTGTTTGGCAACGTGCCCGTTATCACCACTTGTCACAAACTGAGAAGGACAGAATCCTTGCACTGAGAGCCCTTGGTTTATCACTCCGGCAGAGGTTGAGATGTAAATCCTGTTCAACTTTGTGTCTCTGATGCGTCTCCAGTGGGAAAACAACAACAGCAAGAAACACACAGAGGCAAACCTCTGCACAGACAGTCTGATTAGAAGAATGGTGCATAATCATCCTTTCTGTAGTGCAAGTAAAATTGCACACCCCAAGCCTAGGGCAGCAAACAATGTCTACAAAAACCATCAGAAGCCGTTTGTATTGACTACGAGCCAGGCACCCATCTACAGATGTTCCATTGACCTTATGCCGCTACTCTCAAAGGCTACCATGGCGCACAGCAAGATGGCAATGGCGGCTGGAAAGGACGTTTCTCCTCTTCAGAAATTAGTCCCACTTTTGCCTTTTACAAAATGATAGCCGAAGATTGGTATGGAGATGACATAGGCAGCGCCATGAAAAGGCCTTTGCAAAGAAACATCACACCGATCCTACTCCCGACTTTGTGGCGTGGCATAATGTATGATAGCCGGACCCCTCTAGTTTTCATTTCAGATACAGCTTTGTGTTATATTGTTTTGCTTGTGGAACCAGTGGTACAGCCATTAGCCTAAACATGCTACCATGGCCTGCAGCGTCTCTGGACTTTTGTTCTATTGAGCACATCTTTGTTTGCAACTGCAAAGGGAGCTGCCAGTAGCGAATTTTGATGGTTTGCATGTCGAAGTGCATTCATGGTGGCAGAAAATTCCTCACACAACCATTAATAACCTCATTGACAGCATGCCAAGGCATGCAAGTGTGTGTATTTCTGTGGTTTGAGCTCATACTTGATACTGTTCTTTTATTTTGTTTCCATTTGCATATCATTAACATGTCTTATCGATCCGGTGATAATTCCACATCTTTTAATTCTTGGTGCTGCAATTTCAAAGTTGGAGTGTATTATTTACTGTATTTTTCAGTTTATAAGACATACTGGATTATAAGATGCACCTAGGAGAAAAATCTGAAAAAAATATTTTTCATCAGACCTCAGATCAAATAACTAAATGAACTTACCTCTAATGCTCCAGACGGTGCCGAAACTCTACTCCAGCCGCTCTTTCAGCACTCACACCTCCCTGTTCTTCTCCTGGCCCATTGCTGCACTGTGGCCTGACACTGCACAGCATCAAGTCACAGTGCATGCACTACGTCCTACCTATGAAACTGAATGACCTGTTGCATGTGCACTTGGCAGCTGAAGGCAACTGTGTTGGTCCTATGTTCATATGTGTCTGCATTGCTGAGAAAAAATATGTTTTAATATATGTAAATGAGCCTCTAGAAGCAATTGGTGCATTGCCGTTACTCCTAGAGGCTCAGCTCTCTGCAGCTGCTGCACCCTGTGCATTTTGACTGTCAAGGCCAGGCAGTGAAAACCTTATCACACCTGCCCTGTCAGTGCAGAGGATGCGGTAGTTGCAGAGAAAGTTCAGAGGATGCGGTAGTTGCAGAGAAAGTGGAGCTTCTAGGTGTAACCGCAATGCCCCCATTGCTCCTAGAGCTTCATTTGCATATATTAAAACTTCATTTTTCTCAGCAATGCGGGCACATATGTACATGGCATCAACACAGATGACGTCAGCTGCCAAGCACACATGTAACAGGTCAGCCAGTTTCATAGATCTGACAGATGTACATTAAGAAAAACCTTCAAGTCATCACTACATAAAATTTGAAAAAAGCATTATGTGAAAAAATGCCATTAAACAAAGCCCTTATAAATGACATTCTGTTTATTGAAAGGTATATAAAACAAGAAAAACTGCATTTCATAAGAAAATAGACAATTGTTCCAGGCACCTGTGTGTTTTCAAGCCAATTAGCATAGCTATTCTGTTGGTCAGAAGACCACAGACCCTAATACATGTACATACAAAAGATATACATTTACATTCAACAATACAGTAACATTAAGGCAACGGTTTTCTAATAAGAAAATAACAATTTGCACCTTCAAGAATGTGGATGAATTTTTGTACAATATGAAGTTTCCTTTTCCAGTCCTTGTGAGCATGTAACGATAACATTCTCCTGGATTCTATTGACGTCCTACTGTGCTGAGGATCTCTGATGCCAGAGAAGTAACCGCAATATCTTTATTCAAGCTGAAATAAAAATCACTGTATTTTAGATGTGAATCACACTAGTAACAGAAAATATTCCTGACACATGAAAGCATTTCTGTCACGTTCAGTGTGGGGGAAAAACTCCACACTGAACACCGGAGGGAAGGGTAACAGTAACTGGACCTGGAAACTAGGGAAGAAAAAGGTCACCTCCTAACCAACCCTAATCCGGGCCCTCAACTACCTATCAATATGAATAGACCCTGAAGGTAGGAATATTCATATGCAGGATACCTAGGCCCTTATTTCCCTATAAGGCCCTTGAAAAGGGTTAGGTCCAGAGACAACCCATTCCTCCCCAGATGGACGAATGGAAGTCTCTGTCTCAGGTCCAGATACAAACAACAGGGAATATAACAAACACAAACAAACGCAAAACTTAACTTCTGTAGAGGCGGACAAACAGGAACACCAAAGACGAACTCACACCAGCTCAGCCAAACCCGACAAAGGTAGGGTCAGACTATAAAGGGTAGAAGTGATGACCACTGCGCAACAGCAGAGAAAAGGGAAGTGGTCATTAACCCTATCAACGCTGAATCAAGAAAAATTTGGGAGGTTGTTAGATTCCTCCACGCTCAGCCAGTCTCCTTGATTTTCTGACATCAGTCATCTGAGGGACCGTGACAATTTTCTCCAGCAGTTAAAGATTTACACATCACAGTCTACATGACTCTGCGGCAGGCTAAATTGCCAACAGTGCCAACATATTAACAGTGAATCTATCAAAATGGCTCCATACTTGGAGGTTGTATGGAACTGTAATATATGTGCGTGCATAAACCCTAAGGCCACTTTCACACATCAGTGTTTGGTCAGTGATTTCCATCAGGGATGTGAGCCAAAACTAGTTACGGTTCAAAAACACAGAACAGTTGCAGATCTTTCCATTATACCATATCTTTCTCTAGGCTTAACTCCTGGTGTTGTCTCACAATCACTGATCAAACACAGACTGTGTGAACGCATCTAAGGGCTCATGCACACGAACCTGTGCTGCCCATTCCGTGCATTGAATTGCAGTCCCCAGTGCACAGGCACCATCTGTGTGGCTGGCGCAGACAGATGCAGACCCATTCAACAAGTTCAGTTTTTTTTGTGGTGCAGAGGCACGGACAGAAGACCCACAGAATCGCTCCATAGTGCTTCAGTGGGGTTCTGTACTTCACCTTCCAGATTGCGGACACATTCACGTGAATGGGTCCACATCATTGATGCGGTGCACAAATGGTCGATGCCTGTATATTCCAGACCCGCTGTTTGTGGGCCCGGCTGGCACATATTTGTGTACATGAGCCCTAAGGTGCATAAATCCAGAGTGAATACGTTCCTTCACTGACCCCAGGTTCCAATTCCCATTAAACAAACCCCCAAGACACTTCGACACCTAAAGTGCCGGACTAGAAAAACCTCTAAGCCATGAATGTTTACATTCATGCTGGCTCAATCTGAGGTTTTTCTAGTCATTTAAAGGCGTTTTCTGGGGCTTTCTAGCTTTCATACAATCAGTGGACAGAAGATCATTTCACAACTAAGCTACCATTCCATTGCGCCACTGATTCCGCAATCGGGCTGGGCTCATATGACCATCTAACTGGCTGTGGGCTGTTCAGATACATAAGAGTGACTGGTCCCTCAGTCTGGTCGCATCTGGTTTTCTTTTCTGCTGCACACTTTTGGTCTGGTAATACACGTGAGAACTAGTGCACTGGTCCTGTATTTTCTGACGTTTGCACACTTTGCGTGATCCTTTTACAGAAAGGATGATGAAGGGTAGGGATGTTTGGATCTGCTCACCAGCATTATGTTGGTACACCATTCATTTAAAAAAAAAAGTTCGGAAGCCGGACAGAATGTTAAATTCCTGTGTGCAGAGAGGGTCAGGATGTGTGCTGGCATTCTGAAGCTTCCTGCCAATGTAGTGGTCACACCCTGCAGCAAACCTGCTAATGTTCTCCAAAGTGAAAAAGATTTTATGCATAGACTATGAATGTCATAAATAATAAATCCAGTCTATGGCGAGTGGAGATCACATAATATATGTTTTTAATATACTTTGCTTATTTTCAAAAAATGTCCAGAGCCTAAACCCAGTGTAATAGCAATCATTTATTTATTGGTTTCATATTCTCAGCATTGCAGCCTAGATTTCTGCTGACCACATGGTTTCCGTAATATGAAGAGGTAAATTTTTTTTTTTTTTTTTTTTTACTGGTATTTGAAATATTTACTGATTCCCCATGCTCACAAGTCTTCACAAATCAATAATGCTGCACAAGCCAAAGAAATTGAAGCTTGGTGCTCTGTACACCTTTCTTGCCATTTGCTGCTGATGCTTCCATTATGTAAATGTCCTCTCAATCTGTATGTGCTTTATATATGGTGCTCCCCAGAATTATAGGACAAGGTGAAGTATCTAGTACTTGTTACCTCATTAAAAGGGCAAGTTCACCTTTTTACAAGATATATTGAATACATTTATTTCAGTGACTGAAAAAAGCTACAGGAGTTGCTGGCCTTGTTTCTCATGCTGTAGATTCGCTCCATATTTTACCCTGTGCATTGTGCAAACAGGTATCTCCCAAGGAAAGAGAACCATCTCACTACCAACACCTTGTGGAAGTGGCTCCCTAGAAGTCAAAATCAGACTTTTTAACAAGCTTTGAGATATGACAAGGGAAAATAGCGAAGTCAAATATCCATCAGCTCTCCAGCTGCTGCAAAACTACAACTCCCAGCATGCCTAGACTGCCTACAGCTATCAGCCTACAACAGGGCACGGTGGGAATCGTAGTTTTACAACAGCTGGAGAGCCGCAGGTTGGCCATCCCTGCTATACAGCAATGGTCAGGAACCTTTGGCACTCCAGATGTGATGAAACTACAACTTCCAGCATGCTCCATTTACTTACATGGGAGTTCTGAAAACAACTAAGCAAGTGTGCATGCTTGGAGTCGTAGTTTCACCACAGCTGGACTGACAAACGTTGCTGATCCTTGGTATAGAGAGTTACTGGCAATGCTTCATGGGAAAACAATGTGCAATGGTGTTTATTTCACAAGGAAAGAGAACCGTGTCAAAATCTGACTCCATATCAGAGCCTTGAGAGCCACTTTCACAAGGTGGCACTAGAGAGATGGTTCTCTTTCCTTGGGAGATACCTCTTTGCATATTGTTTTCCCATGAAGCGTTGCCAATAAGTCTCCATACCATGGATAACTTCCAGTAAGTCTCCACACAGGGCTGGTCTCTTTAACCAACTAATCTGCATCCAAAGCATCGCACTCAGCCAGCCAGAATCAAATTCTGTACTCATGAAGGGCAAACACCCCAAAACAGCTGTCTATGGATGGATATTTGGCTAGGCCGTTTTCCTTTGCCGTATCTCAAGGCTTTTTAACAATTCAGATTTTGAATCATAGGAATCCATTCGAACAAGGTGGCCCTAGCGAGATGGTTCTCTTTCCTTGGGAGCTACCTCTTTGCATATTGTTTTCCTACGAAGCATTGCCAATAAGTCTCCATGCAGGGTTGGTTATTTGAATGACAGCCAGCACCCTATGCATTACTAAAGGTGAAGTCCAAGGAGGAAATTCATAGTGGAAATTCACAGCATAAATAGCCCCGAAGGTCAAGTTCCCCATTTTATTTCTACAGCATGCGGATGCAGTTTGGTAAATTCCCTGCACCTTTTTGCAGATTTGCATCTGAACTTTTTATCAGCAAGTACATCACTTGTAGATGTAACCTTATGCTGGATTCTGAGCTAAAATCTTGCATGTTACCTGGACAGAGGTGCGTATTTTGAAACAGAATTTCCTTATGGATTTCCATGTAGGTTTCTCTGCATTTCCACATTATATCCTCATTTGTCACTTGTGGATTTTGATGCAATTTTGGAAAAAAATGCACGACATTTGACAAATCTCATTCATTTTTCGGATACTGTATTATGCTGTAGGAGGCTTCATTTCATACTGTACCCCGAAAAAGTATTTGCCCTTCACCCGACTTCTATCTTAGATAACTTTAATATACGAAAAAGATAACATGAACACAAAATGCAAGTCTTTAATGATATTTCCATTTACTGAAGGTAAATATTTAATCAAAATCTATATCATCTGTGTGAAAAACGAAAATGCCCCCCTAAACCTAAAAACTGGTTGTGCCACCCTTGTAACAAATGCAATCAAACATTTGCAATATTTTGTGATGAGTCTTATACATCGCAGTGGAGGAATTCTGGCCCGCTCTTCTGTGCAGAATTGTCTTAGTTCAGCTACATTGGAGGGTTTCTGAGCATGAACTGCCTGTGTAGGAGCCACCTAGGAACGCTTGTTCCCGATAATTGCCCTGTGTAAAGGTCCTGCCGATCATCAGGTCAAAGCACTTCAATAGCGATCCCTTGTCCCCATACCGTGAAGGTTACTGCTAAATGTTAATGCGCTCTTACCTCCTCTGACGAGTAAGGGTACTTTCACACTTGCGGCAGAGGATTCTGGCAGGCAATCCGGACGCAAACGGATGCATTTGTGAGACGGATCCGGATGCGGATCTGTCTCACAAAAGCATTGCAATATCATCTCCGTCTCTCTGGTGTCATCCATAAAAACGGATCCGGTATAATAATTTTTTTGCATTTTTAAAGGTCTGTGCATGCTGGATTCGGCATTCCGGCAAATGATCAGTATTTTTGGCCGTAGAGAAAACTGCTGTATTTTTTCCGTCCAAAAAACATAAGAGGGACTGAACTGATGCATCCTGAACGTAATGCTCTCCATTCAGAATGCATTAGGATAAAACTGATCCGTTTTTTTCTGGTATTGAGCCCCGAGGATGGAACTCAATACCGGAAAACTTTAACGCAAGTGTGAAAGTACCCTAAGCAGTTTTCGGGAACTAACAGTTCATTCCCGATAATTGCCTGCTGTGTCAACCTATGTAAAAAGATCTATAGGTAGTCAATAAACCAAAACATGATTTTGGAGTGTGGTCCATATCAAAGCATATGTGGTGCAAACCGCAATAGATTTCTTTCTCAAGAAAAAAGAAAAACCTGCATGAATCAGAAATGTGAAAGCTTGCACTTTTCCTAACAGTGGGAACAATTAGCACGTCTTCAGTTTTCTCTAAACATAATTGGAACATGCTGATTTTAGCAAACTGGAAACATGCTATTCTCATCCTATTTTTACCTGCGCCTCTCCCTCTGTTCTCCAATTTTAGCTTGTTCTATTTTTACCAGTATACTGCCCCAAATTCCTGTACTTCCTGTGGTTTATTTTTGTTGCAACCTATATATTTCCTATTCCTCAAGTACCAGCCTTGCCTGTTTCCTCTCATCGAGGAAGCTTCCTTTTTTCCCTTAGGATTTCTCTCTCAAAAGTGGTCTCACAGGTCCCACTTCACTCTTCAACCCATTCACATCTTTACATTATAATATTCTACAAGCATAAAATGAAGACAAGTGGGGAAAAGGGTACTTGTTGTGTGCTGCTTGCCATGGGGTAAATTTTGATATGTCATAAAAGTTTTGATCGGTGGGTTTCTGAGTGCTGAGACCCCTACTGATTACTAGAACAAGGACAGAGAAGCATTCCCGCTCTCTCCTCACTACAGAGGATGTAATTGAGATGGGCCCATAGACTTTCTATCGCATCTCCTGCACAGAGGAGAGAGAACACAATATATGAGCTCTTTCCTTGTTCTAGACCGCGGGATCATATCATGTGGCCCCTGGCCAGAACATATAGTGAAAATGCTACTGCTTCCATTATGGAAGCGGTCATTAACATGTGGGAGCCACAGGAAGATGACAACAGCGCTGCACTGGCTGTCCTCACCTTCCCTGGTCTTCTTCCGGCCCCGCGCTGTGTCCTGACACGTTCAGAGCCAGGATGCAGTACACGTAGACGTGCACTATGACCTTACGCTGTGCGCTGTCAGGTCACAGTACAGTGCGGATGGAAGAAGATCAGGGAGGGTAAGTGAATCTGCGCTGTCCGGACCTGGAGAGGTACGTTTATTTATTTTAAATGTCTGATCTGAGGTCTGATTGGGGCTGATCTGAGGCTAATGGAGGATGGGGAGGGTCTGATCTGAGGCTGGGGGGCTGATCTGAGGCTGGGGGGTTTGATCTGAGGCTGGGGGGGTCTGGTCCAAGGCTGACGTAGGCTGGGGGGTCTGATAGGAGGCTGATTTGAGGCTGATGGAGGTGGGGAGCAGATCTGAGGCTGCGAAAGGGACAAAGGCAGTGACAGTTGCGAAGAAAGAGACAGGGACAGTGGCAGGGAGAGTGAAAGCTGGGTGAACCCCTCTCTGGACCCTCCTGGGATGAGCTTGGCTGCCATTAATGCCAAATAAAGAACTAAATACCGTACATAACATTCTCAACTTAAAAATTAGACTGTTATATGTGGTCAAAATAGTGCCTGTACTATTTGTAATATATAGTACAGGCTCCATTTTGTGCTGTAAAAATACTGCGCTCTGCATTTTTTTTAGTTGAAGCGCAATTTCTGTAACTTACACCTAAGTCAGTTATATGTTTGACCAAATATAGCAGTCACATTTTTAAGTTGAGAATTTTGTATGGCCCACAAACGATGTTACAAATATCCAAATGGCCCTCGGCAGCAAAAAGGTTCCCCACCCCTGTTCTAGACGATCGGTGGGGGTCAAGTGCTCCCCAAACTTTTGATAAATCTCTATGACATAGGCTAGTTTCACACTAGCAGTAAATTCTTCCAGCAGGCTGTTCTGGCAGGTGAACAGCCTGCCAGAAGACATTGCATCCAAAATAGCCAGATACTGTACTACCTGACCCCATGGGAGCCCATTGACTATAATGGGACTTGGCAGGGATCCGGCCTGTTTCTGGCATTAGTTCCAGGATTCAGCTGGACAAAAGCCGCAGCGGTTTTTGTCCAGCCGAACCCTGGCACTAATGCTGGAAACAGGACGGATCCCCACGAGTCCCATTATAGTCAATGAGGCCTGGCAGTGTTCCGGCCTTTTCCGGCTATGCTGCAAGAATTTACCGCTAGTGTGAAACTAGCTTTCAAAGTTTTTGAAGTCTCAGTGACCCCCTTAAGCATGTCTCATAAAGAAAAACTGCCCGTTACCCCCTCGAGTCCCCATGTCACTATTTTATTAGTCACAGAAATAAAATCACGTGTAACCAACAGCTCTCCATGGTGAGCCTACTGCCCAAAGAATCCAACCAACCACATCAGTTTTCTGGACACCTGTAACTATAATGTCAGGGTATTGAGGTAACTGTAGTCACTCTTGTATTTCAGATAGCTCTTTAAAAATGTTCAATCTATCATTAGTCATCTCTAATTAAGCTTGCAGTGGGTTAAATATACCCAGGTTCTTGTACAATACATCTCAGTGCACGTATCTCTTAGACAAGTACAGTAGGTTCAGTAATTGGCTGAGAGATGGTGTCAGGTTGAATTTTGGCACCTTGGTCAGTTCCTCTTACGCAAAATCCAGTTCGGTCGGTGAACAGCAAGTAGATTAACGTGACATACTGCCATTTTTGCTTCCTGAGATTTTCATATAGACAAGGTGAAGGCAAGTGGCGAGAGGGTAGAGAAATGTATGGCAGTACATGTTTCGTATTGTGAATATGATTTGATTATCGAGCCTAGCTTATACTCTATAACTTAATTTAAAAATGCAAATAACTCTTGATAGAATAATTCAGTGTAATATCGGCCCTTTTCTCATTAAATGCACAGGCTACTTAAGACATGGAAAAGCAATTATAACTAAGTCAAGGAAATGAAAAAAAAAAAAAACCTTGAGAAAAGAATAGCAAATGTAACTGGACTGAACTCATAATGAGATTCAGGGAGGCATCTTGTTCTACAAAAACTTATTATTTTCTGACAATGCTCAGCAGAACTTGGTGATTAACCCTGCCACTGCTGGAGGGCTGCTTAGAGCCACGTGTCTTGCCAACCTATGTCTGGAAAATGGATGTCCATATCCTAATACATAATGAACAATGTATATTTTAGAATTCTAGTGGGAGATGTAAAATATTCTAAGGCCTCTTGACCTCTATAGCTTTAAGATACAAGCCACAATTTTAATTGAAAAAATATCTCTAAAAATAGATAGCTAGAGCTCCTTCTCTACATATACCTACACTTGTATGTACTACGAGTGTATATGTATAGGAGAGTTAGCACTGATAATAAGTGTACATTAGTATTAAAGGGGTTGTCTCATCTGAGACAATGGAGGCATATCGCCTGGATATGCCCCCATTGTCTGATAGTCACTGAGACCCACACCTATATCGAGGCCAAAGTGGTGGCTGGAGGACTCTGGTCCGGCCACCACCAAGTACTCTCCCCATAGAAGTGAATGGGAGCGTACAGCGCATGACCACCACTACTATTCACTTCTATGGGCCTGAAAGAAATAGCCGATCCAGCACTCGGCTATTTTAGGCTGCCCCATAGAAATGAATGGAGGGCGGCTGTGCTTGCACAGTGCACCCTCCACCAATTTCCGGGCTCTGTTTAGGAGATAGGTGTGGGTCCAAACCAATCAGACAATGGGGCATATGCTAGCGATAAGCCCCCATTGTCTCAGATAAGAAAACCCCTTTAAAGGTATTGTCCAGTGGGATTATTATATATTTTTTTTAGGTTAGGGCAGAATGGTGGAAATAAAAAGATGTCTGATCAGTGCCTCAATGTCAGATAGGTGCAGGTCCCCCAAAGTGAAGGAGATAGCACGGCCACTCTCCATGCAACACAATGGGAGTTCCAAAAATAGCTGAGCCCTAGTCTGGCTATTTCCAGCAGTTCTATAATGGTGATTGGCAAAGTGGCCAACATGTGCAGTGCGCTTTCCATTTACCGCTATGGGGCTTCTGAAAATAACAGAGCATTCCCATAACGGTAAATGGAGAGCACACTGCGCATGCGGGCTGTACTCTCCTTCACTTTGGGGGCCCTGTTCTGGAAATAGGAGCAGGTCATACCTATGTGACATTGATGGCATATCCTAGTGATATGCCATTAATGTCTGAGATGGGCAAACCCCTTTAAAGCTGGTCAGACACATTAGTTAATTCTTTCAGAAGTATAAGTGGCACCCCATCTACTGCTGTCCAGGATCAGATGTTAAACATGCCTTGTATAGTGTTCCCTTGGGAGATCAGCAGTGCCTGGCTGTATAGCAACAGTTTACCCTTTCTACTTACGCCATGAAAAGATATGCCCTGCAAAGTATTTGATGTTTACGAAGGAAGAGGAGGGAATATCAAAATTCTCATCGAATGTTGGTATAACATGTACACTTCCTCACACTCACTCCAAAGTCCTACCAAATGAAGGAGCATTTGATCTGGTTGTAGGACCAAAAGGCTTTTACTTGCAACCCTTTTCTCTTTTTGGAAGTTGAAACTAACCATACAAGGCCCAATTGTATCCAATTTTCACACAAATTACATTTTCATATATGACCCTCTATATATGGATTCTTTCCTTTTCTTGAACCAGAGGATCTAAACAATGAGGTGGGACATCTAACCTCATTTACGTCTATGTGTATGGATTATCTATAACTCCTAAAAAAAATTGGCAAAATGGTATCAGTATTATATTATTTTAGAATATGTCTAATTGTCTTCTCTCTCTGTACGTACAGTATATGTATGTACTTATATTTACAATATATAGTATATGAGTTATAGTTAAAAGTTTGGGTTAAAGTTATTATGGTGATAAAGTACAATTCATGTAAAGTCATCCTGAGGAATTCTATTACTACAGGGATAAATGAGTGGGTAGAAGTCTGTACACATTCTATGGATGATAAATTGTCTAAGGAGACACAACCTGCTACAGTTTCACTGAGGTCTTTTGTCTTAGAGTGAAAAATAACTAGAAGCTAGTACCAGGTCAGATGGGAGCCCTGCTAGATTATAATTAGGTCAGATGTGGCGGCAGCCTTAGGCCCATCCAAATTACTGTAATCTGCTGCAGACTTCTGCAAGATAAATCAACAAGGTTTAAACTAAATGTCTCTGTAAAGACAAGAACTTTAAGAAGATGTTGTAACCAGCCTGGCACCACACTTATACTCATTATACATAACTAAATCTAAAGGCCCCTCTATACTGCTCAATTGAGCAGACGATTGTTGAGAAGGAGGCATTCCTCTACATGCAGCGATCTCCTCCACAGTATGACCCCATACAGAATCATTGTCGGCAGCAGAGTGCTGTTTAGATGGCACTATCTGCTGCCGGCAAATAAAGATTTAAGTGTCTGCACAAACTATCTTATTAGGCTAGTTTCACACTAGCGTTAATATTTTTTGGTATTGAGATCCGTCAGAGGGTCTCAATACCGCTTAAAAAAACACTTCTGTTTTGTCCCCATTCATTGTCAATAGGGACAAAACGTAACTGAACAGAACGGAATGCTCCAAAATGCATTCCGTTCTCATACCGGAGAGCAAACCGCAGCATGCTGTAGTTTGCTTTCTGTCCTGGGATCCAGAGCAAGATGGATCCGTCATGACGCACAATGCAAGTCAATGGGGACGGATCTGTTTTCTCTGACAAAATCTGAAACAATAGAAAACGGATCCATCTTAGCAATGTTAAAGATAATACAACCGGATCCAACAGATGCAGATGGTTGTATTATCAGTAATGGAAGCGTTTTTGCTAAACCCTGCCGGATCCAGCAAAAACACTAGTGTGAAAGTGGCCTTACCTGATGAATGAGCATTTCATCGGGTAATCAGCGGCACTTTTACACCAGCAGATCATCACTAACAAGTGTTTTTCCTATCAGTGATGATTAGCCCAATGCTCAGGCTGTGTAAAGGGGCCATAATATTCAGAAAGAAATAAAGTCTTGTCTGGGGCAATAGCAGTGCCATACGAAGAAAACAGGTCAAACTGCTTATTATGAAGTGTTGTCATCCAGGAGAAAGGGGCTTGATGTTTGTTCCTCTCTTCCGCCATCTTTTCATGACCCTTTAAAGGAAATCTGTTGCCAGTTTTATGCTGCCATGTCTGTCAGTTACTTTATTGAAATTAGTATTGAGATGGGAGCTCATGAAACTGAGGACTTCCAGGCCCTCCTTCACTTTGCCAGCTGCGTTTACAAGATAGGTGTGGGACCTGCACCTATTAGACCAGTGTTTCCCACCGATCAGCTATTTGAAGAGGCTGCAGGGTTTGGGTGAGAACTGCGGCTCCCTCACAGCATACCAAGCACTTGGCCGTACATTGTATAGTGGCTGTGCTCTCAGGCCCATTCACTTAAATTGAACTGCAATGCAAGTTGCAAGTAAGGCCATGTTACCAGTGAACGTCACCTGCCTAGAAAAAGGCCATGGTGCTCACTGGAGTGCTGAGGCCTCTTCAAACAGCTGATTGGCGGGGTGCTAGGAGTAGGACCTCACCAATCAGATATGGATGACCTATCTTGAGGGTAGGCCATCAATAATCAACTCCTGGAATACCTCTTCAAGATATGGAAAGGGTAGTCCCCCATAGGTGCTTCTTGGGATAGGACCAACCAGGTCTAGGCTCTCTTTCTCCAGGGGCCCCAATAGTGTAGCATAGGTTTGTTGTATGTTCTCATGCGATAGCAAGCACTTTTGATGATAGGCCACATTTTGGATCTCCATGCATAATCCACTGGACATGAACAGCTTATGCATTATGTGGCTTTGCTAGTGCAAACAGGTAGGAAGATAGGCATGAACTGAACAATACATGACATAAGATATTTAAAATATGGGCATTCTTTTTTAAGAAGAAATCAAATGCTAAGCAGTATCTCTTCCCCTACCCTATGAAGGTTTTCAAAAGGGATCTGTCAACACTGAGCATAATTCATGCTCTTGAAGGGATACTGCCTTTAGAAAGGTCTGGTGCAAGAGAAAGATGTTATGTGAGAGTATAATAGTAGATGTAGAATTTAGGATGACAGTGTGACAGCCCCATTGTTCTCTAGATAAAGATGTCCACTTATCTATCAGTGTAATTACTACAGGGAGCTCTCTCTGACCACAGTCAATGGTCTGAGTAAAAAAGTCAGGCGAGGCGAGGCGAGGCTGTTTGCTGCGCAAAAAATCCAAAGGACTGGAAGTAGAATATATGGAGTGACTTCAAAAATTATATCTAGAAAACCATCCACCTATTTAAAAAAAAAGAAAAAAAAAGAATACATACAATTTTCACATATAGGCAGTTAATAGGTAATCAAACATTTTTGATGGTAGTGTCCCTTTAGAAGTTACTTTCAATCTCATTTAGGCTTCTTTCTAATCTGCCATATGTCTCCAGCACGCAACATTTTTTGTCCGGCCAAATCCCGGCATATTTGCCAGGTAGTGGTTGGATCTCTGCTGGAACCCGTTATAGTCAATGGTGTCGGCGGGAACTGCGGTAACATCCAGCTATGCCAGATTCAGAGAGCTCCAGCAGGCTATTCTCTGCCAGATGTTAACGGTAGTCTGAAATTAGCCTTACCTGTTGTGAAATATATGTGCTACATTACTACTAAGGCCTCATGCACACGACCGTTCCATTTCTTGCGGTCCGCAAACTACCGATCCACAAAAAAAAAAAACGGAAGCCACCCATTGTAGAAATGCCTATTCTTGTCCATAAAACGGACAAGAATAGGACATGTTATATTTTTTTTTGCAGGGCTACGGAACGAAGCAACGGATGCGGACAGCACACGGAGTGCTGTCCGAATCTTTTGCGGCCCCATTGAAGTGATTGGGTCCGCATCCAAGCCGCAAAAACTGCGGGCTTGGATGTGGACCAAAACAATGGTCGTCGGCATGAGGCCTAAATAGGATATTGCCCTCTATGGACTAGAAATGTCATGCCTGAGTTTAGCCGTTTATCCAGATAAATGTGGTGCAAGAAAACATTATAGACAAATTCCTTTGTAAATGGAGTCGTTTTTAGCAGATTGAGAGAGGGGCCCCTCCTTCCATAGAAAATGTCAGATTTAGGGTACAGCAATTTAACAACCCAAGTCCCAGATGTTCCTAAGTGGACTTTCAATTTGTGAAATTTCATTCAGCATCAAAGGGACTAAGCGGTGGTAAAAGATACAAAATCACTCTCATGTAGATGAGATATTGATTACACGGTGCTGTAAAGGGCAGAAAGTCCGTTTCAAATTGAACCCGACATATTAGAGGCCACCAGTACAGTCTACAAAGCACTCTGTTAATAAGTAGGCTGCTACATTCTGAACCCTCTGCAATGGGTCAGCCTCTCTGTTAAATTCCTTGGTACAGAAGAGAGTTTAGCGTTATAGGTCATTTTTGTCATACTTTAATGTACACAAAAAAGTATACGTTACCGGAAGCCTCAGACAGATGCCATACTGTGGCATCTGTCACTATAGAGCTCCATTGTAAAAAAATAAATAAAAAAATAATAATAATTATACGTTAATGTATCAGTTGTTTTTTTTTGCTGGATTTTGCAGGATGGAAAACCGTAGTACACCACGCTTTACATCCTGTGACTCCTGCAAAAAAAAAATATATACATTAACATATAACTTTTTTTTTAGGCTTCCGTTAACGTATATGACATTTTTTTGTGTACGTTAGAATGGGTTCATATAAATTTGTAGGCCTCCGTCTGAAGTATACATTAGAAAAAAAAAAGGATACAAAAAACACAGCACACCACGTTCTTGTATCCTGCACAGTCTGGTAAAAAAATGTTTTTGTTTTTTTAAGGGATGCCACTGTATGGCATCAGTCTGAGGCATTCATTTAACAAATAATTTTTTGTATACGTTAAACAGATGGGAAAAAACGTGATGTGAACCAAGCCTTAAACGTATGACAAAAGTGTGATGGGTACCCAGCCTAAGTGAAGGCGGAGTGATTACTATATCGTAAAGGGGTTTTACAGGATTAGAAAAATATGGTAACTTTTTTTTCTAAAACATGTCCACGAGTCACATCTGGCATTGTAACTATTGGAAAAGCCCCATACACATTAGACTGTTGTCAGCCAAACCTGCCATTTTTGTCAGGACTGGCTTACAATCTAAGGCCTCATGCACACAACAGTGTTTTTTCACTGTCAGTGATTTGGCTTCAGTGGTCCGTGTCTGATTTTGTTTCAGTTGTGTTTCCTTGTGTCTTCCTTTTTTTTTGTCTGACAGGGGAAAAAAAGGAAGGTTAATGAAAAGTGCAATTTTATTGCACCAAGGTCTTGTAGAAAAAAAACGGACACGGATGACATACCAGTTGTGCATCCGTTTTTTTTTGACGGACCCATTGACTTGTGAGGTGACAGGAAGAAGGGGGAGCAGGGTCACCAGTGGGGTGACAGGAGGAGGGGGAAGCAGGGTCACTAGTTGGGTGACAGGAGTAAGGGGGAGCAGGGTCACCGGGGACCAGTCACATGAGTCCACGGCTCCTTACCTCTCCAGTGGCCCTGTCATGTTTCCCAAGGTCCTTGGGCAGCGCGCCCCGCTCTCCTTACACCAATCACCCCTGGAACCGGCCCCTCCTCCTTCCAGCTCTCCCCGGCTTCCCCTGCTGCAGGACCTCCCGCGCCTATACCAACCAATAACAAAGCTCCTTGCTGTAAGAAGCTTTTCTATTGGTTATTTTTGGCACAGGCAGCATCGTTGCGCTGCCTGTCCCGTTCACAGCGCTCACTGCGCTGATGAATGTGGGGGAAAAGTCTAAGGCATATCGGTACGCCATAAGACTTTTTTTTTTCCATTTTTCCAGGGAGTCGCACGAGCCACATGACACAGCTTTGTGGGCCGGATTTGGCCCGCGGGCCGTAGGTTGGGCATCACTGCCCTAGAACATTTTCCCTGTTTTGCTACTTTTTAAATGCCTTCGCGACAATATTTTGTTGCATGGACGTTTTTTTGCCATGCTCACCACTTAGAAGTAGCAGGAGCAAGGCTGGGACTTTGGCCGTGGCAAATTTATCATCCTTTATGTCTGGAAACAGGCGTAAAAGGGGAGGAAAAACTACTCCAGTTAGGGGGTGAAGTGGTTTTCATTCCAGGCACACAGACTGCCAGAGATGTGACTAATTTATGATGGGGTGCATGCATGCAGGTCTTTGTAATGAATAACTGATGGTTTTGCATGCAATTTTAATCCGTTTTGTCTAGGATTGCGTTGTGTTTCTCCATAAACGTGAAAGGAGTTTCCGTGAAAAACCGAAGGCATCTGGATGCAATGCGTTTTTTCACTGATGGTAGAAAAACGCATCAAAAACTGATTTCATCCAACCACAAAACTAAAACAATCGCAGATTGATTCAACTTGCATGCAAAACCATCAGTTTTTCCCTGAACGGACCCCTGACTCATTCCATATCACTGTGTGAAATAAGCCTAAAGGTACCTTTAGTACTAATATTTAAAGATAAGGTCACATGATTAAGTGTCGCGCACCATGCCGTGGCAAATATTGGTCGTGTCAGGTCATGTGTAACTTTGCATTGAAAGTTCTCCCGAAAAGAAATTTCATAACGCTACCTCAAATGGAAGGCAATTTCGAATATAAGGGCTCATTCAGTTGACCGTATATTTGTGCCCACATCCGTTCCACAATTTTGCAGAACGGATGCGGACCCATTCATTTCAATGGGGCCGCTAAAGATGCTGACAGCACACCGTGTGCTGTCTACATCCGTAACATGGCCGATAACTGTGTTTTGTGGACTGCAAAAACGGATACGGACGTCTGAACGAGCACTTAGAGTGAATGTGTCATAAGAAAATAATTTATTGTTGAATTTTTGGTGACTATTTTAAACTTTTCCATGTCAATCCGGCATTTTTCGTACAGGCCACTAAGCCTAATAATAAGTGCCACTTCTTCGTCTTTACAGATTACTGCAGTTATGTGCTTATTACAGGCAGATTACAATGACCAATACTTATAAATAAATAAATAAATATATATATATGTATACGCTGAGCAAAAATATAAACGCAACACTTTCGGTTTTGCTCCCATGCTGCATGAGCTGAATTCAAAGATCTGAAACATTTTCTACATACACAAAAGACCCATTACTCTCAAATATTGTTCACAAATCTGTCTAAATTTGTGTTAGTGAGCACTTCTCCTTTGCCGAGATAATCCATCCCACCTCACAAGTGTGGCATATCAAGGTGCTGATTAGACAGCATGAATATTGCACAGGGGTGCCTTAGACTGCCCACAATAAAAGACCACTCTGAAGTGTGCACAGTATTGCCTTACTGGGGAGGGGTCAGAAAACCAGTCAGTATCTGGTGTGGCCACCATTTGCCTCATGCAGTGCAACACATCTCCGTTGCATAGAGTTGACCAGGTTGTTGATTGTGGCCTGTGGACTGTTGGTCCACTCCTCTTCAATAGCTGTGCGAAGTTGCAGAATATTGGCAGGAATTGGAACACTCTCTCATATACGCATCCCAAACATGGTCAATGGGTGATATGTCCGGTGAGTATGCTGGCCGTGCAAGATCTGGGATGTTTTCAGCTTCCAGGAATAATGTTCAGATCCTTGCAATGTGAGGCCGTGCATTATCAAGCTGCAACATGAGGTGATGGTCGTGGATGAATGGCACAACAATGGGCCTCAGGATCTCGTCACAGTATCTCTGTGCATTCAAAATGCCATCAATAAAATGCACCTGTGTTCGTTGTCCATAATATACGCCTGCCCATACCATAATCCCACCGCCACCATGGGCCACTCAATCCACAACGTTGACGTCAGCAAACCACTCACCCACACGACACCACACACGCTGTCTGCCATCTGAACAGTGAAAACCGGGACTCATCCGCGAACAGAACGCCTCTCCAACGTGCCAGACACCATAGAATGTGAGCATTTGCCCACTCAAGTCGGTTATGACGACGAACTGCAGTCAGGTCCAGACCCCGATGAGGACGAAGAGCATGCAGATGAGCTTCCCTGAGACGGTTTCTGACAGTTTGTGCAGAAATTCTTTGGTCATGGAAAACGATTGTTGCTGCAGCTTTCCGGGTGGCTAGTCTCAGATGATCATGGAGGTGAACATGCTGGATGTGGAGGTCCTGGGCTGGTGTGGTTACACGTGGTCTGCGGTTGTGAGGCCGGTTGTACTGCCAAATTCTCCGAAACGCTTTTGGAGACGGCTTATGGTAGAGAATTGAACATTCATTGCACGGGCAACAACTCTGGTAGACATTCCTGCAGTCAGGATGCCATTTGCACGCTCCCTCAAACATTGCGACATCTGTGGCATTGTGCTGTGTGATCAAACTGCACATTTCAGAGTGGCCTTTTATTGTGGGCAGTCTAAGGCACACCTGTGCGATATTCATACTGTCTAATCAGCACCTTGATATGCCACACCTGTGAGGTGGGATGGATTATCTCGGCAAAGGAGAAGTGCTCACTAACGCAAATGTAGACAGATTTGTGAACAATATATGAGAGTAATGGGTCTTTTGTGCATATAGAAAATGTTTCAGATCTTTGAGTTCAGCTCATGCAAAATGGCAGCAAAACCAAAAGTGTTGTGTTTATATTTTTGCTCAGTGCATATATATATATATTTTATATATTATATATAGCACGCAGGATCCACCATTCACAATAGGTGTTTTTCAAAGCTTATCTACTCCCTTCTGACCTCTCCCACCTGTCCATTGTGGCCCATGGCTGCTGTAAAGCATATTTCTAAATGTTGTTAACAACAGCTCAGGCAAGATGGCAGCCCACATAATCATGTTCAGGAAACAGAATAAAAAATCTACAATCAGAAAATAAAAACAGAATAGAAAAAAATGAAATGTCACTATCTGGTTTTAACTAGCAGAAAAAAAATTGGTTCCTTTAAAGCCCCTTTACATGGGCCTACGGAGCGGGCAATTATCACTACTGCCATCACTCATCCTCATACAGATCATGGTTTATACAGGATATTGTGCTGCCCAGAAACAATGATTTTGGTTTCCACATCAGCAATGCTTTCACCTGATGAACAAGAGTTTGCTTGTTCAACGAGTGATTGGCAGACCTTTTTGGTCTCATGCACCTGACTGTATTTTCGGGCAGCATCCGATCTAAATTTTTTGCAGATTGAATGCGGACCTATTCATTTCTATCGGGCTGCAATAAATGTGGACAGCACATTTATAGAACATGTCCTATTCTTGTCCATTTTGCGGACAAGAATAGGCATTTCTAAGATGGAGCCCGCCAAAAGTGCAGGATGCACACAGACCGCATCGGATGTGCGGTTTGTGGACAGCAAAACGGATACGGTCGTGTGCAGGAGGCATTACACAGTGCAAGTACTGGGAACGAGCATTCCTAGGAACGCTTCTTCCCGATAACTGCCCTGAGCATTGGCAGCTTTTTATTTCTAGACTGTATATTTATGTAAAGTGGATAAATAAAATAAAAAAATGGACAAATATTTGATTCTTTTTTGAACCACTGGATGAAAATTCTCTGTGCACATCTAGCCTTCCTTTATGGTCTTCCGTACTATCTCTTTGGGGAATCATTATGCTTGAGCAAAGTCATGTTTGCATAATGGCTATTCATGTCTCCACTTCTATTCACCTTAATACGGCACAGTTCTCTGTTCTCCGGTGTTTCAAGCAATATGAATAAAAAATAAAGTTAATGCACTTGCTCCTAAAGTCAAATATATGTATATCTATAATCTCAAGAGACGCAATCTTTCAACCCCAACTGTAACGTTGAGCATCACCAGCAAGGACTAGTTATGGCCAGTTGTGGATTGGACTGGTGCTCCTGGGTATCTGTGTGTCCCAGTACTGGCAGACAGGCAGCGGCTGCAGAAGGTCACCTGACAGGTGACAAACAGAGCTAAGTTGTAGAAGCGAGGTGTGGGCAGAGACTTTAAGCTCATACAGGCAGGATAGGGGCTTTCCAAGACTTTAATAATAATGACTAGGGATGAGTGAATCGACTTCGGAGGAAACATCCAAAGTCGATTCGCATATAACTTCATTCTAATACTGTACAGACCTCCATACAGTATTAGAATGTATTGGCTCCAAGGAGCCGAAGTTATTGCTTTGCCAAGTCTCGCGAGACTTTGAGCAATAACTTCATAAATTATTTTGTACTGTAAAAAAACATTTCCCGAATTGGGGTTCGGTTCCAAGGTACCACTTGGAACCAAACCCGAGTTCGGGAAATGTTTTTTTATAGAACAAATTAATTTATGATGTTATTAAGCAAAGTCTTGTAGAACTTCACAAAGCAATAACTTCTGTTCATCGGAGCCAATACATTCTAATACTGTACGGAACTCCTGTTCCATAGAGTATTAGAACTAATTCTATGCGAATCGACTTCGGATGTTTCATCTGAAGTCTATTTGCTCATCCCTAATGATGACCTATAGGTCAGGATAGGTCATCAGTATCTGATCAGCATGGGTCCAACACCCCGAACCCCTGCAGATCAGCTGTTTGGGAAGGAACAGGTGCTTGCAGTAGCAATGCTGTCTTCTCACTGCTTTTCCTAGGCTAGTGATGACAAGTTCATGGGTCACATGGCCTAGGCTCAGTTTAGCCCTATTCAAGTAAAAGGTGCTGAACGAAATACCAAGCACAGCCACTATACAATGGACGGCGCTGTGCTTGGTAAGCAGGGAGAAGGCTGCAGCTGCCACAGGAGCACAGGTTCCTTCTCAAACATGTGATTGCCAGACCCCCCCCCATTGATCAGATACTGATGACGTATCTAGAGGATAGGTCATCAATATAAAAGTCTTGGAAAATCCTTTTAAGTTAGCTTTGATGGATGACTCTGTTCCCATGTAAAGCAGTATGATATGACATATCATGTAGGACCAGGAGGTAATACAGGGGCACAATATGCTACAGATGAGAGCAGAGCAGTGCCATGGAGGCTAAGGAGAAGCATCAAATCTAGGTCATACTTGCCATATCTGGCAAATCTTTAAAGCGTCTCCTTCTGCTCCCGGGTGCCTGTGTGTCCCAAGGATGGTTGAGCCTCACATCAACTACCTGCTCCAAATAGTGGACACGCAGCAGCTGCAGAAGGCCATCTGATGAGCGTGATTGGAGGTGAGGTATTGGTGGAGACTCAGAAGTGACCTAGAAGTGAATGAACTAGAAGTTAAAGGAGATGTCCCATTATAAACACTTATCCCATATTCACAGGACAGGAGATGAGTGTCCGATAGCTAGGGTTCCAACCAGTGGGCTCCTTGCCGATTCACAAAAATTGGGATCCTGTGTCCCCTGGTTTGAACGGAATGACATGCACACTATCACTCCATTCTACTCTATGGCACTGCCAGAGATACCCAAGAACAAGCAGTCCCATAGAGTAGAATGAAGCATTGGTGCATATGTGTGACCGCCATTCCACTCAAACGAAGGAACACAAGGCCCCTGTTCTCTTGATTGGTGGGGGTCCCAGTAGTTTGACCCCTGCTATTCAGACACTCATCCCCTATCCTGTGGACAGTGAATAAGTGTTTGTGATGGAACAACCGCTTTTACTTCGATGGAAGCTTCTGTGTCTTCATGAAGAAGTAGGACATATGACAGAATAGACCATCTGGGACCAGGAGTTAATATAGCGGTACACTAGGCTGTTGTACAGGGGGGTAGACTAAGCAGCACTATATACACTAATTTCTCATACACCCACCCCCCAATCCATATAGACCCCAACCAATCATCTCTCTATGACATGTCAAAAGTTAAGAAAACTCAGTGTCCCTTTAAACCTAGCACACACATGTTCTTAGCACAGCACATTTGTTATCCATGTAATGACTCCATTGAACTTGGTAAGAATTTGAAATAAACCTGAGGTTTTGGCATTGGAAATGATCTGACTCTCATCTATATCAAACCAGATACATTATTTTCTATAGAGAATCGTACATCTGTGGGCTAGCAGTGAACAAAAGGCCACTATGCGAGTCAAAGTGAAGAGAAAATAAATACCGTAGGTTGTGTAACTCTGCACCCACCCACACCACAGTAAGGATCAAAGCAAAGCGGCGAGGTGGGGGAGGGGGGAGCCGAGCCATACAGGCAAAGGGTGGACAGGGGAGGAGGGGAGGCAACATGAGAAGCTTGTGTATGGATTGGAGGGGGATACACAAGTCAAGGCAGAAGACAAAGAGATGATTTGAAGTTGTAATAAGAGTTGTGAGGACTTCTGGCTGGTATACCATATGTCTGGCACAGACCACACCGACAGGATTACATTCAGTAATGGCTGTGAGATCTGACCATAGGACTGCATACTTCTGCACACTTAGGCCAGGCTCAAACAGTGTGCTTGTGCTTTGCAGCTGCTGTATTTGCAGCTCTGACAATCCCATTATGTGAATGGGATTGTCAGAAATTCCAGTTCATTATTCACTTTTTCCTGTAACATCAAAAAATAGTTTTTTTTTTTTTTTTTTTTTTTTTTTTTAATGTGTTGGGCCCCCACGCACAATGCGGACCTACTCATTTCAATGGGACTGTCAAACATGCAGACAGCACACCAGGTGCTGCCCATATCTATATGTTCGTTCCACCATCCTGAAAAAATGGATAGAACATTTCCTATTCTTGTGCATTTTGCAGACAAGAACAGGCATTTTTAACTGGACATGCAAAATCGGAAAATGCAGGACGTACATGGCCAGTATCTGTGTTTTGTAGATCCACAATTTGCGGACCACAAACCGGATACGGTCATGTGCATGAGGACTTAGGGTCCATTCACACGTCCGTGGTGTTTAGCGGATCCGCAATACACCCGGCCGGCACCCCCATAGAACTGCCTATTCTTGTCCGCAATTGCGGACAAGAATAGGACATTCTTTCACTCAGTTGCACTTGGAGGGTTAAATAAATCAATATATTTATTCAAGTATGTTGTTAAAGTACATATCAATCAATATACCTAAAATTATACAGCTAAAATTGATAATAAAAAGACATAAAACATAAAAAGCATATTATAGATGGCTACTATGTTTCTCTGTATTTGGCCAGTGTATCAGAGTCTGTATGAAATAGATACTGTTGTTTCTCCGATAGGTTAAATAACCTAGCTGATATCCCGGTCAGCAGTATTTAAATAGCACAGAGCAGTGCACTAATTTCAGAAGATTGGGTGAATCTTCTCAGTAGGTGCACCCATACCTTTCCTGATCAGTAGGTGAGCCCTCTCTAACACTTATATAAGAATAGGACATGTTCTATTTTTTTCCAGAGCTGCGGACTGGAAGATCGGGGGCGCGCTCCGGAAATGCGAATGCGGAGAGCACACTGTGTGCTCTCTGCATCCATTCCTGCCCCATAGAGAATGAATGGGTCCGCACCCGTTCCCGATATTGCGGAACGGATGCGGACCCATTTCATGGACGTGTGAATGGAGGTGCTATCAAGGTGCTCATACACATTAGATATAGGTCAACATACCTGACAGATCTTGCCACAGTCTTCTCGTCCCATTTATTTAAAGAGGTTGTCCAGGATTTTACTATCGACGGCCTATGCTCAGGATTGCCAATCAGCTGTTCAGCAGTAGCATCGCCACTCCTTCCATTGTGTAGTGGACGGAGCTGGTTACTGCAGTGCTGTGCCCATTGAAGTGAATGGGAGCTGTGTATTTCCAGTGCTAGAGCTACTCTGATACAACTGATCAGTGAGGGTGCTGGGTGTCGGATCCCACTGATCAGATATTGATGGCCTATCCTGAGGATAGGCCATCAAAAATATAATTGTGGACAACCTCTGTAAGCTACTGCTCCCAATTTCCCCATAAATATGCCCATTTGGCTCAGTTGATCATGCATGTATTTCAGTGAAGAGAGGGTACCAAGCTGCTGGCAGACCTTTCTGACAGAGGTTCATCTCGTGTGGAATCAAAGGTTTGGTTGATTCCTGATGCTTTTGCCCCCCAACATTGCTATCTGGGGAGAGTCTGGTCACCTATTCACCCTGTTTGGTGACGTGTAAAAGTCCCAACAAACGTATAGACACACATACGCAACTGTATCCTATATCATTTCTAGACCCTTTTCAAAACTGGCATAAAAAGTGTCTAAAACACTAAGTCTGATGCGCGTCAGAATTCTGGTGCACTTTGCTTAGTGATTCTCTCCCATTGTTGCAATGTTGGCTAGATTAGGAGTATTTAAAGGTACACTTTGGTCTCCTGGCTGATATATTAAAGCCATAGTGTAAAAACTTTTTGGAAATGTTCTTAAAGGGACACTTCCATTAAAAAAATGGTTTTATAAAAAAAAAAGGGGAGGGTGAATGGTTTTCTTGAAATACATTTTTTTGAAGTCACTCCATGTATTCTTCTTTCTGTCCTGGCCCTTTACTTTCCTCTTTGTTTGGACTTCACTGCAGCCAGAGAGGACAGAAGGGGGATGTGTGACACATCACGCATTCCACTAATTAATGCAATGCTCTTCTGTGGACATCTTTATCTAGGTTTATCAAGAGAATAATAGATCTGTCATACTTTTATCCCAATTCTATACCTACTATAATGAGGATCAACTTGGGGTAACATCTTCCCCTGAATGAAGCAGTAAAATGACAACAAATTACTTCTCTATATAGGAGGTGTTACAATATCATTTGTGTTGACTGCTTCAGGAAGACAATATTTTCAATGGCATAGTACTGCCAAAATAAAATAAAAAAACAAAAATTCTTAAATTTGAGTTAAAAAAATATACCTTTCTGTAGGAAAATATCCTACTGTTTTGAGCCTACAGCTCCTATGCAGAATCATGTCAATGACTGCCAATGTACATTTGGTAGATTAGCAAGAAGTAACGGACAAATTGAACAGAGTATAACAGTAGGATCAGACTACATAGGATCTGTTTGTAGTCTGTTACCATGGGAACACATGGGTCTGTAAACACACAATGGTAATTGAAATGAATGTACAATGTGTCTTCTTTGTTTTATTCAGATTGCTTTAAAAGAATAAATAATGGTTGTAAATGAAGGTCCCTGAAATGTGACATGACAGAGAGAAAGCTAATTGGTTTAATATGGATTGCAAGATGTCTGAATGATGGCGTTACATTTATGAAAATGAAACTCTGCCCATGAAATCTTAGCTTACTTACCACAAATATTTTTTTTGGTCTGGCCAGCTGTGCTGAGGGGTGGGATATTTAAACTACTTATTATATTTGATTAAGAGCTCATGCATATGAACATATTTTTGGACCCCTTCCCTTCAATGGGGCTGCAAAAGATGCTGACAGCAAACTCATGGGCTGTCTCCATCCCTATGTCCATTTCAGGGCCACGCAAAAAAATAGAACATGTTCTATTCTTGTCCATTTTATGGGGCCGGTGATTCCGTTCCGCAAAAATCGGAATGCACACGGCCGGAATCCGTGTTTTGTGGATCTGAAATTTGCAGACTGCAAAACAGCCAACGGTCGTGTGCATAAGCCCTAAAAAAGATTGACTGATCCCTCCATTTCTATACAACAGAAGTCAAAATGATTTTCTACTACTGAAAAAAAACCAACTAGAATTGTAGTACTACAGGGTAATAAATGATTGTGTGTAGATTATCACTAACAGCATTTGTTTGGTGGAAACATACTAAGCTAGGTTCTATTAGTGACTTCTTACTCAACTCTAAACTCGTGTCCAGAGCATACTTCCTTTCCACTTTTTCACCCCCAACTTCTGAACTCTTTAGAGTTACTCAAGTCTTCCATTTTCTATCTTCCCAGGTCTCAACAAACAGCACAATAGACTTCACAATGTTTGAAAGGCTCTGCAAATGTAGAGCTTTAGAGAAGGGTATTCTCTCCCTTCTTTATTCTACCCTGAATTCACCAAATTCTGAAACCAAGTTGGCCTTTATGCATGGCTGGGAGATAGATCTGAGGGAGGCCCTCACATTGGAGCAGTGGCATGGGTGTTGTACGATGATCAGTAAGGGAAGTTGGCAGGTCACCTTAGTGTAGACTTCTTTAACCACCTCCGGACCGCCTTACGCACATGTGCGTTCCGGAGGTGGCAGCGCTGCGCACAGTCACGCATATACGCGTCATCTCGCGAGACGCGAGATGACGCGAATATGCGCGCGCGCATGCGCAGTTCGCGCCGGCATTTCACACAGCAGTATTTCGTCAGCAACCTGCCAGCCAATGATCGTGGCTGGCAGGTTGCTGATTTTTTAAAAATCCAATCAAAGTGCCAGATAGCAGATCATATTAGTAAATATGATCTGTTATATGGCTGCCTGCTCCTCTGCTGGTTCTTTTTGTCGGTTGGATCCAGCAGAGGAGCAGGCTTCACAGTGAGTACACCAAACACTACACTATAGCCCCTGATCACCCCCCTGAACCCCAATTAACCCTTTGATCACCCCTGTCAATCACAAGTGAAAAGAAAAAAGTGATCAGTGCAAACTGTCACTTTTTTTTTTCACTGTTATTGACCGTTAGGTTTTAGGTATAGTTTAGGTCCCTTGGTTAGGTAGTTAGCGATCAGTTAGCGCCCAGCCCACCGCACCGCAGTCCGTTATTCGCTGATTAGCGTATCGCTAATCAGCATTTGTACTTTTATAGTATCTGGAAGTGATCAAAACTGATCACGGTCAGATCTATAATTGTATTAGTGTCAGTTTAGTTCGCCCTCCACCCAAAACGCAGTGTTTGCCCGATCAGGCCTGATCGGTCGCCCACACGTGCGTTCGCCCACACCCGCCCCACCGCAGTGACAAAAAAAATATTTTTTTTTGATCACTGCACATTCACTTTACACGCACTGCGGCGATAAAAAAATCAGTTTTGATATTTTTTATCAACCGCAGCAGCCTCCGGTACTTCGCTAGCCTCCCCTTTGTAAGACAGGCTTGCTTTTTTTTTCTTGGGTAGTCTCAGGGAATACCCCTAAATTTAGTTGCCCACATGTCTAACAGGGGGTATTCCTCTGAAGAGGCCTACAGGCTTCTGACCCAGTCGGATGAGGAATGGGAACCCTCATCTGATGAATCCAGCGGGTCAGAATACGAACCTGTAGAAAGCAGTGGCTCTCTGACCCAAAGTTCGGACGAGGAGGCTGAGGTCCCTGATACCACCAGGCTTACCCGGCCCCGTGTCGCTAGACCGCAGGTTGCGCAGGATCCGCTTCAAGAGCAGCAGAGTGGGGCTGGTGCTGTCGGATTACGTGGTGAGGCATACACCAGCAGCCCAGCCCTCCCTGGACCTAGTACCAGCACTGCCGTACAACCTGGTGAAGTAGCGAGCACCAGAAGGGAAGTTGAAGCTGGTACGGTGGCACGTGCAGTAGTGACCCCGTCGCAGCCACCGCAAAGACGTGCCCGTAGAGCCCCTAGAATCCCAGAGGTGCTGGCAAACCCTGATTGGCAGTCCCCAACTTCAGCCGCACCTGTAGTTTTCCCTTTCACTGCCCAGTCTGGAGTTCGGGTTGAGACGGCTCAGATCGGTTCGGCCCTGGGATTTTTTGAGCTGTTCTTGACTGCGGAGCTTTTAGACATAGTTGTGGCCGAAACAAACAGGTATGCCACACAATTTATCACCGCTAACCCGGGAAGCTTTTATGCCCAGCCTTTCCGGTGGAAACCAGTCCAAGTTTCCGAACTTAAAACTTTTCTGGGCCTCCTCCTCAACATGGGCCTGATAAAAAAGCATGAATTGCGGTCATATTGGTCCACGAACCCGATTCATCACATGCTGCCATGTCCAGGGCACGTTTTGAGGCCATCCTGCGGTTCCTGCACTTTAGTGACAACACCGCCTCCCGTCCCAGGGGCCACCCTGCTTTTGACCGGCTCCACAAAATTCGGCCCCTCATAGACCATTTCAACCAGAAATTTGCAGATATTTATACCCCAGAGCAAAACATCTGCATAGACGAGTCCCTGATACATTTTACCGGGCGCCTTGGCTTCAAACAATACATCCCAAGCAAGCGCGCCCGGTATGGGTCAAATTGTATAAGCTCTGTGAAAGGGCCACAGGCTATACCCACAAATTTCGGGTCTATGAGGGAAAAGATCAGACCCTGGAGCCGGTCGGTTGCCCTGACTACCTGGGGAGCAGTGGGAAGACAGTTTGGGACTTGGTGTCACCCTTATTCGGCAAAGGGTACCATCTTTATGTGGACAATTTTTACACAAGTGTGGCCCTCTTTAGGCATTTGTTTCTAGAACGGATTGGCGCCTGTGGTACCGCGCGAACTAGTCGCGCGGGCTTCCCCCAACGGCTCGTTACCACCCGTCTTGCAAGGGGGCAGAGGGCCGCACTGTGTAACGAAGAACTGCTCGCGGTGAAATGGAGAGACAAGCGTGACGTTTACATGCTCTCCTCCATTCACGCAGACACGACAATACAAATTGAGCGAGCAACCCGTGTCATTGAAAAGCCCCTCTCAGTCCACGACTATAACCTCCACATGGGAGGGGTCGACTTCAATGACCAGATGTTGTCTCCGTATTTAGTTTCCCGACGCACCAGACGCTGGTATAAGAAGGTGTCTGTATATTTAATTCAATTGGCTCTGTACAATAGTTTTGTTCTCTACAGTAAGGCTGGGAGAACTGGATCCTTCCTCAAATTTCAGGACGAGATCATCGAGAACCTCCTGTATCCAGGAGGTTCCGTGGCCCCAACCACCAGTGTAGTTAACCACTCGTGTATTTTTTATTTTTTGTCACGTTAGTGGAATATGAGACTTTGTAAGGGAAAAAAAAGAAAAAAATCATCATTTTCCGCTAACTTGTGACAAAAAATAAAAAATTCTAGGAACTCGCCATGCCCCTCACGGAATACCTTGGGGTGTCTTCTTTCCAAAATGGGGTCACTTGTGGCGTAGTTATACTGCCCTGGCAATTTAGGGGCCCAAATGTGTGAGAAGTACCTTGCAATCAAAATGTGTAAAAAATGGCCTGCAAAATCTGAAAGGTGCACTTTGGAATATGTGCCCCTTTGCCCACCTTGGCAGCAAAAAAGTGTGACACATCTGGTATCGCCGTACTCAGGAGAAGTTGGGGAATGTGTTTTGGGGTGTCATTTTACATATACCCATGCTGGATGAGAGAAATATCTTGGCAAAAGACAACTTTTCCCATTTTTTTATACAAAGTTGGCATTTGACCAAGATATTTTTCTCACCCAGCATGGGTATATGTAAAATGACACCCCAAAACACATTCCCCAACTTCTCCTGAGTACGGCGATACCAGATGTGTCACACTTTTTTGCTGCCAAGGTGGGCAAAGGGGCACATATTCCAAAGTGCACCTTTTGGATTTCACCGGTCATTTTTTACACATTTTGATTGCAAAGTTCTTCTCACACATTTGGGCCCCTAAATTGCCAGGGCAGTATAACTACCCCACAAGTGACCCCATTTTGGAAAGAAGACACCCTAAGGTATTCCGTGAGGGGCATGGCGAGTTCCTAAAATTTTTTATTTTTTGTCGCAAGTTAGTGGAATATGAGACTTTGTAAGAAAAAATAAAAAAAATAAAATCATCATCATTTTCCGCTAACTTGTGACAAAAAATAAAAAGTTCTATGAACTCACTATGCCCATCAGCGAATACCTTAGGGTGTCTACTTTCCGAAATGGGGTCATTTGTGGGGGTTTTCTACTGTTTGGGCATTGTAGAACCTCAGGAATCATGACAGGTGCTCAGAAAGTCAGAGCTGTTTCAAAAAGCGGAAATTCACATTTTTGTACCATAGTTTGTAAATGCTATAACTTTTACCCAAACCATTTTTTTTTTTTGCCCAAACATTTTTTTTTTATCAAAGACATGTAGAACAATAAATTTGGCGAAAAATTTATATATGGATGTCGTTTTTTTTGCAAAATTTTACAGCTGAAAGTGAAAAATGTCGTTTTTTTGCAAAAAAATCGTTACATTTTGATTAATAACAAAAAAAGTAAAAATGCCAGCAGCAATGAAATACCACCAAATGAAAGCTCTATTAGTGAGAAGAAAAGGAGGTAAAATTCATTTGTATGGTAAGTTGCATGACCGAGCGATAAACTGTGAAAGTAGTGTAGTGCCGAAGTGTAAAAAGTGCTCTGGTCATGAAGGGGGTTTCACCTAGCGGGGCTGAAGTGGTTAAAGATACCTCATAGAGTCTATATGGTGCCCTCTAGATTGCACCTCATTTGTCAAATGGTCTCTCCTTTATGCTTTATGTTTGGTGGACTTGTCCCATAGTGAGACGGATTTGGACCAACATCAAAAGAGGACTATTTGAGGTGTTCGGGAAGGACCTCCCCTTGTCGGCACCTGTATATCTGCTAGGCCTTAAACCGCTAACATTCAACAAAACTGCCTATATGCTTCTCCAATACATTCTGATGTCTGCAAGGATTCATGTCGCGTCCAAGTGGCGGTCTCCCTCTCTTTCAGTATCAGCGGTGACCCTCAGAGTCAACTAAATTGCCTTATACGAAAAATTAAAGGCCACTTTCAATGATACTAGGGAACGTTGCTCGCAAATATGAAACCCCTGGTTAAACTGTACCAATTCTCCTAACTTACAGTATTTCTTATCCCTCTAAATAATTGCTTTAGTGCCTGGAAGACTTACCTGCTGGTCCCCACCACCCTTATTCTTTCTATTTCTTCTTACTGGAAGAGTCTCAAGAGCTGAACCCTTTTTACTCTGTACTGTTTTATTCATGTAACTCATGACGTTGGAAGAGTTCCTACTGTCCTACATATGTTATGTTTTATAACTTTGTACTTCTTTAAACTATGTTTGATAATTATTCAATATTACTGGAGAACTCTGATCACCCATTCTGTACTCTTATATACCATGTACATGATCTCCATCTTTGCCATCAAACCAATAAATATGTTTTGAAACTAAATGATTGTGTGCCCTCAGGATCGAGCAATGAGCTGATCATGGGGTATCCTACAGATATGAGACAGAGCAATCAGCTGTAATAATTTTCCTGCAGCACCATCACAGGAAAAATTATAGAGGACCACTCCTGGCATGTCTGTTTTAGTAAGTACTTGAATTCCCCATGCAATAATGATTCTGGAACCTATTTTCATATAACTCTATGTTGCTCTGTACCTCTGTTATTGCAACTAGAAGTTTATAAATTAATCTGCACTATTACCAGTTGGGGGGTGTCCTTACACAGCCCGATACTGGCTGCACTGATTGTACAGTGTCAGACTATGCCGGGATCACACCCTTAACTAAAAATACCCAGATGCAGATCCATTAATAAAATTCTAGTAGCAATAACTGTGGAACAGAACATAGAGTTATATGAAAAGATGCTTCAGAATCATTATTGCATGGGGAATAAAATTATTTAGTAGTGTAACACAGTCATGTCAGATAGGTGACAGGTCATCTTTAGGCATTAGACAGTTCTCACGGAAATATATATGGGATGTTTGTCCAATCTCCAAACTTGCCGGGTCCTCAAAAGTAGGACATCCTTTGAAGCCCCTCTAATAGATAAGGGCAGAATTCCCTTACAGGACACTAGAAAATGAGTTTTTCAAACAAGATTCCAATCCAAACCATGTTCAAAACCTTTATGTTTCCACCCAAAAAAAAAAATAATAATTGTAGAATTGTCTGAATAGAATTCAAAGTAAGAGAAGAATAGGACAGCTCAAGAACTTGTATTTAGTTATATTTTGATTTATTTTTGTCGCCTTCCAGCAAATCCCTTCTAGATGTCAATCATGACTGAAAAGTGATAATGTCCTGTCAAACATGAAAAACTTTAATTTTCAAAACACAATTCCTAAATTTTATCAGTGAAGTCTGTTGCAGGTACAATGAAACCCATTATAAACCTATTTGGTGTGTAGCACTGAGCGATTTCTCTAAGGTGTGGAAATTCCTGTTTGCCTCAGGGAACTCACCTGGAATCCTGTGTGAGTCTCTCAAGAGTGTGGATAAGAAGATCCCCATCATTCTTCATACTGTGTAAATGCTTCTCGTTTGATGTTATCTAGGATGGAAAGAAAGCAGTATTAATGAGCAAGAACATGACTGTGAAGACTAGGATGGATATTTGATAGGAGCAATAAACCATACATTAGACTTAAAGGAGTATTCCGATCATAGACAATGGGGGCATATCGCTAGGATATGCCCCCATTGTCTGATAGTTGCGGGTCCCACCTCTGGGACCCACGCCGAGAACAGAGTGGGGAGAGTGGTGGCTGGCGCTCTCCCCATACAAGTGAATGGGAGTGTACCGCGCTTGCGCGGCCACCGTTCCTATTCATTTCTATGGGGCCGACAGAAATAGCTGAGCACGGTCCCATAGAAATTAATGGAGGGTGGCTGCGCATGCGTGTGCCACCATCACCTTCCATGCTTCGTTCTCGGTGTAGGTGTGGGTCCCAGAGGAGGGACTCGCACCTATCAGACAATGGGGGCATAGCCTAGCGCCATGCTCTCATTGTCTGTGATTGGAATACCTCTTTAAGCCTGTATTACACTGCCCAGTTTTTGGGCAGAAAATCGCTAACAAGCATTCACATGAATGCTCGTTAGTGATCATATTGTCTTATATTTACAACCCCAACTTTTAGTCTGCGTGTACTTTTTTGTACTCTTTTACATAAGGATAAACCTTTATGGCAGCAAGAATGACCCTGTTAGAGTTTGTTGGTTACAAAATGTACTATATGTAAGGCATAGGACAAGATTACAGACAGACAAATTGCTTAAGCTTAGAACTACACAGTTGTTTATGAAGAGCAAACTGACCTCTGCCTCTGGGAATGTGAAGAAAAAAAGCTTCTTAGTGAGCTGCTATCAATAGAAACTATTTTCTCGGTTATCTTAAGTCACTGTCACCTAGTCTTACCAAGAATTTTACAGCAGAAAGATAGTGTCGCTTATCACAGAAATGCTTCTGGAACTTAGTGGGACCACGATGTTAAAGGAAATGTGTACTCCGACAAACTAAAATATGTAAACTATAAAAATGAAGCGGCTTTGTGGAAAAAAACACTTTATTAAATAGATTTTAATGTTCTGTGAAAGCAGCTCTTATACAGACTTACTGTATGTGCCTCAATGATTATAGACTCCACTCCCCCTTCTAATATCTGTAGGTGAACAAGGGGAGAGTTCAGAGGGACTGCAGGATCTGACTACACACGGGTTTGTAGTCTGTTACCATGGAATCAAATAGGTCTATGTAAGAGCCTGTAGCAAATGTACCTTAGTTAGAAGGATGACAGCGAAAGAGGTTCTTTCTCCATGATGATTTTTATAGCATTCAGTTATTAGCATGTAACCATGACTCCAATAGTGTTGAGCGTGAATATTCTAATCGCAAATTTTTATCGCGAATCAGCACTTCGAGAATTCACGAAGATCTAGAATATATTGCTATATCTTCGTAATAGCAAATATTCTAGATTTTTTTTTTAGCACTAGATATGCAATTCCCATATGCCCAAGTTTATGCAATTGAATTTACATGACAAAACAGTATATAATGTTAGGACAATTAGAAAAAAAATGCAGCCCTCTTAAGCAGTTAGAGAAGAGTTAACTGGCATCCAAAAATGTTTACCATTTTTGTCACCCTAATGATAATGATCTAGGGGCGCAGGTCCCCCAAGCCATCCAACTCAAATCAAGCAACTTTGATGCTTGCTGGCTTTCTCCTTTTGGATAGAGAGCTGGTCTTGTATGTCTCATAGTACACAAAGCTGCCACTGTAAGGTATTCTGACTGTACCTGTCTCATGGATAGGTTGTTGGCTTGCACATACCCAGCTTTTGGCATATAGCCTTTGTGTGATTGATTGTTATATGTTATAGGTAATGAAATTGCATGCGCAATACGTGCATATTACATTGCCATATTTATACTACTGTATGATTAAAAGGGTATTCCTATTTGGGACATTGATGGCATATCTCTGAAGTGAACAGAGAGCAGCTGTGCATGTATGGCCACCCTCATTTCCCAGCTATGGGATCTCTGAAAATAGCTAAGCAATAGTAGTGAATGGCGAGGTGGCTATGCTTGCATGGTGCCAGGGGCATAGCTATAGGGGGTGCAGAGGTAGCAGTCACTACCGCGCCCAGGAACCTGAGGGGGCCCAAAGACCCTTGTGCTGCATAAGAAGACACTAGTATTATAGAAAGTGTATGCTGATCAAGTTACACCTCTGGCTGGAGGAAAGGGTTAGGTCAAAAATTTGGCATGGGGGGTTCCATTTAAATTTTTGCTTCAGGCTATGTGCACCCCTGCCCCTGGCCACAAAGCATTGAGGGAAGGGGGGCCTAAGCCTGAATTCTTGCACCAGGGCCCATGAGCCTCATTCAACGCTATGAGATTTCCAAAAATGGCAAGCGTGATTGGTCAGCTATTTTCAGAACTCCCATAGCAATGAGTGGAGAGCATGCTGCGCATGCACTGTGTGTTTTTCACTTAAGGGGCCTCTTTCTCTAGATAGCAGTGGCTCCCAGGAGTGAGACCCACACCTATCTGACATTAAAGGCAGAACCTAACGATGAGCCAACCTCTTTAATGTATACACGTTCCATATGATCAGTGGTAATAGAAAGTAGGGTAAAGTTGGGCTATAGGTGCTCAGTTCCAATGGACAACACTGATAATATAAGCTCCCCTCTACTCCATTGACTTACTCAGTATGGTATATCAAGAACAACGTAGGTGATAATTGCAAAGAAAAGCGCAAACAATATAAACAAATTCACAACAAGCAAGTCATCAATTTATTCTAGAGCCCCGTAAAAATGTCAAGTGAGCCATTCTGGCATTCAGCAATACAATAATAAATCCAGGATAATACTTTTCACACACAGTGCGCATAATATCTTGGCAATATCTTCCAGCGGTATGGGAAATCCATGGGCCATCTAGCTAAAGGTTGCACAGGAGAGATGTGTGGGAAACATTGACGGAATGTGGTTTCTCTTTGCTCTGAGGGACTTGCTGGCCTTTGTTTGGATGGAAATGATGCACTGATGGCTGATTAATGCTGTGTCTGATATAGGATAATACACTGAATCATCAGGTTTATTCAGAGGTAAATGCCAAATGGCACATTTCATCTTCCTTAATGTCTATTACTGCCACCCGACCTTTAACGAAAGATAGGAGATGCTTTTTCTCAGGTTCCAGGAAGGGTAGACAATTTCACAATATTGATTTTTTTTCCGCAATAATCATTGTATACTCCACATTTTGTTGTATAGTGTTGTTTATTTTAACTGATATATAGTATGTACAGTAGCAGTATCCAACGCCTAGTATAAAGTGAAAAGAAGATAAGCATCAGAACTGCTGCATAATGATGGTGACGTTTTCATCATATAAGGCTAGGTTGACATCTGCAGCAAAATTTAGCTTTTTTGTTCCAGTATAGGAACAGAAAAGCAGAAGTGCCGGATATGGCATGTGCTGAACACCAACAGCGGCTGACGGATCCTATTTATTATAATGGGGTCCATTATGTTTCTGTTATAGATTACCACATCATGCCCAACAAAGTACTGCTGAATGCAGTAATATTATGTTCTTTTTTTGGTCATAATCTGCGACAAAGGCCCTTACCAGGACCTCTGCTGCAGATGTGAACATAGCCTTAAAAGGGTTATTCGGGTAAAGATAATGATGACCTATTCTGAGCTGTTTCAGGGGGCCGCTACGCTCACCGGAGCTCTGCCCGGCCTCTTCTAACAGCTGATTGGTGGGGGTCCCAGGAGTCGGACCCTTGCCGATCTGATATTAGTTAATATTAATGCACTATTGGCATCACTGCTTCTCCTGCTTTCCCTGCCTGCCCCACCTCTCATTCTTGATTGACAAGGTCAAGTGAGATGACTTTGCAAGAATATGGCTCTGTCAATCAAGGAGAGGGAGGAGGTGGCAGAGGAAGCAGGGGGAGGAATGGTGCACAGAGTGGCTTGCCCTTGGTGCACTTAACTTCCCATTTCCATATGGATTAAAAGTACTTATTTTCAAGAACGAAGCAACAAATCTCTAAATGAAAAGCATCATTATATTCAGCTGAGCTAGCTCTACAAGGCATTGCACTCAGCTTAACGGTGAATTTCCTGGTGACAGACTCCCTTTAAGGATTTGTGAACAACTTTACATCTATGGTTGGTCTGTGAAGGTTGCCATCTTGGGCGGCAATTCCATAAACTAACAATACTGACAATATGACTGCTTGATCTGTGGCCTTGGCTTCCACTGATGAGATGCAGATCTGTTGTTTGGCATGAACAACTTTTGAGCTACAGAACCTGAAAAAAAAATACACAGCAGATCTACTTTTCCACACATATCTGCCTTCAGTCAGCATCTGTGACACTAGTTCATATTATGAACATACAATGACAGTTGCTAGTAAATGGTCATTCAAAATATCTACTATATGGCCAGCATTATGACTCTCTTACACAGGCTGATGATCAGGAATGAACGTTCATACGAACATTTGTTCACTCAATCACCACCCATATAAACATGCACTCATTTATAGGATGATTCTATCTTTTATGAAGCATTAACAAAAATGCTCGTTTGTCAGCAGCACACCACCACATATGACAGGGAATGTGCTAAAAATTGTATGGGGAATGAACAACCGCATTGCTAATCATTCTTCTCCATATTAACAATTTCTGCATGGAAGTGCAAGTAACTAGTGCTAAGCCATTTCTGGGCAAAATATCTGCCTGTGTAAAAGGACTCTTTGTTTCTCAAACATCAGATTTATGAACAAAGCCCTCAATTCCCAGAGTACCAATCACCTGAGCAAAATATATGCAGGACTGCCTTTGCGATGAGGACTTGTATTATGAGTTAGGTAGTAGGTCTTCTCCATCTTCTTTCCAATGCTTCCATTTCACATGCATTTATAATAATGGTCTCCTCATACGGGACAGAGTGCCCTTTCGGGTCTCCTCAGGCTGTAGGGCCTGGGTATGACCGCAATCTCTATAGTTATGTCCCAGATGAGTACATATATTCTGCTGTGGAGAACATTGTATCAACTAGACCGCATTCTCACCCACTTGAAAAACAGGGAGATCTTCTACAAGCAGAAGATGAAGAAACATGAAGAACGAGAGCCTTACAGTGCTAAATCCTGAGGTCCCTCATAAATGACCACACCAAGAAGATGTTCATCATTTGATATTAAATAGTTACCAGTCCCACTGAGGTTTTCATCAAGGGTGAAAGCTGAAAAGAATCAGTTCCTTGTGACATAATAGGCTGCATTCTCATGATTGTTGGATGAGCCACAATATGACATGCTTCTCTGTGTGTGGGCCAGGCACTCTTCAGACACTTGTCAATTTCCTGTATTTTATGGATGGATTGAATAATTTAAAAACGGCAGCTGCCTTGTAGACCCCATGTCCCTGTCATTTCAGTAAAACAACAGCTGCTTATATGCTTGCTAGATGTCTCCAAGCTTGTATGTAAAGAGACAAGGAATGAGGGTGCATGAAGGGTGAATGCAGTGGTTATATCCATCTAAACGAAAATGTTGTCATTGTTCTGGTATCATTCTCAACCCATCAACTGGAACTATTGAGTTCCTACTAAAACCAACACTAGGACGCTGAGGGCAACCACTCACTGATTTTCCACATTACAATCCAGAACCATAGCCCTGGGGATGTAGAAACTCAAACTGACCACTTTAGGCTATGCGCATTTGGGGATGATGCTTGGAACATTTATACTAGGAGATTCTGCAAATGAGCTTCATATAGTCATTTCTCCCTGCAGATTATATAAAAAAAAAACTCAAGAGATTATCCCACAATAAATATTTTACACCTTTCCACAGCATAGGTGATAAATATGGCATTGCATGGCGTCTGGATACTTAGTTCCCCAGTGGTCCCAAGAATGAGGCGTCCCTGTGTCCCCTCTCTGAATAGAGCAGTAGTGCACATATAAGCAGAATTACAAAGGTACCCAGGACAAGATGAATGGTGCCAGCATGTGGATTTTGATTTTTACACCTAATGCAACTCAACAGTGTGGGTTTTAAAAAATGCAAGTGGAATACCCCTTTAAAGAATCTCTATATATGAGATTGCAAAATGTGTTTACCTTTTGTCAGGCTATCATTAAGACTAGGACTTGGTTTTAGGTTTGTAAGACAGCACAGTACAATGAATAATAATAATAAAACAACAAGTAAAACATTTCAGGTACAATTCTCCATCCTGGTACACAGTAACAATAACAATACACAACAAAGCCAAACTCCAGTATACACGGGTAATTATGATTGTGGTATTGGCATTATCATCAAATTGAATGTCCCCAGAGTTATCACTGCAACTACTCTAATCAAGAAAATAATTGTGAAGAAAGCCCATATCCTAAGTGTTGAAGTACAGATTGCATCTCAATCATACCACTTACAAGGCCCTTTCATTCTGAACCATTGGTTGCCAAAGAAACCCACGTTAATAACAGTCTCGACTGAGCAAAACTGCACAGATTTCCATGATAACCAATCCTAGTAGAATTTAATACAGTGTGTATATATATATATATATATATATATATATATATTTCTACTGTGCAAACATTTAGGCAGGTGTGCAATACATTCTGTGGAATGCTTTCACAAATAGAAGTGTTAATAGTTTATTTTTATCAATTGACAAAATGCAAAGTGAAGGAACAGAAGAGAATTCTAAATACAATCAACATCTGGTGTGACCACCCTTTGCCTTCAAAACAGCATCAGTTTTTCTAGGTACACTAGATACATACTGTATAGACAAAAGCATTGGGGCACCTACACATTACACCTACAAGTACATTTGCATATATACAGCTGAAATACAGTCCCTGATAAAAGTCTTGTCGCTTGTGTACAAATTAACCTGAAGTGCCGCTAAAATATATTTCTAATCAAGATTTTGTTACAAGAAATGGGTCATTTTAATCCCAACAGCTTTTGCAATAATGTTTCAGTGCAAAACGAAACTGACAAAAAGTATTCTAATATTCACAGCTTGGTAAAGCCCATTGAGTCAATTTTTGCCAAGACATAAGTGTTGTCACCTTGTCATATGAGCTTCACCTGTGACTAATAATGTATCAATTAGGTCTCAGGTGTGTACAAAAAGAACCCCAGTACACTAGACCTTCACATCAACTGCAACTAGACCTCTGCAAACATGCCTAAGAGTCACCCGGAGACTAAAGTGTTTATTATCAAGAGGCTGAAGACCAGATCCACTGCTGATGTGGCAGACACCTTCAATGTGTCTCAGTTCAGAGGATAAAAAAAAAGATTTAAAGAGACTGGAGACGTTTTGGACAAGGCCAGGTCAGGCCGACCCCGCAAGACAACTGCTCGAGAGGACCGTTTGTTGGCTCGAAAATCCAAGGTCAGACCATTTTCCACTGCAGCAGAGCTCCACGAGACCTGGTCACCTGAAGTCCCTGTGTCAACCAGAACAGTTTGTCGGATTCTGTCTCAAAATGGCCTCCATGGTTGAATCAGTGCCCATAAGCCAGCACTAAACAAAAGACAATTGAAAAAATGTGTGGCATTTGCCAAGGGCCACAGCCTGCTAAAAGGATGGACGCTGGAAAAGGGGCAGAAGGTGGATTTTTCAGATGAATCTTCTGTTTAATTACACCACAGTCGCTACAAATATTGCAGGAGACCTACTGGAACCTGCATGGAGCCGAGATTTACCCAGAAAACAGTGAAGTTTGGTGGAGGCAAAATCATTATCTGGGGTTACATCCAGTATGGGGGTGTGCGAGGGATCTGCAGGGTGGAAGGCAACATCAATAGTCTAAAATACCAAGAAATCTTAGCTACCTCTTATATTCCCAACCATAAAAAAGGCCACATTCTGCAGCAGGATGGTGCCTTATCGCATACTTCCATCTCCACATCAAAGTTCCTTAAGGCGAAGAAGATCAAGATGCTCGTGGATTGGCCAGCCCAGTCACCAGACATGAACATCATTGAGCATATGTGGTGTAGGATGAAAGAGGAAGCATGGCAGACGAAACCAAAGAATATTGATGAACTCTGGGAGGCATGCAAGACTGTTTTCTTTGATTTTCCTGATGACTTCATCAATAAATTGTATGAATCCTTGCCAAACCGCATGGATGCTGTCCTTCAAGCTCATGGAAGTCATACAAGATATTAAATTTGGATCTCACAGCACCACTACTTAATTTGGTGACATATTTTAGGACTTGCAGTAAAGTTGTTCAATTTCTGTATAGGCGACAAAACTTTTGTCTTGCCAAAATTTGACCTTTCTGTCTTGATTAAATGATAAATCTTTTTTCAGTGAAACTAATTTATTTCAGTGCATTAAACATCATTTGGGAGGGTTTTAGCTTTTCATATGAGCTATTTCTAACACCAATTGATTAATTAAAAGTTAGGTTAATAGCAGGAGTTTCTACAAAATAGAGAAGCAACAAGACTTTTGTCAGGGACTGTAGAACTCAAAAGGAGCTTTATAAATATCTATACTCTATGCTCAACATGCGGCCCTACAGCTGTTGCAAAACTACAACACTATTGTGTGAGTGACATGTATTCGGCTATAAAACTTTCCATGAAAATAGAATACATAATAAAAAAAAAACGATAACTAACTGTATGAACTGTGAGGCGACAAAGATGTAACTTAGTGGTTCCATCAGCCCATTCGCCTTGGTTCAACACTAAATTACTCTTTCAGGTGATTTAATAAATGTGTATAGGTTATCTGTTTAAGAGAAAAGAAAACTTGTAAAATTAAGTAGATGTGCTACTAGTCTCCACTAATGCGTTTTAGGGAATATATAGTGGTTGCCTTTGTTAAAACATACAATTATATCTCAGCCTAATTGCTAGTTTGTTTCATTTTAATAGGAATTACTTGTCTTTATGAAGCTAATAAAGAACTAGGCATCCTCCTTTTATGCAGTCCTAATAGAAAAGATGAGACATAAAGAATAGTATAATTGATATGTAAATGCAGTTAATTTCCAAAATACAAAATATCTGCCCAGGTAATAAAGATGCAGTAAAATGTCCTCATTGTGTAGGAGAGAAATTAAACTTGTCTGAATGGAAGTGGCTGCTAAATAGAGAAGGGGAAGCATAAAATATAAAGAGGTGAGAAGCTGCATATAGAGAGCGGGGACATAACAGGATGTGATTAAATACAACAAACAGTTCATTATTGTCAGATCAAAAAATGTACATTTTGTTAATGAATCATACATCGTGCACCAACTACTTGAGAACACTAAACACTTCTTTTTATGAATCTACCAATAAAACTTGGCAGCTTGGACTTCTCAGAGAAGGATACTGAAAAACACAGTTTTCTTTTTTGACCCAATTGTTTAAAGGGGTATTCCAGTAATTAGTTATCCTCTGTCTTCTGAATAGGGGATAATGGATAGTTTGTTAGGAGTCCCAGCAATCAGACCACCACCAATCTCAAGAATAGTGGCTCTGTGTCCCTGTTTAAATGGTCGTAAATGTGCACTGCTGCTCCATTCAAACTCTATGCACTGTACTCCGCTATCTTTGACAGCCCCATAGATTTTGAAAGGGGCAGTGGATGAGAAATGAAGCATATGTGTAATCTATCTCACCAAAGACGTGGATTCTGTAAGCCACAATCAGTTTGGCACACTAGACTTTGGTGCAGAGTCTAAGGAATCTTCCAATTTTTCACCCTTAATCCCTGAAGAAGGTATGCAGTTTCCCAGTCAAATTCTCAGTTCACAATGGAGCTAAGAGTAGGTACAAGGCCAGAATAAATGGTGCAACATACAAGCAGGGTACTCAACATAAATTGCTATACTAAATGCCAGCAGTGTAGAAGAGAACAAATTAATCTTACCAGTCCTACTGACATGTGGATACAGTCAACACTCAAAGTTCTGGGTTGAATGGTGATCAATTCCACGATATGGTCACGTAATGGGGGTGCACTGGCGGGTAGAACTGCAGAGGTTGAAGGCAGGTGTTGACAATCTCATTATTATACACTAAATGGTTGATGTGTGAAGGGTCTAGATACACCTTGCCTAACAAACACAGAGCACGTGCCCTGATAGGGGCAACCCCATCTGGAACCTGACCCTAGAATTGACAAATCCCTAAATTGTCCCTAATAACACCACTCCCAACAGACAATTTTTCATCCCATTAGTTGAGAATCATCAGGGCTTTCTGCAACCACTATTATCACCATCATCGGTGAGAGGGTAACAGGATTATCTCGCCCATCACCAGTCCTGCCCACTAGCTATAGGTCATTCAGGTGAGAGGCGGATTATGCCCTGCAGTCTTGTTTGTCTCCTGACCAGCCTTGCCCACTGGCTTTAGGCTAATTAACCCTCCCCCTATTTCTTAGGGAGGGTTCTAGTGGCCTCTCTGCATATTTAACAAGAGTACCACTGTCCCTGTTTATTGAGTAGTTGTAGGTTATACACCTTTTTCCCCTGATGATTTTCAAAGAGTCAATGGGATGAAACATTGTGTGTTGGGAGTGGTGTTATTAGGGACAATTAAGGGACTTGGCCGTTCTAGGGTCAGGTTCCAGACGGGTTTGCCCCTATCTAGGCAGATGCTCTGTGTTTGTTAGGCAGGGCGTATCTAGAACCTTCACCCATCATCCATTTAGGATATAATAGTGAGATTGTCTACACCTACCTTCAACCTTTGCAGCTCTATCCGCCAATGCGCCCCCATTACATGACCATATTGTGGAATTGATCACCATTCGACCCAGAACTTTGAACATTGACTGTATCCACATGTTAGCCCTACTGGACTGGTAAGATTAATTCGATCTCTTCTACACTGCTGGCATTTATTATAGCAATTTATGCTGAGTACCCTGCCTGTATGTTGCAACGTTTATTCTAATCTTATTAAAAGTTACAGTTTAATTTTGCCATATACCACCTTTAATTATTGTTGGAATATACACATTGGTGTAAAGGTTTAGTCACCTCATATTATTTAAAAGGTGATTCTTTGTTTGATAGGTACCAGGTCAACAATCCCTGAGCCAAGGCAGAAGTATCATCTAGGAACAAGGTCGAGATCAAGGTCAGGATCAATCAGGAAGGAACAGTAGCCAAGAGAGGTAAGCAAGGGTATGATTCTCAATTTTCAGGCAAAGCATGGCATGCCAATTTCTCTATAAATAAGCCGCCAGGCCTGACATAAGCAGTGGGTGAAGGTTGATCTGACAGCCCAGAGCTGTTGTACATGATGAAGAGGAGAGCAGTGTCTGGATCTAGCAGGGCTGTGGCTGAAGACAGGATTGCAGATGGAAGTGTCCAGATGCTGTTGGCATGAGTCATGGCGGTTCTCCAGGACTTGTCACAGGAGCCAGGTGAGGTGAGTAATGTGTTGTGTTAACTAAAGTTAGACGGACAAAACAGATATAGATAGATAAGTGATATACACTATATGGACAAATGTAATTGGAGACACCTCTTAATCACTGAATTCAGGGGTTTTGTTCAGTCTCATTACTACAGGTGTATAAAATCCAGTACCAAGCCATTCAGTCTGCCTTTACTAACATTTGTGAAAGAATGGGTCATTCTAAGGAGCTCACTGAATTCCAGTGTGCTATTGTAATAGGATACCACCATTATAACAAGTCTGATCATGAAACTGCATCCCTCCCTAGATAGTTCATGATAATCTGTGAGTAGTATTATTGTAAAGTGCAAGCATTTAGGAAACACATCAACATATCTGGGAAGAGACAGGCCACATAAAGTGACAGAGAAGGGTCACCGAATGCTGAGGTGCATAGTGCATACAACTTAATAACTGCAGCATTCAACACCATCTCTGGCATTAACATCAGCAGAAAAATGTTGGGTGACTTTGGTGTCAAAGGACTTGACTGGCCCGCACAGAGTCCTGACCTCAAACCCATTGAACACCTTTTGGAATGAATCTGAATGGAAATTATTAGCTATGCCATGTCCTCCAAAATTAAAGTCTGTCCTCACAAATGCTGGATGAATGGACAAAAATTCCCACATACACACTCCAAAATCTTGTAGAAAGTCTTCCTAGAAGAGAGGAAGCTGTTTTAGGTGCACAGTGGGGAACAACTTCATATTAATGGGGTTGTCCAGTTTCAGGAAAGACTGGCCAACACACCACCTGAAAAAAAAAAAGAATATAGACTATTACTTACCTAGCAGATCCTGCGCTGCCGCTCTGGTTCTTCCAGCCAGGTTCTCTTGACCTGGATGCAGTGGTGATGTCATGCACCACTGAGGCCAGTGCTTGGCTACAGAAGTTGTGTACTATCAATGTGACATCACCGCGACACACAGCACTTGGCCGAGAGAACTGAATTGGCGATGGGGGATCTTCTAGGTACATAATTATCTATTTTTTATTTTAGGCATGCCCCAAGTGTTATTCACTTTCTTCCTGAAACCACACAACCCCTTTAACACGCATGGATTTAGAATGGGATGTCATAAAAAGTCCGGTAGGTGTAATGTGTAGGTGTCCCAATACTTTTGTCCATATATTGTATGTATTATAAATAAATAGATTAGACAGATGTAATTGATAAATGAGTAAATAGATTTGATGTATGTATAATAAATACAGTACATGAGATAGATGCAATGGAAATGAAATGGATCGATAATACCAGTACTTTACTATTTAGATAATTAGGAATCAAGTGAATATTCAACAGTTTTAATAATGTGATTTATTTTTTTCCTGGTCATAACGGGCTTTTTATGAACATACAGAAAAGTAGCTCCCAGTTGGTGCTGAGTAAATATATCAGCTAATTCTGGGCTTGCGTGTGTGCGATAGGACAAAAACAATCTTTAGCTGGTTCCTGTGACAGGCCCAGACAAAGCCTGCAGACTGTGAAAACCAGCTCAAAGCCACAATAGTCTGTGTCCCAGGTGTTTCTTGGCACATTTCCTTATGCACAGTGACTTTATCATCAAGGATTAGAAAAGCTTTATGATGCTAAGATCTCATAAACTCATGTATGAACAAGCAGATATCTATGGCAACAAATGGACTTCAAAGTTTGCAATCAGACGGTTTCTCATGTTATGTTACCACCTTCCATTACTGCATTGTTGACTCCCATAAGTCAAGGTTTTAGGGGGCTTTACTTCAAGCTTTTGTGAAGTAGTAACCATAACAATAGATATAGTATAGCTAAGAAAACGGAGCTATTGTAACAAAAAACAGATCAGAAGATTGTACTGTGCAAATATTAAGGCATTGGGCACTCTCTTAAAAAAGAAAATCACACATACCAAAAAGAAAGAAAAAAATAAAAAAAGACAAGGAGGGGTATATCACACTGAGGGCATCCAGATGCAATAAGAGTAACATACCCTTACCAATATCCTTGTTCTATCCCATATGTATAAGATATTTATTATTACTAATTTATTATTTATTATTACTAAAATATTTATTTATTACTAACAGTAATAAGTGGCAGGGCCATGAAATTTTGGGTCATCAGAGTTTGGAAAAAGGCATCAGAGTCTTAAAGGGGTTGTCTCATCTCAGACAATGGGGGCATATCGCTAGGATATGCCACCATTGTCTTATAGGTGCGGGTCCCAACGCTGGGACCCGCACCTATATCGAGAATGGAGCCCCGAAAGTGAAGGAGAGCACCAAAAATAGCCGAGCGCTGGATCGGCTATTGCCGTCTGCCCCATAGAAATGAATAGGAGCATGGGCCACGCATGCACGGCACGCTCAAATTCACTTCTATGGGGGAGGCGGGGATTAGCGCTTGGTGGTGAACGGACCCCGGGAAATCTGGGGTCCTCCAGCCACAGCGCTCCCCGCTCTGTTCTTGATATAGGTGCGGGTCCCAGCGGTGGGACCCGCACATATCAGACAATGGGGGCATATCCTAGCGATATGCCCCCATTGTCTAAGATGGGAATACCCATTAAGTGTATTTTTGGCCAAATCTGCCAAGAACAATAGGTTTCAGCTGACAGTCCAGTGTGCGGGGAACTCCCGACTCTCCCCCAACAGATGATGTAGAGGGAGAAGAGGATCGGCCAAAGTGAATATTTTCACCCAATCCTTTTGCTCTCCTGGGAAATAATCCACTGCCAAAGGTGTCTGTCAGCGGCTTCCTCCCTTAACCCCATTCAATACACATACACATTCAGCTGAGTCAAACGTGTATGCGGGAGTCGGGAGATATAGCTATCAGTTGGCTGACAGCTATTGAATGTGTATGGCTGCCTTTAGTCGAAGGTTTGTATACTCATCATTTACCTGGAGGGATAGTATGCTGATCTCCATTACTTATTCACTTAATGTTTCTGTACTTCTATAAAGTAACTTACAAGGTTCTCTTGTTAATTGACTTATAGGTGGCATATTCCATATTTATCAAAAAAATTAAACCTTTTTGAGACTGCTAATGACAGATGCTAATACAGATTTGTCCACTCTAATTTCTGCACATTTTGTAAAGAATTCTAACTTCTCACAATACAAAATTGCAACAGGCTGGCAAAACCCTTAGCAGGCTGCAATTCACATCACAACCACTGGGTGGCCACACATAGACAAATGTAGCATATACATCTCACAACCAAGTATCAGTGAAACATGTCATAGCTGGTTATCTCACATCAAACATCTCAGGATATGGTATCTCGAGACAAGAGGAAAGGTAAAAAGGGCACATCAGCATAAGATACCTTTGAGTTTTGCTTTTCAAAAGGCATGTGTTGTGGCTTTTCATAGTGTAGTAGCTTAATGCCTGTACTTGTTGTATTAGAGACAGCTATAATAATGAATAGGTTTCAGACATCACACACATTAATGACACTTTTCACACAGTAAAAATATTGTCCTATTTATTTTATTGACAAACCCCACAATTTTTTTAAATATTTCAACAAATATTGCAAGTCTTTAACAACTCTAACATGTTTTACGATTAATAAGGGCTCATTCACAGGACATTATGGCTGTTGTGTCCGTAATGCAGACAGCTCCTATCTTTTGCGAAGTGGAAGCTTTCCGTGCGCTTTTGGGTTCATGCTTCTGCACTGCAAAAGACAGGACACGTCCTATCTTTTGCCGTATTTTGCGGATCGCAGCATGGGCACAGTGACTAGAGATGAGCGAATTTTTCCAAAAATTAGATTCGCCAATTTTTTGGGTTCAATCTGAATATATTCGCAGCAAATTTTGCTAAAAAAAGGCTATTTCCTGGCTGCAGAGAGCCATTATAGTGGTGTAGAACACTGTGCCTTGCAGTAACACACATAGGGAGTATGCTGTGGAAGTGAAATTATACTGTGAGTCCCTATGACATGCAGATGACAGACGTCGCTCTTAGAATCACTGCACACTTCACTTATTTGGGCAGTCACTGGCCAAAACTGTAAGTAAGAACTCAGCCTTACAGGTTGATGTTAGCGCCAAGAAAAAGCGCACTCCTTTTACACCGTTGTCAGCTGATTCCACATAGATGTCTACAGAACCTGTTCTATTAAACGCTTATAAAAATAGAGCCCCCCGACAGAGTGTAGAAGGTGTCAGAAGTATAATTATTTTGCCCTTCCTCTGATACGTCAGAACAATAACCCACAACAGATGGATCCTGTGTGTGTGGCATCCCCCTTCACTCGGTCAGCATTTGGTCAGTAATACATCAGTATTGTCAATGCCAAAAAAAACAGGAGTGGATCCAAAACAGAGATGACACGTGAACGGAATATTTGCTCAAGGAGGGTGCGCTTTGGGGTGTACGAGTGGGTGAAGTGCATGCACAGTTTCCTGGCCATTTTTAGGATGTCTTGCAGATGGGTGCAAGACTTCAAAATCTTGACAACCAGATTGAACACATGTGTCATGCAGGGCGCATGGCTCAGCCCTCTTTGACGCAGCACCGACACCATGTTCTTCCCGTTGTCGGTCACCATGGTTCCCATTTTGAGTTGTCGTGGAGAAAGCCAGGATTTGATTTCTTGATGAAGGACACAGAGCAGTTCCTCCCCTGTGCGACCCAGTTCGCCCAGGCAAACCAGATGCAGAACAGCTTGAGAGTGATGAGAGGGGTCGCACATGGCTTGCATACACTACATGCCTCCAACATAATTCTTTGATCTCTACATGAAAATAATGTATTTGCTGTAAATTGCATGAGGGGCATAGTTGGAGACATTGACTTCACAAGAGATACACAGCAGCGGAGTTCAGCCACCTCTATTTGCTTCCCGCTGTTTACTGCTCCTGAATTAAAATTGGGGCAACCAGCTTCAGCTTACTCTGATGTGTATGCCTACGGAGTCCCTTTGTTATGGCTTTGCACACGGAGCAAGAATGTTATGCACAATTCTGATTGAACTGCTGATCTTAAGAAACTGGACTTGGACTCCAAAGCATGCAGACGGAGCAGATAAAAACACATGAATATTTTCAACTTATTGAAGCTGCTTGATTTACTTGTAAATAGATGGTAAAGGCAAAGTCTGCTGCTGTGTTGTCATCAGTGTCCTCATTATGTTTACTGCAGGACCCACGATGACGTAATTCGGTCCATACAGCAAAAGGAGGTGTACAATTACCCATCACTTTTCCCAAAAAAAGCCTGTTTCACATAATAAATTTCACAACTACGTATTTCGGTCCATACAGCAAAAGGAGGTAAAAATCCAAAAGAGAGAAAATCCAGCTTCTAAAAATCAGATCTTCATGAGTAAGGACCGTAATATGAGTGTCCGAAACATGTAGACCATGTATACTTTTATCCTGTGTCTGGAAACCGTCTTTAATTACATGGAATAAAGGATCTGTTTTTTTTTTAAGCTGGATTTTCTCTCTTTTGGATTTTTACCTGTAGCTGGGTCCAGGCAACGTCCGTGCATCTGAAAATCGGAAAAATAGGTGAGCACTGCAAGACTATCCTTTTACAGCAAAAGGAGGTGTACAATCACCCATCAATTTGCCCAAAAAAGCCTGATTCACATAAAAAAATGTCACCACTATGTAAATCGGTCCATACAGCAAAAGGAGGTGTACAATCACCCATCAATATTTCCAAAGAAAAACATGTTTGAAATAAAAAATGTCACCACTACGTAATTCGGTCCATATAGCAAAAGGAGGTGTAAAATCAACCATCAATTTCCCCCCAAATAAAACATATTTGAAATAAAAAATTTCAACAATGAAAGGATAATGGAATTCGGTTCAAACAGAACAAAGTCTACAATCACCCATCAATTTTCCCTAAAAAAGCCTATTTCTTATTACAAATTTTACCACTTCGTAAATCGGTCCATACAGCAAAAGGAGGTGTACAGTCACCCATCAATTTTCCCCCAAAAAAGCCTGTTTCACATACAAAATGTTACCACTACGAAATTCGGTCAATATAGCAAAAGGAGGTGTACAATCACCCATCAATTTTCCCCCAAAAAGCCTGTTTCATATAAAAAAAATTCACCACTACGTATTTCGGTCCATACCGCAAAAAGGGCTTTACCACATATAACTGCATCGCTGAAGGGAAATAGGCTCTTATTTTTTTTTTTTTCACTTTTCCACTACACAAGGCTTTTCAACATATAAGAGCAATGCTGAACAGGCAAATATATTTTTCTTTTGCCACTAATACATGGCAGACAAGGCTTTAGAATATATAACTGCACCGCTGAACGGCAATTAGGCCCTAATTTTTTTCCACTTTTCCACTACACAAGGCTTTTCAACTATAAGTGCAAAAAGGGCTTTAGAACATATAACTGCACTGCTGAACGGCAAATATATATTTTCTTTTTCCACTAATACACGCCACAAAAGGCTTTAAGAACAGATAACTGCACCGCTGATCTGCAAATATATTTTTTCTTTTTCTATTGATACACACCACAAAAGGCTTTAGAACAGATAACTCAACCTCTGAACGGCAAATATATTTTTTCTTTCTCTACTAATACACGCCACAAAAGGCTTTAAAACATATAACTGAAACGCTGACCGGCAAATATATTTTTTCTTTCTCTACTAATACACGCCACAAAAGGCTTTCAAACATATAACTGCACTAGGGATCGACCGATATTGATTTTTTAGGTCCGATACCGATAATTTGTGAACTTTTAGGCCGATAGCCGATAATTTATACAGATATTATGTGAATTTTCATTTTTGAAAAAAAATAAAAGAAATTCCTGCTGAAAATGAATGTTTATTGTTAATGTGTATTTTTTTTTTTTTAAACCTTTCTTTTTCATTTATACTTAATATTTTGGTGTTTTTTTTAGTTTTTTTTTACTAACTTTTAGCCCCCTTAGGGACTAGAACCCTTGTCCTATTCACCCTGATAGAGCTCTATCAGGGTGAATAGGACTTCACACTGTCCCTGCTGCTCTGTGCTTTGTGCACACAGCAGCATGGAGCTTACTATGCCAGGGCTTCAGTAGCGTCCTGGCTACCATGGTAACCGATCGGAGGAGGAGGGGATCCTGTGGCCACTGCCAACAATGATTAATACTGGGGGGAGGTCTTGGGGGGGCGCACTGCACCACCAATGTTGTTAGTTAATACTGGGATGGGGGGGCCGAGGGCGCACTGCGCCACCAATGTTGTTAATACTGGGGTGGGGGGGCCGCGGGCGCACTGCGCCACCAATGTTGTTAATACTGGGGTGGGGGGCCGCGGGCACACTGCGCCACCAATGTTGTTAATACTGGGGAGGGGGTGGGGGGCCGCGGGCACACTGCGCCACCAATGAAAATAAATCTAATTCATTCATATACAGGAGGCGGGAGCTTGCTGCAGAATCACATAGCTGGCTCCCGACCTCTATGAGCGGTAGCTGCGATCCGCGGCACCTGAGGGGTTAACTACCGTAGATCGCAGCTACAGCTCATAGAGGTCGGGAGCCGGCTATGTGACTCTGCAGCTCCCGCCTCCTGTATATGAATGAATGAGACTTATCTTCATTGGTGCGCAGTGGCCATAGCTCCTCCCCTCCTCTTGTTCCCTGTCCTCCCATTGGCTACAGCGGCAGCAGCAGCACAGGGGGAGGGAGACACTGCTTCCTTCTCCCCTGTGCTGCAGAGGGAACACGGAGAGCGCTGACAGCAGCGCGATCTGTGTTCCCGATTTGTTATCGGAATATCTGCAAAATAAATGCCGATACCGATAACTGTTAAAATCCCCAATATCGGCCGATAATATCGGTAAAACCGATAATCGGTTGATCCCTAAACTGCACCGCTGACCGGCAAATATATTTTTTCTTTTTCAACTAATACACGACAAAAAGGGCTGTAATTTTAGCACTTGACCACACAACGGCTAATAAGCCCTTTTTCCCACTAATACAAGTCAAAAAATGCTTTAGAACATATAACTGTACCGTACAAGGGCAAATAAGACATAGAAATATTTTAATCATCATTTTAATCATCAGGATCAAATCTACCAGGTAGTACGTCTGGTTTAATAGGACTGATCCTGCTGACAGGTGCCTTTTAATGGCCCAGTAATCATATACTCTTTGCGCCCTGTACTGTATCCCCTCATTTCCAGCACGTAATGTTGATGTAGATGATCACAATATAATTACAACCTTTGCAAAGATGACATCATAGATTTGGAATTACATTATGGAAATGCCACTAGGGTCACACTGAAGTCAGAACAAAATTGGCATTGTGTGCACTTGGCATATCTATTAATATCTTCTCAGAGCTCAGCTATAGACTTATGCTAATGTACCAAGCCATGCCTTTTCAACACTCCAGTAATGAATGGGTTATCAGAAAATGACCTATTGTTTAAAAAGGTTATAATGTTTTTGTGTTAACCATTTTTATTTATAATTTTTGATGATTCTTTCCATACATTATGAATATTTGAAAAAAAATCTCAGTAATCCTGCGATTTTCACATTGGCCACTAGGCCCAATGATAGATAGAATGTGGTACTCGTGTCCTATTACTCGGGTGCTCTAGTCGTGGGGCCCCAACCACATAGAGGACAATCAAATGAAATAAACGTAGGCACTCCTATTTGAAGTATTGTGTTGATTTTTATTTTGGTTTTCATATGCAAGTCAACTTTTTCATGTACATGTGATGTTTCGGTCCTATTAGGACCATTTTCAAACACTATATGACAAAATACAAGAATTCATATAAGGCCGAATGCACACGGCCGTGTTTCACGGCCGTGAGCGGCCCGTGGAACCACAGGCTGGATTCCTGCTGATAGCAGGAGCGCACGGCGTTATTGGTTGCTATGACGCCGTGCGATTCCTGCTGCCGCCGCAATACAGCGATACACTGGTATGATCTATACCAGTGTATTACTGTACTGCGGCGGCAGCAGGAAGCGCACGGCGTCATAGCAACCAATGATGCCGTGCGCTCCTGATCTCATCAGGAATCCAGCCCGTGGTTCCACGGACCGCTCACGGCCTAAGTATAAGAAGATTACAAAATGAGAAAAGAAGATTATACAACATCCATCTATGATAGATATGTATGAGATGGCCTAGTAGGGTCAAATGAAGACATACATAACATATGGTATTCAGTAGCATATTGAGTACAAGAGAGCACTACTTAGGTAGAGTATAAGGAGTAGATGTTGAAATATTCTCGTGGCTGTTGTATTGTCTCATATAATAGATGGGTATACATGGGAAATTTATTTTGCAAGGACAGTAATAGACAAAATAGGCAAAATAAAGGTAAAAAACATAAACTGGAGCAGAACATATAAGTATAACCCAGACACATGTTATGGGCTGATATACTAATATACTAATACATGATGGAGTATTAGTCAGAGCAGGGTGAAAACAGACATTAAATGAATCACTGTAGATAGAAGTTAAAGATGACACAATTGTGATTTAATGTAAAATACATTCGCATATACCAGATAACAGATCGAGACCTATTGGATAGACTATAGTCTGCCAGGTCCCCTTGATGATAGAAAGGAAGGATAAAGCTGATCTAGTTGCCATGGGAAGAAGAAAAGAGAGGATAGTGGTTTAAAGAAGGTGAATTCTCACTATGTGGTCTCCTGAGGTCAATTTGTAATGAGCCAGGTATGTGTTCTGTGTGGACAGGAAGTGTTGTCATTAACAGGAAGTGGGTGCAATATCTGGTGGAAAAGTAGGTCTGGATTGTGAAAAAAAATGAGCCAGATGCCGGTGGAAAATAGGGAGATTATTATATGTCTCCTATAATTAGTAATAGGTCTCTCAACGAGTTAGAGAGACCCTATGTGTAGATGGGATACGTATAAAAATGGCGGTGCATTCCAGTGTGGAACAAATGCACGCCCATAGAGGAGATTTAATGGAAACTAAGATGGCGATGTGTTCCACACTGGAATGCATCGCTAAAAACAAGTGAGGAAACTATCCTCCTTGTTCATATAGAACAGGCATGTCCAAACTGCGGCCCTCCAGCTGTTCCAAAACTACAACTCCTAGCATGCCTGGATAGCTTACAGCTATTAGAGCATGCTGGGAGTTGTAGTTTTAAAACAGCTGGAGGGCTGCAGTTTGGACATGCCTGAAATAGAATAATTGAGGCGGACGTAAATGAAACACGGTGGGAGAGAGAAGGTAATGTTGGTGGTATAGTGAAAGTGGCGGTTCGCTCCGCCGAGAGGCATCCTTGGCCTAGAAGAGAAAAGCGCCGATGCGTTCCACAGTGGAACACATCGGTACTAAGAAGGAAGTAAGTGCCAATGCGGTCCACAGTGGAATGCATAGGAACTAAGAGGGGAGTAATGGTTGTGCGTTCCATATAGAACATTTGGTACAATTGAAATTACAATATGGTGTACGGGGGAGGTTTGTGGTGTGGGAGGAGGGGAGGAAGAAAGGAAGAAAAGGAGACAAAAGGAAAAAATGAGGCAAAAAAGGGCAAAAAATAGTGGGTAATTATTGAAAGAAATTAGTTAAGAAAAAAAGGATATCAGGAGATGGCAATAGTGATCCAGGATTGCTATTAGCTATATATGATTTAATAAGATAAGGAGGTTTTTGTAGGTTATTTATGATCTGTATATCTTTTCAGAAAATATCTCATATATGGATTTCAGGAGAGGAGATAAGAATTGGTTAACACAATTGGGATCAGTATTTGGAGAGAAATTGACACCTGATACAGAGAAACGTGATATTAAGGATTTGAAGCAAAAAATTTGGGATTCTCTTAGGAGATGGACCAAATCGTGGTGGAACAAAGCCGCATTGGAAAACTATCTACAAAAAAATATTGTACCACGAGGATTTAGACTTTTCCCACATTAGAAGTGGATGATCCCTCCTTTGTAAGTAAGTGAGAGGAGACACTTACGAAGTGTTCACAAACTCAGACTGAACTGTTAATCGGAGCAGATGGTAAAGCCTTGGAGACTGTGGAGAAGGAGATTGATAATTTAAAAATAGAAGATCCAACAATTGTTGACAAAGGAAGAAATTGAGATCTTTAATAGAATGTTGGAAGAAGATCTCATTAAGTGGGAAAAAGAAATACAGGCAATCAAGTCCAAAAAATTCCATAGAGATCAGCAGGAGTGATTATCAACAACACAAAATATTTAAGTGGCAAAGAAACAATAGAAGGTCACGTTCTCAATCAATTACATCCCTTACATCAGAAGAAGAATGTGGCGGGCCTTTTTTAGGCGGACGTCCAATACCTGGACGAGGACCAGGTTTAGACAGAGAAAATTACAACCTCCGTACTCCCGCTCAAAAAAGAAAGAACAGGAATATGAACGACAGGGAGAAGAGGGTCAAGAACTAAAGGTAATTCATTTATCACAAATTAAATTAACCACTCCCCAATTACAGGTTCTCAAGAAATGGCCGTCTTTTTCCCCTACGGGTAGATTCGATTTATTTGAGGTTATTAAAGATCTAGAATTGTTTTCATGGCAACTGATATTGAAAAAATATTTTAATAGGGGACATGCTTTCGGCTCTCCCCAAACTGGTTGGTATTTATTATTACAGGTATTCTGCCTCTTGTGTTTATGCTAAGGGTGTGGTTGGTTGTTGGCTGTGTTGGGTATTGGCCATGCCACCACATATACCCTGCTATACCCAGATTTTCACACAGTGAATTTTGCTGTTCACATCGAGTTGCAGAGGGAAATTTTTCCTGGGATAAGGGACGATCCATTTATGGGGTAGATGATTTCTGCTCATTGTCACCCCGCTATCAATACCTGATATTCCCACGCTACTGCTACTGTTTTTTGATCAGTACTTTCTGTGTTGGATTAACTGGTGATATAATATGTCTCAAGTTATGGTTATATACCTATAAAGTATTTATTACCACATATTACCTCTGTTTTGGGGTTTGCCTGTTTTTTCCACTTTTCAACACATTTGTTTATTGTTGTATTGATAAATAAAGATGTTATTTTTGTATTTGGCTATGTGTGGCTTTGATTACTTTTAGGCCATCTCAAACATATCTATAATATAATAGAAGGATGTTGTATAATCTTGTTTACTCATTTTGTAATCTTCTTATACTTACGTGAATTCTTGTATTTTATCATGTAGTGTTTGGAAAAAGTCCTAGTAGGACCGAAACGTCACATGTACAGTCGTAGCCAAAAGTTTTGAGGATTACATAAATATTGGAAATTGGAAAAGTTGCTGCTTAAGTTTTTATAATATAATTTGCATATACTCCATAATGTTATGAAGAGTGATCAGATGAATTGCATAGTCCTTCTTTGCCATGAAAATTAACTTAATCCCCCAAAAAACCTTTCCACTGCATTTCATTGCTGTCATTAAAGGACCTGCTCTAATAATTTCAGTAATCGTCTTGTTAACTCAGGTGAGAATGTTGACGAGCACAAGGCTGGAGATCATTATGTCAGGCTGATTGGGTTAAAATGGCAGACTTGACTTGTTAAAAGGAGGGTGATTTGTTAACCATGGTGACCTGCAAAGAAACGCGTGCAGCCATCATTGCCTTGCATAAAAATGGCTTCACAGGCAAGGATATTGTGGCTACTAAGATTGTACCTCAATCAACAATTTATAGGATCATCAAGAACTTCAAGGAAAGAGGTTAAATTCTTGTTAAGAAGGCTTCAGGGCATGCAAGAAAGTCCAGCAAGCGCCAGGATCGTCTCCTAAAGAGGATTCAGCTGCGGGATCGGAGTGCCACCAGTGCAGAGCTTACTCAGGAATGGCAGCAGGCAGGTGTGAGCGCATCTGCAAGCACAGTGAGGCAAAGACTTTTGGAACATGGCCTGGTGTCAAAAAGGGCAGCAAAGATTGCCACTTCTCTCCAAAAAAAACATCAGGGACAGATTGATCTTCTGCAGAAAATATGGTGAATGGACTGCTGAGTACTGGGGCGAAGTCATATTCTCCGATGAAGCCTCTTTCCGATTGTTTGGGGCATCAGGAAAAAGGCTTGTCCGGAGAAGAAAAGGTGAGCGCTACCATCAGTCCTGTGTCATGCCAACAGTAAAGCATCCTGAGACCATTCATGTGTGGGGTTGCTTCTCATCCAAGGGAGTGGGCTCACTCACAATTTTGCCCAAAAACACAGCCATGAATAAAGAATAGTACCAAAACACCCTCCAACAGCAACTACTTCCAACAATCCAACAACAGTTTGGTGAAGAACAATGTATTTTCCAGCACGATGGAGCACCGAGCCATAAGGCAAAAGTGATAACTAAGTGGCTCGGGGACCAAAACGTTGAAATTTTGGGTACATGGCCTGGAAACTCCACAGATCTTAATCCCATTGAGAACTTGTGGTCAATCCTCAAGAGGCAGGTGGACAAACAAAAACCCACTAATTCTGACAAACTCCAAGAAGTGATTATGAAAGAATGGGTTGCTATCAGTCAGGAATTGGCCCAGAAGTTGACTGAGAGCATGCCCAGTCGAATTGCAGAGGTCCTGAAAAAGAAGGGCCAACACTGCAAATACTGACTCTTTGCATAAATGTCATGTAATTGTCGATAAAAGCCTTTGAAACGTATGAAGTGCGTGTAATTATATTTCACTACATCACAGAAACAACTGAAACAAAGACCTAAAAGCAGTTTAGCAGCAAACTTTGTGAAAACTAATATTTGTGTCATTCTCAAAAGTTTTGGCCACGACTGTACACAAAAAAGTTGCATTGTATATGAAAACTAAATAAATATCAACACAATACTTCAAATAAATCTGAAGGAGTGCCTAAGTTTATTTTATTTGATAGTCCCAATGATAGGTTATTATTTCCTGTTCCATACAGGTAAGTTTTCAGTAGCTATTATCATTATCAATCCATCCACAGAGGAAGACCAGCACCATGTCAAAACTAAAATAAAAATGTTTTTTCCTCATTTCCCTGGTTCTCTTCTGGCCCTTTGTTTACTTGCAATAAAAACAATCTCTGCCCCTCCCCTTGCTCATGGAGTGAATACAAGTGCTGCCCTGAGTGACATGTCTGACTGCTGGGAGACTCAGCAGCATGTTGTTTGTGTAGAACTACAAGTCTCAGCTGTATAATGACACTGCTAAGGGAGTGAATACAAGTGCTGCCCTGAGTGACATGTCTGCCTGCTGGGAGAATCAGCAGCATGTTTTATGTGTAGTACTACAAGTCCCAGCTGTATAATGACACTACTAAGGGAGTGGATTCAAGAGCTGCCCTGAGTGCTGGGGGAACGCCTTTACTTATCCAAGTCATTCTGATATTGTTTTCTCATGACGCATTGTACTTCATGATTTTTAAGAAAATTGCCAAAACCCACTTTTTAAGGACCAGTTCAGGTCTGAAGTCACTTTGTGGGGCCTACATAGTGGATACCCCCATAAATGACCCCATTGTAGAAACTACACCCCTCAAGTTACTTAAAACCGATTTTTTTGGCAGATTTTCCATTTTAATCCAATTTTTTCTTTAACACAACGATGGTTAACAGCCAAATAAAACTCAATATTTATTACCCAGATTCTGCGGTTTATAGAAACACCCCACATGTGGTCATAAACTGCTGTATGGGCACAAGGCAGGGCGCAGAAGAAAAGGAACTACACATGGTTTTTAGATGCCATGTTCCATTTGAAGCCCCCCTAATGCACCCTTACAGAAGAAAACCCAAGAAGTGACCCCATTTTGGAAACTAGGGGATAAGGTGCCAGTTTTATTGGTACTATTTTTGGGTACATATGATTTTTGATCATTCAGTATAACACTTTATGGGGCAAGGTGACCAAAAAATTGGTTGTTTTAGCAAAGTTTTTATTTATTTATTTTTACAGCGTTCGCCTGAGGGGTTCGGTCAAGTGACATTTTCATAGAGCAGATCGTTACGGATGTTGCGATACCTAATATGTATACTTTTTCTTATATATTTAAGTTTTACACAATAATAGCATTTTTGAAAAAAAAAATTATGTTTTAATGTGTCCATGTTCTGAGAGCAATATTTTTTTTAATTTTTTATTTTATTTTCTTATGTAGGGGCTAATTTTTTGCGAGATGAGGTGTTTTATTGGTACCATTTCGTGGGACATATGCCTTTTTGATCACTTGGTGTTGCACTTTTTGTGATGTAAGGTGACAAAAATTGCTTTTTTTGACAGTTGTTTATTTTTTATTTTCTATGGTGTTTATCGGACTGGGTCGATAATGTGATATATTTGTAGAGCCGACCATCACGGACGCGGCAATACCAAATATGTCTAGTTTATTTTATTTTTAACATTTTTTTTAATTCCTTACTTAAATTGATTTCTCCTTTAACTGGGGCTGACATACTGTAGTAGCCCCAGGTACCGGAGAAATGCACCCCCCCAGAGAGGCTGTACAGCGCAATACAGCACTGTACAGCCTCAGTGCAGGGCTGATCGAGGTCTCTAAAAGACCTCACACAGCTCCTGCACTCTCCGGTCCCGGCGATCACATGACCGCCGGGCCGGAACAGGAAGTGCATAGCGCTGTGTATACAGCGACCTAGAAGGCAGGGACACCTGGGCACTGTCCCTGCCTTTTCTAAGGGTTGCCCTGCTGTCACTGACAGCAGGCAACCCGATCAGCTGCTGCACAATTAGCGTGCAGCTGCAGTTTCTGAATGGACGTTCAGGAACGTCCATTCAGAAAAATAGAACCACCTCCCAGACGTTTATAGTCTACGAGAGGTGGTTAATGAGTGTACACGGCAATGGGAATATTAAAACATCATTTCCATGGGGGTTACCTAGATAAGGTAATCCTGAATAAAGACAGTGAACACTGGCTTGCAGTGAAGCACTCACGACTTTACTATACCACAATATACTAAATCGCTCGCCACATGCTGGCTTGGAATTAAAGAGTGCATGCACACAGTGCACATTACGTGCATTTTTTCTGAGCAGAGTTTTGTGCGAAGATACCACAGGATAATACAGTGCTGGCAAAGTGAATGAAATTTGCCAAATCTTATACACTTTGTGTATCTTTTATGTGTATTTTAAAATCCTCAGCATGTCAATTGATTGTGGGATTCCATACCTTCTGTAGAGTGGTTTTCCCATAGACTTCAATGGGGTTGTTATATACAGAAAATCCACATCAAAATGCACAACAAAAACCACATAAAAATTGCACCACAAATGCATTAAATAGAGTGGATTTATGATTTTTATAATGTGGATTTTCTGCATACAAATCTGCACAGTGTGTAAGGTAGTCTGAAGTGTGCATTCCCCTTTGAAAATCACAGCCATTTACATATAGAATCAATCTACTAAGAAAAGTAAGTTTTTAATACATTATCACTTATTTTGTACTGTACAGCCTATATCCTGGAACAAAATTGTCATCAGACATATTTTAATACACATTAGATGAAAGCCATCGATGGCTATCTAATACTGTATTTACAGAGATCGGACAACTCTCCCCCAACAGCAAATGTTGGGGAAACAAGGATTGGGCATGCTGGACTTCAACATGTTGGATCAGTGATTTCCGTTACTGACTGTGAGTCAAAACCAGGAGCAATATTAGTTTTTCAAGAAAAAAAGGAATAAAGTTCAATTTTTTAAAACAGCATTCGTATTTTCCCCTTAGTGGATACTGCATCACTGGTAAGGCGGACTCTGTTAGCGGTTCAGCTATATATCACACTAATTAAAAACAACCCGTTGGATGATGGGTCAGCATACATCCGGATGTATGGCGGCCTCCATGTTAGTACAACCATGGATCCACGCCTCCAGATATATGCTGCAAAATCAAAAGACAAAACCAAAATGAATCAGTACATCCTGCAAGATAAGGTAAATCCGCAGGTGTGTAGGTCTTCTGGTATAGGGCAAGGTAACACGTCATAGCATGCTGACATAGACATGTAACAATTGTAGCAGAGACAGTATATATATATATAAAGTTAGGTCCATATATATTTGGACAGAGAACATTTTTCTAATGTCTGTTCTGTACATTACCACAATGAATTTTGAACAAAACAATTCAGATGCAGTTGAAGTTCAGACTTTCAGCTTTAATTCAGTGGGTTAAACAAAATGATTGCATAAAAATGTGAGGAACTAAAGCATTTTTTTAACTCAATCCCTTCATTTCAGGGGCTCAAAAGTAATTGGACAAATTAAATAATTGTGAATAAAATGTACATTTTTAATACTTGGTTGAAAACCCTTTGTTGGCAATGACCGCCTGAAGTCCTGAGCTCATGGACATCACCAGACGCTGTGTTTCCTCCTTTTTAATGCTCTGCCGGCCTTCACTGCAGCGGTTTTCAGTTGCTGTTTGTTTGTGGGTCTTTCTGTCTGAAGTTTAGTCTTTAACAATTGAAATGCTTTATTGGGTTCAGATCCGGTGACTGATTCGGCCATTCAAGAATATTCCACTTCTTTAATTAACTCCTGGGTTGCTTTGGCTTTATGTTTTGGGAATTCATCCGGCTGCTTCTGTCCTGTGTCACATCATCAGTAAACACTAGGGACCCAGTGCCACTGGCAGCTATGCATGCCCAAGCCATCACACTGCCTCCGCCGTGTTTTACAGAAGATGTGGTATGCTTTGGATCATGAGCTGTACCATGCCGTCGTCATACTTATTTCTTTCCATCATTCTGGTAGAGGTTGATCTTGGTTTTATCTGTCTAAAGAGGACCTTTCATTACAATAAAAAATCTAAACTAAGTATGTTGACATGGAGAGCGGCGTCCAGGGATCTCCCTGCACTTACTATTATCCCTGGGCACCGCTCCATTCTCCCGGTATAGGCTCTGGTATCTTCAGATTTTTGGCTCAACTGGGAGGAGCCTGCTTTTGTTCTCCTGGGCCTGCTCTTGTTATTATGGTAATGAAAGGTCCTCTTTAAAGGGTTTCTACCACTTCGTTTTCACATAATTAGCTTTCAGACACTAGCGATCCACTAGTGATCCACTAGTGTCTGCTCTGCCAAACAATCCTAATATAATAGCTTTTGGGGCAGCCGTTTCGCTAAAAAAAGAACTTATATTGATATGCTAATGACTCTCTAGGTGCTATGGGGGCGTCATTAGCACCTAGAGGATCGGTCTACCTTCACAAGATGCCGCCGCCCAGCGCATCCCTCCAGCCCGCCCATCTCCTCCGGAATGCGATCAAGCGGACGACTTCTTGCGCATGCGCCGTGTGCATCTGTATTCGGCGCATGCGCAGTGAATGTCCGACTGCTTCCCTGCTCAGACATCTCCACTGCGCCTGCACCGATGTAGCACTATGACGTATTGCAATTTCTCTGATTTTTTTTTCTGTTTTCGCAGATGATGGATGGCTTGTTTTACCTGCATGGAGAGCTACTTTGACCGCATGTTTACTTCTCAGCAAAATCTTCAAAATGCAAGCACCACACCTCAAATCAACTCCAGACCTTTTATGTGCCTAATTGAGAATAAAATAATGAAGGATTTGCCCACACCTGCCCATGAAACCTGCCTTTGAGTCAATTGTCCAATTACTTTTTGTCCCTTTAAAGACAGGGTGCCATATGTAAAGGAGCTTGTGGATACCCTCAAATGAAAGCTAAAAGTCTGGACTTTATGTCCATGTCCATTATATAACTACAACTTGAATATGTTTTAGTAAACAGGTAACAAAAACTAAATTTGTGTCAGTGTCCAAATATATATGGACCTAGGCTCAGGATTTTGAGCCGAAACGTCGCCTCTTGTGCCACTGTGGCTGAATAAAATTTTTTGAATATATTTTTCTACTGGATGTGCTGTCCATTTCTACATACAAATGTTGGGTAAGCAGTGATAACCCTGGACATAGCACCCGCTACACTGTTATGTTTTGGTGCTGCCACATTTTTCCACTTTTTTTTTTTTTTTTTTTTTATATATATATATATATATATATATATAAATAACAAAGAAAGTCTGCAGCACTCCTTGAAATATAGAAAATGTGTTCTTTATTCACACATGTTGAATTTTGACAATGTTTCGGTTCTCTCACAGAACCTTTCTCTTGAGAAAGGTTCTGTGAGAGAACCAAAACTTCTCAAGAGAAAGGTTCTGTGAGAGAACCGAAAAGTTGTCAAAATTCGACATGTGTGAATAAAGAACACATTTTCTATATTCGAGTGCTGCGGACTTTCTTTGTTGTCTTCCGTCCTGAATCGAGGGACCACCGCGGGCACCTTACATCTGCGTTTGAAGGGAGTGCTGCCAGATTTTTTCTATGGATATATATATATATATATGTGTGTGGGCAACACTCCAAAAATAAAAATGGAATAACTTTTATTCACCCATGTGGTACAGCGATGTTTCAGCTCAACAATAGAGCCTTTCTCAAGCAAAATTCAAGGACAAAGTGCTCAGTTTATATATCATAGTCAATCACATACTTGTTTATTAATTAATTGTTCAATAAATAAGAAGAAAATTCATACTCAGTGAAATTAAATTTATACAGTGAAATAAAAAAAGTGGACATAATAAAGCAAACGTGATTGCAGATCCTCATAAAAAGTGAAATAGCCAGAATGCCAAATAGGATAAAAAGAGCAATATTTCATATGTTATAAATTGGTTTTAATCTATGTGAAAATAAAGTGACGTGTGCAATAATCATGATATGTTAAATTAAATCGGGGAAGGATCAGAGATACACCAACCATATGTACAGTGCACATACCGCGCCAAACTCGGCGTGTGGAGATCACCACAGCGCATGCCCAGGTTCCGCCCTTAGTTGCAGTGGCGCCGCTACGTGATGCGGCCATTGGAGCATGCGCACAAGTGCTCCAAAGTTACAGTGGCCATATTGGAAGAGGCAAAACAGCAAAAGTAGACTGGTGACTCGAATTTCATTACCTACGTACTTTTATGTACCTGAAAACTGATGTATGTAAGTGAGACTTCCACCGTCTTAACAATCATTGTTATACGATACGCAAAAGACGCCTTGATTTGCCAGTTTCCAAACACTTTTGTAACTTTAAACACACTGAAGGAGACTTAAGACGTTGCATTATTGATCATGTTCCTATGCCCAGGAGAAGTGGTAATCGAGTCAATATGTTAAAGAAAAAATAATTATTGTGGATTTAGAAGCTGAATACACTTAAACCTTCTGGTCTTAATGTTGACTATAAAATTGGGAAAATATATAGTGAGTGGTTTGTTTGCCCTTTGGGAACCTTGCCTCTACTCCTGTGTAGTGGGTGGTTTATTTAGGACAAATATTTATAATATTCATGGTGAACTTATCGTTTTTTCTTTCTCTTTTATAGATGATATGAATTATGAATACTCTTGCCAGATGTTTTTGCTACTACAGTGCAAACTATTTGCTTTATGATCTGCTGCAGTTCCCGGGTTGTGCTATTAATATATGTTATAACATTTCTTTTATCACCTGTTTTCTTTACAATACACAGAGGAGACCCCTCATGGGCTATTTTTTGGCAGATTCATGAGGTGGACCTATGGCAGTTGCCCCATGAATATGGGAACATCTGTATGGTCTGTTCCTCAGTTTGGGAGGAGTGTGTGTCCCAGATGGTATGCACTCCCGTGTCCCTTTGGATCCCTTTCGCCATAGACCCTTATTTAGACTCTAGGAGTCTATGTATCTGTACAGGTGTTAGTTTATTTAACCAGTGATCAAAATGGCGTAGCACGCTACTGTTAGTCATATTGCGCTTGCGCCAGTATACTTTTGCTTTTTGCCTCTTCCAATATGGCCACCGTAACTTCGGAGCGCATGTTTCGATAGCCGTATCACGTAGCGGCGCCACGGCAACTAAAGGCGGGAACCGGGTATGCGCAGTGGTGATCTCCACATGCTGAGTTTGGCACGGTATGCGCACTGAGTCACTGTACATATGGTTGGTGTATCTCTAATCTTCCCCCGCCTTAAAGGGGTTGTCCGGTTTCAGAGCTGAACCCGGACATACCCTTATTTTCACCCAGGCAGCACCCCTGAGGTTGGCATCGGAGCATCTCATGCTCTGATGCGCTCCTTTGCCCTGCGCAGGGTAAGGGCTCTTTTGTTTACAATTATACACTGCCGAGTGGAAGCTTCCGCCCGGCAGTGTGTTCGGTGATGTCACCGGTGCTGATGGGCGTGCATTAGCTCTGTCCTAACCGTTTTACTAGCTAAGACAGCGCTAAAGCCCGCCCCTCAGTGCCAGTGACATCACCAGGCTTCCTGGCAGCCCCAAGGAGAGCCTGGTACGTCACTGGAACTCTTGAAAACGCCTTTGCCCTGCGTGATTTAGCGCAGGGCAAAGGAGAGCATCGGAGCATGAACTGCTACGATGCTCAAGTCAGGGGGGCTGCCTGGGTGAAAATGGAGGCATGTCCGGGTTCAGCTCTGAACCTGGACAACCCCTTTAATTTAACATATGATGATTATTGCACACGTCACTTTATTTTCACATATGTTATGAATTGGTTTTAATCTTCAATTATATGAAATATTGCTCTTTTTTATCCTATTTGGCATTCTGGCTATTTCACTTTTTTTATGAGGATCTGCAATCACATTTGCTTCTATTATGTCCACTGTTTTCATTTCACTGTATACATTTAATATCACTGGGTATGAATTTTCTTTTTATTTAATAAACATTTAATTAATAATCACATAGGATATTGACTATGATATATAAACTAAGCACTTTGTCCTTGAATTTTGCTTGAGAAAGGCTCTATTGTTGAGCTGAAACGTCGCTGTACCACATGGGTGAATAAAAGTTATTCCAATTTAATTTTTGAAGTGCTGCCCTTTTTTCTATTTATACTTTGGGTAATTGCTTATTCCCCTTGGGCTTGGCACCCGTTACTACCTTTGTCAGTGCTGCCTGTTTTCCATTATATATATATATTTATATAAATAAAAAAAAACACAAATAGTGCAGCAGCACAGTCAGAGCCAATGGACTGGGTGCAAATCCCCACAGAGGCAGGCCGCTCCTCCACGGTATATAGTAGACGAAAAAACGAGGCAGCACTTCCAGCTTCTAGTGTACGGGTGAAGACCCCAAACTTTAATCCAAGCGACGTTTCGGCCTACTCAATGAGGCCTTTATCAAGCTACATAACAGTGCAAATAACTGGGTATATATACCCACACTACATAGACAAGTGAGTGACAATCAGTGATTACACCTGTTAACAATCAAGTCACATGACCTGGGACTGCATAGTCACATGGTGTTCAGATATAATAAACATAATACTTATACACATTTACGTGCATCAAAGGTGTACATCTTGTTCATAAAAAAATAAGTGATGTGCACAGCAATTATAGTGCATATACAATACGTAATGTATAGAGGATCCAAGCCCCTTTTATACAGTGACCATTATACAGTGCAGTACACACAGAGTTAAAATCATATGCTGCAGTTGCAGCTGAACCATATTAAAAATTGGAGGGAGCTCACCATCTACGCACATTATGCTTGTCAACATCGCCATGCCTTCAGCGTTAGCGTCCCCCAGTCGGCAGTGCGCATGCGCCGGACCCGACAGCTCTGGCCGCGCCCCCGACGGCGCCACGCCCCCACGTCACGCTCCAATGGACCGCAGCGTCATCCACCGGAACGCACGCAGGAGCCGCAGCTGCTGAGGGAGGGAGGCCAGACCATGTGGTTCAGCGCACGTCACGTCGCAGGCGGGACCCCGCCGTCACCATGGCGACGCAAACAAGCCTAGACCAGCGGACGAGCCCAGCGCGGCCAGGGCAAATACATGCGCACAAATCCAGAATAACAGTATGATTGGAAATGGCCAAGGGGGAGGAAAATCAAGCCCAGCCATTAGCTCAGGCGATTATGTCGTCTCCCTTTGCCATCACCAATAACTTCATGTAGTGTGGCTGTCATGGGACACACTCATCCCATCAGCATACACAAATTCAAGATAGCGTGTATGTCAAGTCACTGACCCTCAAATGTGTGGTCAGAGACGCGCATACATCAGCAGTCTATAAGTACAATATAAAACAGTGTTGGACAAATAGTGCAATCATGTACTGATCCCAGGCCGTCTGACGTCGTCCCATATGCGTCCACATGTAATTTCAAAATCAGATCCTTATCCAAGGACTAGGGTGGCTCCATCCAATACCAAGATAAAAGTTCATCAAGTTAATCAAAACATCCTGGAATAGAAAAAATACAGTGTCAGTATATCATATTAGTATGTTCAAAAAGGCGTGCACTGTTATGTTTCTCCTACACCAGACTGAACGAACAAGAAACCCCCACGTTGATGAGCTATACACATATTTCCTTTATCCATATAGTTCCCATCTACACTCCGCATTGAGGCCATCTGGCTTCAGTGTGTGTAGTCTGTGTATCCACAGGATCTCACGTTGTTTCAACAATTTCTCCCTATTGCCTCCCCTTTTAAGTGGGGGGATGTGGTCTATGACCCTGAATTTAAGATCCTTTTCTTTGTGTCCTGCTTCAACAAAGTGTTTGGGCACCGGAAGGTCTCTCCTCTTCTGTCGGATCGAATACCTGTGATAGTTCATTCTGGTCTTGACCTCGCAAATTGTCTCCCCCACATAAAGTAGATTGCAGGGGCAAGACAGGAGGTATACCACGAATGAACTATCACAGGTCAGAAAATGTCTGATTTCAAACCGGGTGTTCAGTACCGGATGTACGAATTTATCCCCTTTCAACATATAGTTGCAGTTAACACAGTTTAGACATGGGTAGCACCCATTTTTCTTGCGGCCTATGTAGGTTTGAACTGGGGCCTTACCCCCGGTAACATCAGCCCTCACCAATTTGTCCCTCAGACTGTCCGCTCTCCTGTACGACATCAAGGGGGGCACAGCAAACTCCTTCACCTTTTTGAAGCTATTGTTCAATATCGGCCAATGTTTCTTAATGGCTCCCGCTATCTGGTAGCTGCCCTCATTATATGTGGAAATGAAAGGCACCCTACTCTGTTTGGTAACCTCACTAGTCCTCCTAGTTCCGATCCCATCCAACTGTCTGCATACCAAACTCCTCGGATATCCTCTCTGGGTAAATTTGTCTGCCATCTGCAACAACCTAGTCTTACACAATGCTGGATCTTTCACTATGCGTTGCACACGGAGAAACTGACTCCGTGGCAAAGTCTTAACCATAGATCTCGGATGGCAGCTCTCAAACCTCAATAGCTTGTTACGGTCAGTTGGCTTTGTGTATAGGTCAGTGACCAGTGAGGTACCCTGTTTTCTTACCATGGTATCCAAAAATTGGACCTGCTCGGTGGAGTATACAAGCGTGAACTGGATCTCAGGATCCATATTGTTCAGAAACGTGTGGAACTCTGCCAACTCATCCTCAGTGCCCTCCCAGATGACAAAAACATCATCTATGTATCTCCACCACCCCCGCACTCGGCTGTAGTGGTGGGATACATAGACGTGTTCAGCCTCTAGGGCAGACATGAACATGTTGGCATAAGTAGGCGCCATATTTGAACCCATTGCGGTTCCCCGCTGTTGTAGGTAATACCCATCCTGAAATGCAAAATAGTTGTATCTTAAGACTACACCGAGCAGGTCCAATATGAACTCCCTACATTCATCAGTGTATGGGGATTGAGCCAGAAACCTTCTGACTGCCTCCACACCTCTATCATGGTTGATAGAGGTGTAGAGGCTCACCACATCAAAAGAAACCAGCAGCGTATGTGTTGTCACTTGTACATTAGCAATCTTATTCAGAAAATCACCAGTGTCTCGTACATATGATTTTGCCCCAACAGCATAACATCTCAGTATCTTATCTAAGAAGATGGCCAAATTTGAGAACACTGACTCCCTCCCGGACACTATGGGTCTCCCAGGGGGATTCTGTAAGCTTTTATGAACTTTAGGTAACACATATATCAATGGTGTCTTGGGCTGTGTGATCAATAGATATTTGTAAAGGGCTTCATCAATCAGACCCCTTGATAGGGCTCCATCCAATAATCCTGTGATGACCTTAATAACCTCAAACTTGGGGTCATGATTGAGTTTCCTATATACCAGGGAGTCTCCTAATTGTCTCAATATCTCGGAGATGTACCATTGGGTGTCCATCACAACCACGGCTCCCCCCTTGTCGGCCGGTTTGACCGTGAGGGAGCCGCTGCTGCAAAGTTCACCCAACGCACACATCTCCGCAGACGTCATGTTAGGATGTCTGAGGCCTCCCACAGTTATGGACTCCTTCAGTGCCTCAATGTCAGCCCTCACTGCATTGATATATGTGTCAATAGCTGGATTCTTAATCTGTGGTGTGAAGTCCCCCTTGGCGTATAAGCCTACACCGCGAAGGGAGAGTTCACACCCACGCTGGGTATCGACATTATTCATTTGTCTATCGGTTTCAGAAAACCACACCTTTAACTTAAGACTTCTAAAGAATTTTTGCAGGTCTACTTCCAGTTGAAACCAGTCCACTCCCACCGCGGGACAAAAAGATAGACCTTTAGATAGAAGATCGGTCTGTGCACTGGTCAGTTCATGGGAAGATATATTTACCACTATGGATTCTTTTTCCTTGCTGGCCGATTCCTTACACTCCGTTGTTCTTTTTCTCCATTTGAATTGTCTCCGCCCACCACGTCTGGTCCTTTTGGATCCATAGCAGTCTTAAGATACAACTATTTTGCATTTCAGGATGGGTATTACCTACAACAGCGGGGAACCGCAATGGGTTCAAATATGGCGCCTACTTATGCCAACATGTTCATGTCTGCCCTAGAGGCTGAACACGTCTATGTATCCCACCACTACAGCCGAGTGCGGGGGTGGTGGAGATACATAGATGATGTTTTTGTCATCTGGGAGGGCACTGAGGATGAGTTGGCAGAGTTCCACACGTTTCTGAACAATATGGATCCTGAGATCCAGTTCACGCTTGTATACTCCACCGAGCAGGTCCAATTTTTGGATACCATGGTAAGAAAACAGGGTACCTCACTGGTCACTGACCTATACACAAAGCCAACTGACCGTAACAAGCTATTGAGGTTTGAGAGCTGCCATCCGAGATCTATGGTTAAGACTTTGCCACGGAGTCAGTTTCTCCGTGTGCAACGCATAGTGAAAGATCCAGCATTGTGTAAGACTAGGTTGTTGCAGATGGCAGACAAATTTACCCAGAGAGGATATCCGAGGAGTTTGGTATGCAGACAGTTGGATGGGATCGGAACTAGGAGGACTAGTGAGGTTACCAAACAGAGTAGGGTGCCTTTCATTTCCACATATAATGAGGGCAGCTACCAGATAGCGGGAGCCATTAAGAAACATTGGCCGATATTGAACAATAGCTTCAAAAAGGTGAAGGAGTTTGCTGTGCCCCCCTTGATGTCGTACAGGAGAGCGGACAGTCTGAGGGACAAATTGGTGAGGGCTGATGTTACCGGGGGTAAGGCCCCAGTTCAAACCTACATAGGCCGCAAGAAAAATGGGTGCTACCCATGTCTAAACTGTGTTAACTGCAACTATATGTTGAAAGGGGATAAATTCGTACATCCGGTACTGAACACCCGGTTTGAAATCAGACATTTTCTGACCTGTGATAGTTCATTCGTGGTATACCTCCTGTCTTGCCCCTGCAATCTACTTTATGTGGGGGAGACAATTTGCGAGGTCAAGACCAGAATGAACTATCACAGGTATTCGATCCGACAGAAGAGGAGAGACCTTCCGGTGCCCAAACACTTTGTTGAAGCAGGACACAAAGAAAAGGATCTTAAATTCAGGGTCATAGACCACATCCCCCCACTTAAAAGGGGAGGCAATAGGGAGAAATTGTTGAAACAACGTGAGATCCTGTGGATACACAGACTACACACACTGAAGCCAGATGGCCTCAATGCGGAGTGTAGATGGGAACTATATGGATAAAGGAAATATGTGTATAGCTCATCAACGTGGGGGTTTCTTGTTCGTTCAGTCTGGTGTAGGAGAAACATAACAGTGCACGCCTTTTTGAACATACTAATATGATATACTGACACTGTATTTTTTCTATTCCAGGATGTTTTGATTAACTTGATGAACTTTTATCTTGGTATTGGATGGAGCCACCCTAGTCCTTGGATAAGGATCTGATTTTGAAATTACATGTGGACGCATATGGGACGACGTCAGACGGCCTGGGATCAGTACATGATTGCACTATTTGTCCAACACTGTTTTATATTGTACTTATAGACTGCTGATGTATGCGCGTCTCTGACCACACATTTGAGGGTCAGTGACTTGACATACACGCTATCTTGAATTTGTGTATGCTGATGGGATGAGTGTGTCCCATGACAGCCACACTACATGAAGTTATTGGTGATGGCAAAGGGAGACGACATAATCGCCTGAGCTAATGGCTGGGCTTGATTTTCCTCCCCCTTGGCCATTTCCAATCATACTGTTATTCTGGATTTGTGCGCATGTATTTGCCCTGGCCGCGCTGGGCTCGTCCGCTGGTCTAGGCTTGTTTGCGTCGCCATGGTGACGGCGGGGTCCCGCCTGCGACGTGACGTGCGCTGAACCACATGGTCTGGCCTCCCTCCCTCAGCAGCTGCGGCTCCTGCGTGCGTTCCGGTGGATGACGCTGCGGTCCATTGGAGCGTGACGTGGGGGCGTGGCGCCGTCGGGGGCGCGGCCAGAGCTGTCGGGTCCGGCGCATGCGCACTGCCGACTGGGGGGCGCTAACGCTGAAGGCATGGCGATGTTGACAAGCATAATGTGCGTAGATGGTGAGCTCCCTCCAATTTTTAATATGGTTCAGCTGCAACTGCAGCATATGATTTTAACTCTGTGTGTACTGCACTGTATAATGGTCACTGTATAAAAGGGGCTTGGATCCTCTATACATTACGTATTGTATATGCACTATAATTGCTGTGCACATCACTTATTTTTTTATGAACAAGATGTACACCTTTGATGCACGTAAATGTGTATAAGTATTATGTTTATTATATCTGAACACCATGTGACTATGCAGTCCCAGGTCATGTGACTTGATTGTTAACAGGTGTAATCACTGATTGTCACTCACTTGTCTATGTAGTGTGGGTATATATACCCAGTTATTTGCACTGTTATGTAGCTTGATAAAGGCCTCATTGAGTAGGCCGAAACGTCGCTTGGATTAAAGTTTGGGGTCTTCACCCGTACACTAGAAGCTGGAAGTGCTGCCTCGTTTTTTCGTCTACTTTATATAAATAAATATATAAAAGATAAAAACGGACAGCACTCCAATAGTAAAAAAGTAAAAAAACTTTTATTCACCCATGTGGAAAGAAAGCGACGTTTCGGCTCAACATCAGAGCCTTTCTCAAGCTTGAGAAAGGCTCTATTGTTGAGCCGAAACGTTGCTTTCTTTCCACATGGGTAAATAAAAGTTTTTTACTTTTTCACTATTTGAGTGCTGCCCGTTTTTATCTTTTGTATTGTGGGGCTGTGCTGGTCCCCTGTTTGGGCATTGCACCCGCATTTTGGTGGGACGGTGCTGCCGCTTTTTTAATATATATATATATATATAGTAGTTTCCCATCCAGGCTGAGGTCACCTTGCCGTGGTGGATGGGCACAGATATTTTTGCTCAAAATATATTTGCTAAGCACCTCATGTTTATTTGTATAGTAAATGTGGTACTGATAGATATATAATATTCTTTACATTTATAGAGCGCTGCTATATGCTATATTATTTTTTCTTTTTTAATTAAGGCCATGTGCACCTGTGTATTTACTTTATCTTGCAGGATGAGCTGATTAATTCTGTTTCAATTTTTAAGCTATCCTTTATGACAGATTGCAATACTGATAAGTGTTATAATTTATCCCTATTGGTCCTTATCCCCTAATGCATTATCATGTACATGTATGTGATAATGTGTGAGGGAATGTTTGGATCGAGCTGCTGCAGCGGTGGGTGCCAGCACCCGGCCGCAACGATGGGGAACAGCGATCGTGCCTAACCCAGTCATTTAACTCCTCAAATGCCATGTTCAAAAGCTATCGCGGCATCTGTGAGGTAAGGCAGAGGGATGCTGCACCTTCTGCCTTCCGATCAAAACCACCGCAGGGAAATCGCAGGGTTCCGATCGGTTACCATGACAGCTTGGGGCCTGCTGAGACTTCTCAGGGCTGTCATAGCAACCTCCTTGCTAAGGTGTGTACGAGGCACAGCTCCATAATGGGGTTAAATGTTTGTATGTAAAAATTAAAAAGTTAAAACAAAATAAAATATAAAGTTTAAATACCTCTTTTTTTAATTTTACATATAAAATAAACAATAAAAAAAACATAACAGGTATTGCCACGTCCGAAAATGTCAGAACTATTAAAATATAAAAATAATTTTCATGTGTTGTGTACGATGTAACCGAAAAATATGAAAAACACATGATTTGCCATTTTTAGTCACCTTGTCCACCCCAAAAAAATTATATCAGTGATCAAACAGTGATCAAGTCATATGTACCACAAAAATGGTACCAATAAAAACCACAGTTCGTTCCACGAAATTTTTAAAAAGTTATGGCTGTCAGAAAAAGGCAAAGCATAAAAAAATTGTAGTAAAAGTAGTAAATTATACAAGTCTGGTATCACCATAATCATATTGACTTGCAGGATAAGAACATCATGTCATTTTTAGTGCACAGTTAACACTATAATGCCAATGCCAAAACCTAAAAACCTTAGAAGATTTTTTTTTTTTCCGTTTCACCCCACAAAAAATTTTGTTCCCGTTTTCCAATTCAAGACCTGATAAATTAAATGGTGGAATTAAAAATACAACTTGTCCCACAAAAAATAAGCCCTCATATGGCCATGTGAACTAAAAATGTTAAACGTTATGGCTCTTGGAACGTGGGGATAAAAAACGAGAATGCAAAAATGGTCTTGGTTTTGAAGGGGTTAAAGGGTTCTATATCAACTAAATATTAATTTGCTCTATTAGATAAGGCACAAAATAATACATTTTCAGTTGTAATCATTTCTGAGAGGTGGGCATTCTGAGACAAAATAAAAAAAACAACACTAGGGGGCACCATAGCAAGTAACAGCAGTACCCACACCCAGGAGCTTTTTTTCTTAACTTATTCCACTTGAAAATTGTAATACTTTGCAGGATCTAGGCGAATAGGAGTATAGCCCTTTTAAGAAGGGAATCATTTTAAACATAACTTTATGTACAGAAAGAATTATAATTAAGCTTGTACTCACATATAAAGGGCATGTCCCATCACTTCCCCTTCTTTGCACAGCCTTCAAATATAATGCTGAGAGTCTCCATGGCACATGTACATGCATGAAATCTACATATGACTGCACTCGTGCACAAGTGGTTGTTCGCCTTTTTTCCCTTTATACCTCTGTTCTGTTCCAGGTTTTGCACAAATATAACACTACATCCATACTATGGGATAAAAACTGCATAAAGGCAACTGGACCAGCAATTCTGACCTGACCGGCTACAAGTTGCTGGCTAAGGCTGCAGTGCTGAAAGTGTTAAATCAGTCATATTCACGTTATAGTGGTGTCAGAGGATTACCCCTGCATCCCTGCTGTATATATAGCCATACTGTAAATTTCATTACAAGGCTTCAGCTCCAGAAATAAATATTACCTTGACTATCCTGCATGAGCACGCAGCTGGTAAACTCTCACAGCCAGCTTCCTCTGGATTAATTTCTACTACTTTATGAAGGGAAAATTCTGCTTGCTCCAGGCCAAACATGTCAATCTGCCCCGATGGGAGCCGTATATTGTGCTCCTGTGCTCTGCAAGACGATTACTGAACTGTAGCCACATTAAAACATAACTTTTAATAAATACTCAGCAAAAACCACAAAAATATGATTTAAAAGAAAACAATGATTACATAATACTAACTAGTCCTGATACTAATAGGCCTGACAGAACAACAGACGTGCAGGTTGGGGGACACCTGGGAAATAGTGACCATAAAGTAATAACCTTCCAATTATCATTCAAAAGAGCGTTTCTAGAGGAACAAAAATGCCAAACTTCAAAAAAGCTAAATTTAGCCAACTAAGAGAGGCCATAGGCCTAACTAACTGGGACAAAGTCCTCAAAAATAAAAAATACAGCCACAAAATGGGATATCTTTAAAAGCATCCTAAAATCTCATTGTGAGAGGTACATACCGTATGGGAATAAAAGGTTAAGGAACAAAAAGAAACCAATGTGGATAAACAGAACTGTAAATAAAGCAATAAATGACAAAAAGATGGGGACGCTTCAAATTAGAATATACTAAGAACTGTTTACATAACTGCCCCTGCCGGGCACCACCCGATCTCTTAAAGGGGGCTGTGATCCGCACAATTAACCCCTCAGGTGCCGCATTAAAAGCATTGATGGCCAGTGCGCCCCCCTCGTAGTAAAAGCATTGGTGGCAGTGGCCACAGACTAACAACACCCCCCATCATTGGTAGTAGCGGAGCGGCATTTCCGATCAGAGTCCCAGTTTAATCGCTGGGGCTCCGATCGGTTACCATGGCAGCCAGGACGCTACTGCAGTCCTGGCTGCCATGGTTACTTAGCTTATCCTTACCTGCGCTGTCTGTGGCTGGCCGGCGCTCCTCCTACTGGTAAGTGACAGGACTGTGCGATGCGATTAAACTGGGACTCCGATCGGAAATGCCGCTCCGCTGCCACCAATGATGGTGGGGAGGGGGGTTGTTAGCCTGTGGCCACTGCCACCAATGCTTTTAATACTGGGGAGGGAGGAGGGGCCGCACTGGCCACCAATGCTTTTAATACTGAGGAGGGAGGGAGGGGGGTCCGCACTGGCCACCAATGCTTTTAATACGAGGGAGGGAGGGGGGGCGCACTGGCCACCAATGCTTTTAATACTGGGGGGAAGGGGGGGGCCGCACTGGCCACCAATGCTTTTAATACTGAGGAGGGAGGGAGGGGGGTCCGCACTGGCCACCAATGCTTTTAATACGTGGGAGGGAGGGGGGCGCACTGGCCACCAATGCTTTTAATACGAGGGAGGGGGAGGGCGCACTGGCCACCAATGCTTTTAATACTGGAGAGGGAGGGGGGGGGGGTCTGGCACCTGCTGCCTGGCAGCAGCCGATCAGGGGGCTGAGATCCGCACAATTAACTCCTCAGGTGCTGCACCTGAGGGGTTAATTGTGCGGATCACGGCCCCCTGTAAAAGATCAGGTGGTGCCAGGCAGCAGGGGGCAGTTATGTACACAGTTCTTAGTATATTCTAACTTGAAGCATCCCCATCACTATGGGAACGCCTCTGTGTTAGAATATACTGTCGGATCTGAGTTTTAACACTCTAACTCAAATGTGATGGTATATTCTAACATAGAGGCGTTCCCATGGTGATGGGGATGCTTCAAGTTAAAATATACCATCGGATTAGAGAAAACTCCGATCCAATGGTATATTAATAGGGACTCCTGACTTTACATTGAAAGTCAATGAGGGACGGATCCGTTTGCAATTGCACCATATTGTGTCAACGTCAAATGGATCCGTCCTGACTTACAATGTAGGTCAATGGGGATGGATCCGTTTGGCTCCGCATGGCCAGGCGGACACCAAAACGCTGCAAGCTGCGTTTGGGTGTCCGCCTCCTGAGCGGAATGGAGGCAGAACGGAGCCAAACTGATGCATTCTGAACGGATCCTTATCCATTCAGAATGCATTGGGGATGAACGGATCCGTCTGTGGAGACCTGAAGCTGAGGGGTTCTTCAGCCATGGTTTGCTGGAGACATCCTCCTGGTTATTCACCATCTCTCCAGTGAGGGCCACCCTTGTGGTCATAACTCTTGTTTGATGTTATGAAGACGTGTCTGTGGTATGCTTGTTTATTGCACCTTATGGTCCTGGGTTCCTGTGTGATGTGTGTTGTGTGCTGTGTCCTTTTGCAATGGATAGCAGCCCTCAAACGGATCTCACAAGCGGAACCCCAAACGCAAGTGTGAAAGTAGCCTTAAAAATATTAAAATAGACAAATTGCCAGGACCGGATGGCATCCCCCCCCTGTATCCTAAGGGAATTAAGTAATGTCATAGCCAGACCCTTATTTCTGATATTTGCAGACTCTATACTGACAGGGAATGTCCCACAGGATTGGCGCATAGCAAATGTGGTGCCAATATTCAAAAAGGGTCCAAAAACAGAGCCTGGAAACTATAGGCCGGTAAGTTTAACATCTGTTATGGGTAAACTGTTTGAAGGTTTTCTGAGGGATGCTATGTTAGAGCATCTCAACGGAAATAAGCAAATAACGCCATATCAGCATGGCTTCAGGAGGGATCGGTCATGCCAAACTAATTTAATCAGTTTCTATGAGGAGGTAAGTTCTAGACTTGACAGCGGCGAATCAATGGATGTCGTATATATGGGCTCCTCCAAAGCATTTGACACTGTACCACATAAAAGGTTAGCATATAAAATCAGAATGCTCGGACTGGGAGAAAACGTCTGTAGTTGGGTAAGTAACTGGCTCAATGATAGAAAACAGAGGGTGGTTATTAACGGTACACACTCAGATTGGGTCACTGTCACTAGTGGGGTACCTCAGGGGTCAGTATTGGGCCCAATTCTCTTCAATATATTTATTAATGATCTTGTAGAAGGCTTGCATAGTAAAATATCAATTTTCGCAGATGACACTAGTGTCACGCCCATGGTTATGGTCGTGACTCCTTGGGAGCCGCATGCAATTGCCCACGGTCTGGGTGTTGTGTCAACCGCAGCTGGGGGCACTTAGTCGTTTGCCTCAAGTGCGGTTGCCGCGGACAACAGGTATGCGTGCGGTTGCCTCTGGCTTTGTGTGTGTGTTTGTGTGCACTTTCCTTGTTTGATGTGCACTGTGTCATTTCCCTTCACTGGTGGCTGTCCGTGGCAACGTGTTGTATTGTTTACATGTGTTAGCAGTGTCTCGGCCTTCTGGCCGGCTCCCAGGACACGGTTGCCATGCATGTCGTTGTCGCCGGTAACAGCTGCAGTATGATAGTTGTTTGTGCACTTCCCCTTTTAGTGGCTTCACTACCCTGTTTGGTGATGGAAGGGTTAACTCCCTTTCCACAGTGTGGGTGTGGCCACTTTGGGCTATAAAGCCTCTGTGGAGACCTAAAGCTGAGGGGTTCTTCAGCCATGGTTTGCTGGAGACATCCTCCTGGTTATTCACCATCTCTCCAGTGAGGGCCACCCTTGTGGTCATAACTCTTGTTTGATGTTATGAAGATGTGTCTGTGGTATGCTTGTTTATTGCACCTTATGGTCCTGGGTTCCTGTGTGATGTGTGTTGTGTGCTGTGTCCTTTTGTAATGGATAGCAGCACTTGCACATGGGTTCCAGGCTTAGTGTATTTGGCAGGTGAGTGTTGTGTTTGTGGCATTTACCTGCCATTGCCATAAGTTGTATATGTTCCCCCTCCTTTTGCAGCTTGGCCACTTTAGACTCCGCTTTCTCTGCGTCCAGGAGGAGCAGGTAGTCTACCCAGCTCCTAGCTCAGGGACCTGCGGAGGGTTAGTAGGGATCCGAGGTTTCGGAGCATGAGCCCTCCTACCATCAAGGTCGGCTCATGCAGCTAGGAGTCAGGGTCAGATTAGGGAAGCTCTAGGAGGTGACCTGCTCCCTAATTCTGTCTCCCTGGTCGAGCAGCGACTAACATCTTCTGGCATCGCACGGCTGAGGGTTTTCCCCATCCTCAGCCGTGACAACTAAACTGTGTAAAGTAATTAACACTGAAGAGGACAGTATACTACTACAGATCAATCTGGATAGACTGGAGGCTCGGGCAGATAAGTGGCAGATGAGGTTTAACACTGACAAATGTAAAGTTATGCACATGGAAAGGAATAATGCAAGTCACCCGTACATACTAAATGGTAAAACACTCGGTAACACTGACATGGAAAAGGATCTAGGAATTTTAATAAACAACAAACTAAGCTGCAAAAACCAGTGTCAGGCAGCTGCTGCCAAGGCCAATAAGATAATGGGTTGCATCAAAAGGGGCATAGATGCCCGTGATGAGAACATAGTCTTACCACTTTACAAATCATTAGTCAGACCACACATGGAGTACTGTGTACAGTTCTGGGCTCCTGTGAACAAGGCAGACATAGCAGAGCTGGAGAGGGTCCAGAGGAGGGCAACTAAAGTAATACATGGAATGGGGCAGCTACAGTACCCTGAAAGATTATGAAAATTAGGGTTATTCACTTTAGAAAAAAGATGACTGAGGGGAGATCTAATTACTATGTATAAAATCAGGGGTCAGTACAGAGATCTATCCCATCATCTATTTATCCCCAGGACTGTGACTGTGACGAGGGGACATCCTCTGCGTTTGGAGGAAAGAAGGTTTGTACACAAACATAGAAGAGATTCTTTACAGTAACAGCAGTGAGACTATGGAACTCTCTTACTGAGAAGGTGGTGATGGTGAGTACAATAAAGGGATTCAAGAGGGGCCTGGATGTATTTCTGGAGCGTAATAATATTACAGGCTATAGCTACTAGAGAGGGGTCGTTGATCCAGGGAGTTATTCTGATTGCCTGATTGGAGTCGGGAAGGAATTTTTTATTCCCCTAAAGTGGGAAAAATTGGCTTCTACCTCAGAGTTTTTTTTTGCCTTCCTCTGGATCAACTTGCAGGAAGACAGGCCGAACTGGATGGATAAATGTCTTTTTTCGGCCTTATGTACTATGTTACTAGTATAATAGAGCACAGCAAATGAGTGTTGCGCTACAACCTCATAAGTAAAGGGGCTGAAAATATAATAATATGGGTATTGGTACTGACATAGTCCCTTACTCTATGCCCTGATAGTGCTATATCCAGGAGTCCCATAGAGCTGAATGGAGCAGTGGACATGCATCCGTGTCTGCCGCTCCATTTAAACAGCGAGCATAAGCCCCGATTCTGGTGCTCAGCATAGGCCCCAGCAGTTGGACCCCAGCCAATCAGATACATCCTGTGGATAAGAGATACGCTGTGTTAATGGAACAATACTTTTAAAACAGCAAGAACCACCTATAAAGGATGAAAATACACACAGGCAATAGAAGTTTGGTACACAATGGAGCCATTCAGTCTGACCACACAACAACAATTCTGGTGTGGGATCCACCAGAAGCACATGTAAAGAAGTCTCTGCTTATGGACCAAGATCAACCTTGCACATGTACTATATCAATACATCTGCTGGTGTGTCAGACAACTGGTTCATGTGTTATATTATCAGCAGAATCCCACATTGCTGTACATACTCTACAAGAGAAGCTACCAGAATGCCTACAATAAACACTCCCTTCTCATACCATGCTGCGCTGACAGTGTTAAAGGGGGGGGGGGCTTGGCAAAACCACCAACCCTAAAGCCTTCTTCGCAGTCAGTGTTTTGGTCAGTGATTTCCATCATTGATTGTGAGCCAAAGCCAGGATTGGAGCCTTCGCAGACATAAGGTATAAGGGTAAGGTTTGCACATGCTCTGTGTTTTGAGCCGCACCTGGTTTTGGTTCAAAATCGCTAATGGAAATCACTGACCGAAAACTGATTGTGTGAATAAGGCATAAGGTAAGAAGATGAAGCGCTAAGTGGCAGATGTTGCAATAACTGATTGAGGTGAGGGAAGGCGCTACGTGAAAATCAAGATATTGCGCTACAACTCTAGACTTATTTTACATCTGCATGGGGTGAAATCTGCAGAAAACCCACTGTTGCACTGGTGGCCTCTGGCCCCCGCTGCCCCACTCTGCTTTGCTGCCATGGGTGCTGCATTACTAACCCAGCTGGCTTCTCTACTGTGCTGGTGGTCCGGATCCTTAACAGCTATTAGTATTGAGTGAATCAAAATGAAACAAATTGACTTCAATCCGAATTTCAAGAAAAATTCTATTTGCAACGAATCCAAATTGCCTCGCGCTTCGTGGTGACAAATCAGATTTTTCCTAAAATGGTGGCTACACGACTTACAATGTAAGAAGCCCGGGGATATAACTCATAATGCTGTGCAGCTAGCCAATCAGCAGATCATGGCCTTACAAAAGCCTCATTCTAAGCGGTTGTTGCCATTTTACTGTAAACTGACCATAGGGAGAGACATGGCAAGCGCTAGAGACAATGTTTTAGCAAGCCTTTAATTGTGGAATATTGGATAGGGACAGTGTAGGGATATCATAGGGAGAGTTTTTAGACACAGTAGGGAGATCATAGGGAGATGGCACGGACAGTGCAGGCTCAGTGTCAGCACCCTGTGCATTTTGTTCACCTGGTACACCATTCATTCTTAATCTATTCTGTTATACATAGACTTACTGTGCATCAGACTCACTGTCAACAGGTAGTCTAATATATAGGCGCATTTACCTAGTTCATCTGCTGCACCATTTATACTTAATCCTGTAGATTGTAAACCCTCATGGGCAGGGCCCTCTCTCCTACTGTACCAGTTTGTAACTCATCTTGTTCATGCTTATTGCAATTGCCTGTATTATGTATGTATATCCCTTTTCACATGTACAATGCCATGGAACGAATGGCGATTTAATAGTAATAATCTGTTCTGTTATACATAGACTTAATGTGGATCAGACTTAGTCTGAACAGGCAGTCTAATATATAGGTGCATTTACTTAGTGCACCTACTGCATCATTAATTAATCTGTTCAGTTATACATAGACTTACTGAGCATCAGACTCCTTGTCAACAGGCGGTCTAATATATAGGCGCGTTTATTTAGTTCATCTTCTGTGCCATTTATACTTAATCTGTTCTGTTATACATACACTTACTGCGTATTATATTTAGTCTCAATAGGCGGTCTAATTATTAGGCATGTTTACCTAGTTCACCTACTGCACCATTAATAGTTGATCTGTTCTGTTAAACATACACTTACTGTGCGTCAGACTCATTGTCAACAGGCGGTCTAAAATATAGCCGCATTTATCTAGTTCACCTGCTGCGCCATTCAAACTTAGTTATATATTTACTGGCCATATTCAGTTACTGTACAATATGGCCAACAGACTGTTGCCTAGGCCATCAAAAGGAACAGACAGCGGCAAAAATATTGCTGTAGCCGGAACAAGTAGCAGCAGTAGAAGGGGTGGCGGTGGTAGCAGCAGCCGCAGCAACAGGCCAAAGCTGCTGTCATCCAGCAGTTGTGTTTTGACCAACAATCCAGCTGTACTGGAATGGTTGTCTCGCTCTTCAACAGTATCTCAGGTGACAACAGATACACACAGCCAGTAATTGGTGGGTTCTGACACCGCACTTAGTTGGCATGGCCCAGGAACAACCTTGGTGCCCTCACTTGTCCTGCAACTGGCTCTTTCTTCAGCTTCTCCTTCTGCTCGTGCAGTAACGTATGCTGCTGGCTCTTCTCTGCTTTTCAGCAAGGACAAGCTTAGTGAGGACAGTCAGCAGCCATAGGCAGTCGGGTGGGAGTAATTGTTGAGAGCGGTCAGGGATGAGACCATGAGACTGGTGAGGGTGACATAAGTGACAGACAGTAGTGGATGATGATGAAGCCGATCGCATGTGGGAGCAGGGTGAAGAGGGGGCATCATCATCATCAGGGGCTGAGGGTGGAAGCAGGCCTGTGATCTCCCAGCAGTGGGAGATCTGGAGCCAAATGCATTCCCTTCAGCTACTCTTCTCATGCATAACACACCCTCCTTGAGCTGAAAAAGGTAGAATGGTGTTCCCCAACATCACCTCATATATAACATTTTCACATGTTGGTACGACTGTATGAGCAGAGGAAACCCATCACCGATTTATTGATGATGCAGACGGACAGAACTACTCCCCAATGTAACTTTGACAGTGGCAGCTCATGCATGACGTCTGCCGTTTGCTCAGGCCCTTTGAGGAGGCCACTTTATTTGTCAGTCGCCAGGACTATGGGATGAATGATGTTCCACTCCTTCATGTCCTGGAGGGGATTCTGATAAATCTTACTGGTGGGGGGAAAAGAGACATAGCTCCTACATATCACAGCCACCTGAACCCTGTGAAGGCTGAACTGGTTCAGGAGGAGGAGGACAAATGCCCAGGAATTATATACAGAAATAAGTGGTTTATCTGCCCCTGGAAGTATGAAGTCGAAATGGAAGCAGGGAGTCCCTCCGAGTCTCTTGCCCAAATGGCCAGATGCATGCTGAGTTGCTTGCGTAGTGATAGCCATATTATTACCATTTGGCAGAGGGATGACTACTGGTTTTCAACAATGTTAGACCCTCGCTACCGGCTCAAAATGGGGGCCTTTTTACACCTAAAGCGCTTCGATCGGATTGAGTTCCTCTAGAGCGCTATACAAGGACTTAGTAACATAACATAACATAAAAGGATAATAATCTCAACTACAATAGAGACATCCGATGTAGTTGGTCATTGCCTACGCGCCCCATCGCCCATCCTCATAAAGGTCTAACCAGGGGGACCCTCTGAGATCACACTCCACTACCATGACTGCTGGAGGAGTGTGGGAGGGCAGGAGCAGCACCAGCTCCATCATCAGCAACTTGAGTCTCGAGTTTCTCTTGAGCACGTTTTCTTTACCCGCTGTAAGAAGGTACAAGGAATCATCTTGGATGATAGGTACGTGTCACCGAGGTTCCTGCTCTAGGTGGAGTAAGAGCCGGTTTTTATGTGTCAGCAGCAGCTGCTGTTTGACACCTTAGTATGGCTGTATAGCTGATCTGGGACGGCTCTTACTGGGAGTAGTCAAAAGTGCTGGGTGGGTGACTACTCCCCATGTTCTGCCAGGTGAGGAGGATTAACTTAGTCTGACAGTGGGGCTCGGGAGCTGTGTGTGCTGGGATCTCAGGATTGTGCCATGCTGGAGGCCTGAAACCTGTATGTAAGGGTACGGGCCCCCTAAAAGCCTGCTACGGACTGCTGGAGGCAGAACTGCCAACAAGGTGATTTTTGCTATGTGGACTTTCAATTGTGTGTGAACTAACACCAAGACTGCAAAGTGATGTTTTGTTTTTGCTTTATGTGTGAATAAACACGGAAGTTTGATTTAAGAACTGGTAATTTGCCTCTGTACTGCGTCCGCACACCCTGTCTGCCAGAGCGAATCCCCACAATTGGTGGAGGATGCAGGCAAGAGCAGTGAGGCTGGTGTAAATGCCGATATTTTTGGGTTCTGCATTTTTCCAGACACGGTTGTATGTCGTACATTAAACCAGCTGTATTACAACCAGTGCTCCACGACAAAATGGAGGCTGTTGTGAAGGCCCTCATGGAGGCTAATCTGCAGCAACAAGAGACAAACCTGCATCAACACAAGGCTAATAAGCAGCAGCAGGAGACCAACCAGTTGCTGCTACAACATGTGATGGCTTTGTAGACAGCAGGAGCAACCCCAAACATCCACGATGCACAGAAAGCAGTCCGTGCTGCGATTCCTAAGATGACCCCCGCAGACAACATCAAAACCTACCTGGCGATGTATGAGAAAGTGTCCATCAGGGAGAAGCTACCCCGCGACCAGTGGGCTGAGGTGGTCGCTCCGTTCCTGGCATACGATTCCCAGCGAGTGTATTTCGACTTGCCGGACAATCAAGCTGCCAACCACCAAAAAGTAAAGGGTGAGATTCTGGCAAGACTGGGGGTGAATGTGTTGGTCAGGGCCCAGCAGGTACATCAGTGGGGGTTTAAGCCAGCAGAGCCGGCGAGACCCCAGTATTATGACTTATTACACCTCTTGCAAAAGTGGCTACAGTCTGATGTGCCAAGTCCCACGGCTATGCTGGATAGACTATTGGCTGATATGTTCTGGAGGGCTCTGCCACTCGATCTCCAGCACTGGATTGGCCAGGTGTCTCCTGGAAATGGTGGACCTGGTGGAGCGCTATGAGGCTACTAAGAATCTTACGGGGGGTTCTTTTGGGAGGGGGGCAGTCAAACCCTGTAAATCTCCATTCCAGACCCGGCGACTTGTACCATCCAAGCCCCCTACAAACCTGGCTATGATAGTCTGCTGGTGGTGTCAGGAGCCTGGCCATGTAAGAGCTGACTTTCCATATCAGGTGGAACCCATGGATACTAGCTATGGCTACCGTCAGTCGTTATATGCCAGGAAGCTGTGTGCAGAAGGTACCCCAGAAACTCTAAATCACTTGTGCTGGGTGGAAGTGGGAGACACTCCAGCGGAGGCTCTGCTGGACACAGGGAGTCTGGTGTCCCTAGTAAGGGCTCCCCTGGTACGGTCCACAGAGTATACTGGCCTTAAAAGACTATCCCACCGCTCTCTAACCACAGGGGTCGGCAGGTGGACTCATGAAGTGGCAGTTGCCACAAATTTACACTATGAACTTATAATAGGGAGAAACTTCCCGGCACTGTGGCCTGCTACAAGAGTGACTGATACCTATGAGACACGAGTAACCCCAGCAGAGTGGCCTGATTTCAGGGGGAGTCCAGAACCCTGGGAACCTGAGGCCAAAGGGCCAGCAGTAGGGGTGACTGCCACTTCGGTGGAAGAGGGGGGACAACCCCACTAAATGTAATGGTGGGAGATGTAGAGGACTTGCCGCGAGGGCCTGAGCTAGCCAACCTTAATGTCTCTGGGGATAATTTTGGTACTGCACAACACAGAGACCCAACCCTATCCCGAGCTTGGGGAAATATATTAATAGTAGATGGTGAACCACAACAACCAGGGGCAGAGTCGGTGTTTCCCCGTTTTGTGATTCATCAGGATATGTTATATTGGGTAAATCAACTGCGGGGTGAACTTTTTTAACAGTTAGTGGTGCCCCAGGCTTATCGCAAACTCGTGTTAGAGTTAGCCTACCAATATGTTCTCTAGGGGCATCTGGGACTGCAGAAAACACAGGACCGGATACTACAACGGTTTTACTGGCCCATTGTGTTTAGAGAAGTGGACGAATTCTGTAAGTCTTGCCCGAACTGCCAGGCAACTAGCCCCCAGCACCTTTTCTGCAGTCTCTTGGTACCCCTCCCGATCATCGAGGTACCGTTTAGGCGAATCGCGATGGACCTCGTAGGCCCAGTACCGAAGTCCACTAGAGGACACAAACACATCCTGATCGTCCTAGGTGGCAGTCCCACTGCGACATTTATCGGCTAAACTGATAGCTAAGGAGCTAATGGAAATGTTCTCTCAAGTGGGGCTACCTAAAGTGGTTCTGACTGACCAGGGGACCCCTTTTATGTCTAAGGTCATGAGGGAGCTCTGTAAGTTGCTGCATATCAAACAGTTACGGATGTCCGTTTACCATCCGCAAATGGACGGTCTGGTTGAAAGGTTTAATAAAACATTGAAAACCATGTTAAAAAGGGTGGTGTCTAAAGATAGGAAGGATTGGGACTTTCTTCTGCCCTATCTCGTGTTTGCTGTGCGAGATGTGCCTCAGGCCTCTACTGGGTTATCCCCCTTCAAATGGCTATATGGCAGAGATCCTCATGGTTTGTTGGACGTAGCCAAAGAGGCGTGGGAACCGCAACCCACTCCGCATAGAAGTGTCCTTGAGTATGTTACCAAGATGCAACCCCGGATAGAGACCGTTTTGCCTCTTGTCGGGGAGCATATGGAGGCCAGAGTCGGTAGGCTTGGGTCCGGATCTTTAATCCGGGTGATCGGGTTTTGGTTCTGGTGCCGACCGTGGACAATAAGGTAAATTACAAGGTACACCAGCCAGGGAGGCAAAAGCTGGAGCAGGTTTACCATGTGAATCTACTCAAACCGTGGAAAGATAGGGAAACCTGTACTGAAGACAGCCCGCGGCAAGGTTTTCCAGGGGAAGCGGTTTTGGCCCCTCTGTCTGAGGCAAGGGAAGCTGCTGCCACAGTAAGAATTGCTGACAACCTCTCCTCTAAGCAGGCTCAGGAGGCCAGGAAGTTTATTAGCCGGAACACGGATGTGTTTTCGGATCTCCTTGGATGCAATTCCACAATTCAGCATGATATTGTCACTGAGCCTCAGGCGAAAGTTCGGCTAAAACCATACTGGGTACTCGAGTCTCGGTGACAAGCCATCTCAGAGGAAGTGCAGATGATGCTGAGGCTAGACGTCATTGAGGAGTCTAAAAGTGAGTGGGCTAGTCCTATAGTGCTTATACCCAAGCCACCTGGGGACAGTTGGATGCTAATGTCTGTAAAGCGCTGTGGAATATAGTAGCACTATATAAGTGCATAAAATAAAATAAATACCTAAAGTGCAGGCTGTAGTGGACTCCCTTTGGAAGGCGAGACTAACCGCTAACCTCAAAAAATGTGCGATAGAGAAGACTAAATACCTGGGGTATGTCATTGGGAGCGGAGTGATCAAACCCCAAGTAAACAAAATAGAGGCGATAAGAAATTGGCCCCGACCTTTTACCACTAAACAAGAAAAGTCATTCCTAGGTATGATAGGCTATTACATGAGATTTATTCCCCACTTTGCCACTGTAGCCGCGCCATTGACAGGGTTATTGAAGGGACGCAAGTCAGTGATGGTTCACTGGAATGACTGGGCGGAAGAGGCTTTCTTTGCTTTGAAGTTGGCCCTGTGTGGGTCCCCGGTTTTGGTGACGCCCAACTTCAGGCGGGAATTTATAGTGCAGACAGATGCCTCCGAAGTAGGCCTCGGTGCTGTACTGTCTCAGGAAGTCAACGGGGAGGAGCATCCCATTGTCTTCCTAAGCTGCAAGAGAGTGCCTGGCTATCAAGTGGGCACTCTAGTCTCTATTTGTTGTGGAGAACATTCCGCCTGGTGACTGACCACTCCCCTCTCAAGTGAATGAGCAGGCCAAAGAGAGAAATGCCTGAGTCACCAGGTGGTTTCAGTCCTTACAAAACTTTAAATTCTCAATAGAACACAGGGCAGGCCGGTTGCAGGGAAACGCGGATGCCCTGTCCTGAGTATACTGTACGGCATGTGTTCACCCCCTCAGGGTTGAACAAAGGAGAGAGGTATGTAAGAAGGTACAAGGAATCATCATGGAAGATAGGTACATGTCACTGAGGTTCCTGGCCTCGGTGGAGTAAGAGACAGTTTTTATGTGCCAGCAGAGGTTGCTGTTTGACACCTTATACTTAGTATGGCTGTATAGCTGATCTGGGATGGCTCTCACTGGGAGTAGTCAATTTGCTGGGTGGGTGACTACTCCCCATGTTCTAGGCCGGGGTTTGCTAGGCCTAAAAACCAGCAAGCACTGCCAGGTGAGGAGGATTACCTCAGTCTGACAGTGGAACTCAGGAGGTGTGTGTGCTGGGATCTGAGGCTTGTGCCGTGCTGGAGGGCTGAGACCCATCTGTAAGGGAAATGGGCCCCCTAAAAGCCTGCTATGGACCGCTGGAGGCAGAACTGCCAACAAGGTGATTTTTGCTATGTGGACTCTCCATTGTGTGTGAACTAACACCAAGACTGCAAAGTGACGTTTTGTTTTTGCTTTATGTGTGAATAAACACAGAAGTTTGATTTAAGAACAGCGTCCGCACACCCTGTCTACCAGAGCGAATCCCCACACCGCCTACTGAAGAAACCAGCCAGCAGCAGCAGGACATAGAGCAGAACCTCAACCAGCTGAGTTTGCCCTGTGCAAAATTTCCTACCCAGCCAGTAGTGTGGCATCAAAGCAGGTGTTTAGTGCAGGGGGTTGCATAGTTACCCCAAAGAGAACTCGCCTTTCAACACAAAATATTGAGAGACTAACCTTTATAAAGAATTATTCAGGCGTGGATCAACCAGGATTTCCAGACACCGATGCCTAAAGCAACAGACTAGATCATTCTGGCAGTAATGATCTGACTGTAGTGTGCTGCCACACCTGAACACTATGACAAATGGCCTGTTACTTTTGCCCACATGCTGCTGCCACCCCCCTGCTGCCTCTACTGCCATCTGCTCGTACTGCTATCTGCCACCATCTTGTGCTGTTACTGCCATTGCTGTTACTCCACCCCTCCCTACTCGGTTCCGGGGCCACTATTCTGACTCTTCATGCTGTTGCCACCCTCACCACTCTGTTCCAGGGCCACTACTGTGACTCTTCATGCTGTCTCTACCCTCACCACTGTGTCACTATAGTCACTATTGTGACTCTTCATGCTATTGCCACAATCACCACCCTGTCACTGGGCCACTATTGTGACTCTTCATGTTGTTGCCACCCTAACCAGTCTGTTACGGGGATCATTACCACTGTTAATGGGCCACTATTGTAACTCTTCATGCTGCTGCCACCCTAACCAGTCTGTTACGGGGACACTAGTCTCCCTGTTTTACTGTGTTGACATCACTGTTTATTTTTCGATTCTTCTGTTCCATCAGAAGAACAGAATCTAACAAATAAATAGGTCCTGTTGTTTGAGCATCCATAAGGCCTCTATCAGTATTTTGCATCAAGATTTGATCATGATTTGGAAGCCAAACACAGGAGTGGGTACAAAACACAGAAGACATGCAAATATTTCCATCACATATTATCTGTTTTGGACCCACTGTTGTTTTGACCTTACTAATAGAGATCAAATACTGATGCAAAAAAACAACAACCAAATACTGACCATGTGATAGGGGCCATTAAAGCTCTGCATGCAGGACTTCTTTTCCATCTTAAAAAAATAAAAATAAAATATCAGATGCAAATGGCCAAAACTCGCGCAAACTGAGCCTCTATCACATGGTCAGTATTCTGCATCAGGATTTGATCATGATTTGGAAGCCAAAAGCAGGACTGGATCCAAAACACAGAAAACATGCAAATATTTCCATCACATTTTATCTCTGTTTTGGACCCACTCCTGGTTTTGCCTTACAAATACTAAAATACTGACGGATTAAAGGCGGATGTTCAAAATACAGGATCTGCTTTTTTGGCCTGTTCTTCAGACAGATCAGTAGAGTGGAAAAATAATTAGTGATGTGAACACAGCCTTACTGCTGACACCCTCCCCACTGCCTGTCATTCTGACGCACAGTAACTTTTTCAACTACCAGAAAGGCCTAGCTATGCATGTGACGTACATACTCCCCCTTAAGTTTAACTGCAGGCCGGCAAAGACCTGATTTAATGTGACAAATAAACTCTTAATAAAGCAAATTTTTGGAGAAATTCGGCAAAGTGAGCAAATCACATTTTTTAAAATTTTGCTCACATCTAACAGCTATTATCAGATGACTTTGGCTTATAATTTATGTAAGTCCCTATTGAAAAAATATTCAGTGTCTCCAAAGGTCCATGAGAGAAGGGAGACAAGCTGAAAATTAGCTCACATCCCTTTCCTATAGGGAGTGTAAACATGCACAGGGCTCTCCCTGTCTACAATCACAGTAAGTGAGGTGGAAGCAGCCAGAAATACAAACCACTCTATTCTCCTTCAAGAGAACGGCATAGGATGACGGTGCAACAAGCTTTGAGCCCTACTGTCCTGGAGCAGTGTGATGGCACGTGTCAGCAGCAGTCAAGGGGCCCATTATGGTTTTTAGTTTAGATATGTATTCCCTTGTATTCCTTTTTAGGGTAATTTTCCAAAAATGCCTCAACAGAACCTCAACAAAACCATATTGGCATGTATTATTGTCTTCTCCCAGCAAAGCCTTAGACTCTTTTGTGCTCTTGTAGTATTAATATCTCTCTAACATCTTTTTTTAAAGGGTTTGACTTTTTCCCCAAAAAACAGGGTTTAAAGGGCTTGTCTGGTCTCATGATGTTGATGGCCTATCCTCACGATGTAATAGGTTAATGGGGAACATCTACACCACGATAAGAATATTACTTTTCATATACTAGCTACCATATAAATGACCTTAATTTTTGGCAGTGTGTTGATGAGAAGCCTCACCAATATGAAACTTGAAGAACAAATTTAAAAAAATGCATGGCAAACAGTCACATGTGAAAAGAGTCAGCTTATCACAATCCTTTCGATTGGACCTTGTGCTCCTGTAACAAATTAAAGGGCATGACTGGGATAATACCGGTTACTGCTTTATATTTATATGCTTGCAACCTGAAAATGCCATATGATTTCTGGTATTCTACAGATATCTCTATCTATATCCCATCTATCTCTCTGTTATGCACCTCTCTCAACTCCAATGCTGCTCCTCTGTGTCCCAAAGGTGAGTATGGCATGTTGCCACGGCAACAGAAAACAAATCAATTTCTAGTGGCTTATTTAAACAGGCAAGGGTCAAGGTTATCAATTGCAACCCTAGGACACTGCCTATAGCCTTTAATTATATTCTTCAGTCTGCATGTGTTTGACCTGTAAATGTTGTCTCGACTCTGCCGCTTGTTAAGATTCCTGACTCTGACTCTGCTTCACCCATGGATTTATCATCCTTCATTGCATACCCAGGTTCTGAACATCTACCACTGCCTGATTATCTCTCTGTCCTTGATTGCTGAGGTGTATTGCTACCAACTGATTCTAAGGGCTGCAACTTGGGAAATCTATATCAAAGTTCGAACCTCCTTGCGGTGGTCCCTGGTGAAGAACAAGAGGATCCCTTAGACTTCACACCTTACTTTACGCATTACCAAGTCAATTGCAGTGCAAGGTTCCACCTTTTAAATTATGTTGTCCTAACACTCTGATATCTTTCTCAATCTCTCATAGGGTGCTGAAGCTGCCATCCCAGCTGGTCCCATAAATGCTCGATTTTCTATAAATATGGTTGAAAGGCAGGCCAATGAAGCATTGCAATCTGGCTGAGTCATTCCTGGTAAACTCTAGCTGTGTGTTGGTGAGTATAAGGGTCCATTCACACACTTGTAAGTGTTTTGCGGATCCGCAAAACACTGTCACAGGCTATGTGCACATGGCTGGCACTATAATAGAAAATGCCAATTCTTGTCCGCTATTGCGGAACGGAAGAGCGGATGCGGACAACTGTGTGCTGTCCGCATCTTTTCCGGCCCCATTGAAATGAATGGGTCCGCACCATTCCGCATAATTGCGGAACGGATCTGGACCATTCATACGGACGTCTGAATGGAGCCTTATCCTGATGAAAAATCTCAGTTGGAAGCCCTGCCATGAGAGGCAACATATGTGGCCGGAGGATGTTCTGCACATATCAGTGAGCTGTTAGTGTCCCTCATATCACTACTAAAGGTGACTGACTGTCATATGCGATGGCTCACCAGATCATAACACCAGAGGTTGAGGCAGTCTGTCAAGTGGGCACAATGTCTTCAAGTGTGTCGTAGAGGCATGTTTAGCAATCAACAATCTCTTACAAAGAGGTACACTACCCAAAAGTCACCTCTGAGAGCCTTTTTAAAGGGCAGCAGGGAAAACTATTTTATGCCCTCTTGTGGCAAGACCCAGTGTCTAATCATAACTGCATACAGAGTTTTGTAGCAATCCAAAATGTCTATGTTAACGTGTTTTTCGGTATTGTTGTCCGTGAGTATCTATCTATAATTCCATTATCACACTCCTAATGTTGTTACACACAACTCAGAAAATGTTGCCTAGAAAAAGATAGAAAGCATGGAGCAAATAAGATACTTCACTGTACAAGACACAATGTACCTGAACAAAATGATGTGTTTCTACAACAACATAACTGGATGACATTTCAAAGCACACATAACTCTAGCCCTCAGACTATCATGTTATCACCAAAACTGACCTAAATACTAAAAGCATTTTATAATTTACTGAAAATCATAAGTTACTTTGTACAGAGGTTATATAAGACAACAGCCCTGCCTACTAAATCATCCCACCAATGTAAGTCACTGCACTCTGTTGGAGATTGCTTTACAGGGCCTTATGTATTTGTAGGATCCAGAGTCTTTTCAATTATGTTGTGCTGTGTATTTGTCATAAACCCTCTTCATGTTAACCCTTTCAGTTCACCCGATCATGCAGCAGAGGACAGAGAGTGCAATGTCACAAAAAGGTGACTTACTGGAACACTGCACTCATGGGGACAGTGCCATTCCGTGTACATATTTCAAAGTATCCCTTGTGCATAATTTGTACTAAAATTGTGGACAACTATGCTTTTCAGTCAGTTAAGGTAAAAAAAAATAAAAAATACATTTCTTTCAATACCCTTATTTAATAAAGTGTTGCCTGATTAGGCATTGGGTCTCAGAAACTACTTTTGGGTGGTGTACCTCTTGGTGAGAGATCATTGACTGCTAGACACGCCTCTACAATGCATGTCATTGGACTGAGAGAACCAGGAGGTTGTTTTTACGAATTGCCTACCATCTAGGCTGTTCTGACCTAGCAGTTAAGAGGTGTTGGGAGCAGTGGTTACATGAAGGTATGCATGCATGGAAAACATGGTCCAGACATCTCAGACAGACCACCAGTAAAGAGAATCATTTGATCTGCCAACAAGCACAAGCAGCTCCCACAGTTTCCTTGTCCACCATCAAAACACGGGTGGAATCTTCATTAAGCATCCCTGTCTCTACCTGGACCATTTCAGGCCCCTAGCAGAAGGTAATTTGGTGTCACAGTGCCCATTATGTGTCTTACCACATCGCCTTTGTTTGCAGTAGTGTCGTGAACGAGAGTCCTGGACTGCTATGGACTGGTACCATATTGTCTTTAGTGATGAAACCAGGTTCTGTTTGGAATCCCACAATGGTTGGGTTCAAGCATGGAGGCCTCATAGTAAGCGTTTCAACACTGCCTTTGCTGTGGAGTGACACAATGTCTCAATTGCTGGTGTGATGATTTGGGGAGCCATAAGATAGTTGGTCACCCCTAATAGTGAAACGAAGGAAACTAACAACTCAGCAATATGTGCCGAACATCCTGTGGCCACATATGTGGCCTCTCATGGCAGAGCTTCTGAAAGGCATTTTAGGATTAGGATAATGCTCGCCCACACAGCAAGGTTTTCCCAGGAATGTCTCCGCCAGATTGCTACGCTTCTTTGGCCTGCCCAGTTGCCAAATTTATCATCAACCGGGCAGCTAGTAAACCAGATCGGATGTCAGCTTCAGCAAAGTACAAGTGTGCAGGATCTACAGGCCCAACTGAAACATTTGTGGGCAAATATACTGTAGGGCACCATACGGAACCTGTATGCCTCCATGCCTAACCATACTACTTCTTGTATGCAGGCTAGAGGCGGCCCAACCTGTTCTGGATCTCTGGAGGCTCCGGGTTCTGGAGCCTCCTTTTAATTGTATAGTTTTTCCCAATATATTTCCTTTCGCTCTAATATTGTAATCACACATTCATTTTCATTAGATTCCACCAACTCCCTCTTGGAGCATTACTTTTTTGTCAGCGAGTGTATTTTACAATACAGTTACATCCATGCACCTATGTAAACTAAGAGATTGTAAGGTAAGCTTCCCATCAAGCATTGAAACAATGGTGCTACTGGTCCTTTTCCAGTCTCTTCCATTTGCTTCACTCTCAGATGTCTGCGAAGAAAGCCAATGGACTATATATTGCCTTTGCTTGTAACAGAAGTGTAGTTAGCGCAGAATAATAGATCGGAAAGCAGAGTCCAGCGGATAACTGGGAAGCGTCAGAATGGAAGTGTCATAGGATCGGTAAGGTATCACTAATTTTACATTGTCAATCGGCCAGCCAATAGCCAATAGCTTTAATAAGTGGCAGACCATGAAATTAGGCTTTACTAACTAATATGTTTCTAATTTCATTTTACTACTTATATGGCTATCAAGAAGAAATTCTATAGTTAATTATGAATATTTATTGTCCCAAGGTGAGGGTAAAGGTTGGACAAAGGGCAGTGTATATTAAAATCCAAAATGTTAAATCTTGTTTCCACCAATAGCCAACAGTAGTGGACAATGAGGCTTCCTTAATACATGTTACATTTTCATTAGATTCTGTGAACATCGCCAACCTGCTGATCTTATGCATACATCACATGGTTACCCCTAACACAATTTTGCCTACGGGCCTCCACCAACATTCCACCATTCATATAGGTATTTGGTGTGAATTTACTATAAGCTCCTTGGTGTTAGAGGGAAACCCTATGAATACCGTCTATGCGTATGCATACAACAGATACATATAGCAAATGTCTATTCTGTAAATTCAGCAATATTCTATATCAGCTCAAAGATACATTTTATGGCAAATCTGACGGTCTTTTAAAATACAGAGTGTATGTTAATTACTGTGGATTTTCAGAAGAACTATAGCAGTGCTGGATTAGAAATTACTTTCACTAACATTATTAGGCAACAGAGCACATAGAAGAAGAAAAAAAGTATTTATTGGACATCAATATATTATTGTCCCTTCTGGAGGAAATGGAGCAATCATGCCTGATTTAAGTGAGAAAATGACCTCCATTTTACAAATGTCAGCTTCCGCACACCAGAAAACCACTGCATCAGAAATAATGAGACAGCCAGTGAACTGAAACTGGAAGAAGTAGATACTGAGATGAAAAGTCCTGTAGTTCTGTACCAATAAATTACTTATATCTAGGGTGGCATTCTAAAGTCCTATAGAAAGTGTATGCACAGTGCCAACAATCTGCTAACAGTGGAGGGAAACATATGATGTTAATTTAACCCTTAGAAGACCGGGCAATTTTCTGTTTTAGCCTTCTCTCCCTGCCTTCCTAGAGCCATAACGTTTTTATTTTTCTGTTTTCTGTTCACATAGCCGTATGAGGGCTTGTTTATTGTGTGATAAGTTGTACTTTCTAAAGGCACCATTTTTTGATGCATACAATGTAGTAGGGAGCTGGATTTTTTTTAAAAATAGGATGGAATTGGAAAAAAAAACCTAAAAATCCTGACTCATGGGTTTTGTTTTAACGGCAATGCCTAGGGGATACAAAACTGACCTGTTACCTTCATTCTCCAGGTCAGTATGATTACAATGATACCAATTTGGATAGTTTTTATTGTGTTTTAATACTTTTTATTGCTATATTCTGACCCCTATGACTTTCAATATTTTTGTCTATGGAGCTGTGTGGGCTCATTTTTTTGCAGGGCAATCTATTAATTTTGTTGATTTTGGGGTGTGTATGACTTTTTGATCACTTTTTATTCAATTTACTTGGTGAAGTGATAAAAGAATGGTGAATTGGCCATTTTGAATTTGTTTTCCATTACGCTGTTTACCATATGGGATAAATATTTTTATATTGTAATAGTATATGCATTTTTGGACGTGGCAATGCCTCTGTTTTTGTAACCGTTTATTTTTATTGTCATTTCGGGGAAATGAGCGATTTAAACTTTTATATTTAAAAAAAAAAAACTAAAAAACTTGACTATAGCAAGCAGTCATTAGATTTCCATTAGTATTCTGCAATGGAATTTGATTCATTAATCCATTACAGAACACACAATTCAGTATATTCCAATGCAGTGCTGCCACCTGCAGGCCGTTGGAATGGAATATACCAGTTGTCACGGCACACTATGCCAAACACCAATTTTCACCACTCATACCTTGGCTAAGTATATGGGCTTGCTTCCCTGTGGGTTGTGTAGGAAGGCGCAAGGGGCCGTCATTGACGGAAGGTATGTGTCACCAAGGTTCCTGGCCTAGGTGATGTAAGAGTCAGTAATTTCAAGGGTCAGAGGCAGCTAGTGCTCATTGACACTGTTTGCTGTTAGTATGGCTGTAAAGCCGATCCGGGCCGGCTCTTACTGGGAGTAGCCAAAGTGCTGGGTGGTTGGCTGCTCCCCACGTCCAGGCCGGTTTTTATTGGCCTGTATCAAACCCGGCCAGCTGGGTGTGGATCACTCCTCTCTGACAGCGGAGCGCTGTCAGTCTCTGTGTGTTTGGGAACTGAGAACTTGTGCCGTGCTAAAGGGCTGAAAGACGCCTGCTGGGAAACAGGCCCTAAAGCTTGCTGTGGACTATGGGTGGAAAAACTGCTGACCAGGTGAAGGCTTTTGTTCTGTGGACTTTTTATGGTGTGAACAAACACCAAGACTGCAAACCAATACTTTTTGTTTCCCCTTATGTGTGAATAAAACACTGAACTGTTTAAGTTAAAGACTTTGTGGTTGCCTCTGTACTGCGTCCGCTAGCCTGTCTACCAGAGCAAATCCCCACAGTTGATATAGAAGGCTGTCCCCAGAATACCCCAGGCTATACAAAGCCAGATACAGTACTCTATCCTATGTGACCCCATCCTTACCTGCTTGGACTTCTACCTATGCTAGGACTACCCACCCACTGCGCAGCAACTGCAGCCAGGCCAATACACTGCTGTACACACAGTAGATTACAATACTACATATAACCAGATTCCTTCAACAGGACAACACGGCAGCTATTAAACTTAGAGGTTGTCTCACTTCAGCAAGTGGCATTTATCATGTAGAGAAAGTTAATACAGACCACTTACTACTGTAGTGTTATAATCCATATTGCTTCCTGTGCTGGCTTCATTCACATTTCAATCTCATTATACAGTATACTGCTCTTCTCCATGGTTACGACTACCCCGTAACCCAGCAGTGGTGGCCATGCTTGCACACTATAGGAAAAAGCTCAGCCTATGTGCACTCCCACGGTCCCTAAAGATGCGGTTCATGAATTCTTGGCAGTCAAGTTTGACATTTTTTTTTAATAGTCCTTTCATCCAGGGAGCTGAATCCTGATGTAATCTCATCAGCCCCCCCCCCCCCCCCCACACACACACACACAAACTCTGTCCACATGACTAGGCGGTTTTTTTAAGACTCTGGCTAGGCAAACACACCCTATGTTTCCTTTGCCCAATCATATGGTTGATGTGTCCTGCCCTTGAGCCAATCCATTGGGTGACTGGAGCTAAATGGGTTTGAGGGTAGAAGGAAAGAATGTGAGGTCGTAAACCACATCTCAGCCAATAACCCTTTGGAACATTAAGCATAAATATAGGAAATACAAAGAGTCACGTACAAATATCTTAGTTCGTCACACCAGGAGGCTCCTATCATTACAAGGTAACAGCTTCCCCAATCTCAGCCGTTACATTTTCATTCGATTCTGTGATCATCAACAACCTGCCGATCGTAATCATATATCACATGGTTACCTCCATCGCATTTTTAGCCTAAGGTCCTCCACCAATTTTATACCATTCAGGTAGGTATTTGGTGTGAACTTACTATAAGCCCATTGGTGCTAGAGGAAAACCATATGAATACTTTCTATGAGATAGACATAGCAAATGTATATTCTGTAAATTCATCTAAATTTTTAACCCTTCGGATGCCATGGTCACATTTAACCAGGGGTTAAATGTTAACCCCTGGACCTCTGCTGTTTGAAGCAGCAGAAACCCGGCGGCTATGGCGCCCACAATAGGGTGCCATATTTAAAGTGACTACTTCCACCATGCATGTACAGCGCTGGCCGTCAAGGAGTTAAATATATACACATGCGGAGCAAACGTTTATTAAAGGAACATTCCAGTGAACTGTCTTTGCCAAGATCTACATATATACTTTACCTTCAGATAATAAAGGTATTATTTGTAATAATTGTATTTTTCATACACTGTAGAATCAAGTGGCTGTTATGTCCATGACAGTTTTTTCAGGTCAGCTTTGTGTCAGCCGTATGCTAATTATTTCTCCCTTTACAAATGTCAGTTGTCATTTCCTCCATGTGGCAAACAGTGACAGTTGGAGAGATGAGTCATGGCTGACCTAAAAATGGGGTTTCTTACAGAACTAATATTCACAGTATACCAGCTGTGACAAGTCCTTAAAGGATGCAATTCCAACGATACCGATATGAAGCGTTTCATAAAGCAGTTTACTGGTATAGCAGCTCATTTCCTCGATTTTATTATAAAAAAAAGTGCTGTTGGACCCAGGATACCATCAACAAGCTGCTGTTCATAAATCGTACTATTGATTGTGTGCACAGTACTGAATAGACGGTCGGCTTGACTGATTCATCAGCAGCTCAACACCTTCATTCCAGCTCATAATCATATTAAAACCCCAGCAAAGTCATAAAAAATGGATATCCTTAGCTGCTAGGCACATAAACACACAAACACTCAGTTCATCCATGCTTAGGCATAGCAGCCACACTCGTAAGAACATGAATACCTATGTGAACACAGTAACGTCTATATACCTAAATAGCCTAAAGGCCAATATACCTTCAAGTGCTGTTGGCCAAACGCTGGATCGGCCAACAACTATCTCTCCCGACTTCCTCATACACATAGACACTTCATTTAGCTGGGCGTGTATGTGTTTTTCTTGGGGAGAGAGAAGAAAGCTACTGCCAGACACCTTAGGTGGCAGCTTAGCTCCAAGGAGAACAAAAGAATCTGGTGAAAAAAATTAAAATTTGCCTGAGGTTTCTCTCCCCCGACCAGGGGCGGATTGGCCATAGATTTTACAGGAAAATTTCCCGGTGGGCCAATGCCCATGGAGCCACCCAAGTCTTCCTCTCTGCCACTGGCCAGGTACATAGTGAGCTCTCAGGGGTATTTAAAACTGTAAGAACCATGTACTCATGTACCCAACCAGCGACCGCACATGCCCTCCTGAATTCAACTGCTGGACAGAAAACGGTATCTATTGATGGCCACCACAGGACAGCTTTTCGTGCAATATATTGTGCTGCACTGTGGTATATGGTTCTGAAGGGACAGTATTTTGTTCAATGGTATTGCTGAACCCGTGTGTTGCCCCACCTTCTGTCAATTTGGACCCATCTACAACATGGACCACTTAAAAAAAAAATTCCAGGCCCACTTTAAGTTCCCAGTCCGCCACTGCCCCTGACATCATCTGCCTGGGGGGAAACTGTAACTCGCCATACATATTAGGTTCACAAATGCACTGTGAACTCCAGTAGTCTGTTTTGGTAGAGGAACAGAGTACTGGAGTTCACCTTATCCAGCATAGCTGGTTACTTCCACGCATTACCGGATCCCATTGACTGTAATGAGATCTGAACAGGGATCTGCCGCTTTCCGGCAAAAATGCTGGCTAATGGTTGGTCAAATAATACTACATGCAGTATTTTCTGACAGGCCGAAAGCTGTTATTTATGCCAGAAAGTGGCAGGATCTCCGTTCAGATCCCATTATAGTCAATGGCAGAATCTGGCTATGCCAGATACGATGAACTCTGGTAGTTCCTCTACTGGAGCAGACTAATGGAGTTTGTGATATAGCATATGTGAACCGAGCCTCAGATTGTTGGCAAGTCATGCCAAAAATGGCTGGCAACAGTCTAATAGGGGCCTTAAAACATAAAAGTGTTGGGGGTCATTTATCAAACTGGTGTTAAGTAGACCTGGCTTAGTTGCTTATAGCAACCAATCAGATCCCTCTTTTAATTTTCCAAAGGAGCTGTCTAAAATGAAAGGTGGAATCTCGATGCTGTGGGCAACTAAGCCAGTTCTACTTTACACCAGATTAATAAATGACCCCCTTTATATCTATGTCTGAGTGGACCAGCACTGTAGTGAATAGGAGCTACGCAAACAACCTAGGGCCAATGTGTACCGAGATGGCACAACCCCTTTAAGATCTGTCAACTGCTTACTTTATTGCTTTTTATTTTCTTACAATCGCAAGGTCAGGGGCGGACATACCACATGTGCAGCCAGTTTAGCTGCACAGGGGCCAAGTGTGGGAGGGGGGCTCTTTCTGACTGGCGGCAGGGCAGCACAAGTGATGATGAGCGCTTCCTATGTGGAAGCGCTCATCCCTATATTTCATCTGTATAACCATTCTCAGGACAGCGATACAGATGGATGCTGCGGCGGGGCAGGGGAGAGGCGTTTCCCTTACCTGTTCCTCTGAGGCCGGTGCAGGCGGCGCAATGACGTCATGTGTGGGACACAGGCCAGAAGAAGCCTGCACCGCTTCACTGAGAGTGTCATGGAGGTAAGTATGTGAGCTTACAGTATTTTTTTTTTAATTAACACTATGCTGTTGCCCAGAATGGGGAGGGGGGGGGGGGAGGAGCCCTATGGGGACATCTACTAGGGGGCATTATACTGGAACACATGGGGGGGAAGAGGTGCACTATGGGGGCATCTACTAGGGAGCATTATACTGGCACACTTGAGGGGAGAGGAGCACTATGGGGGCATCTACTAGGGGCATTATACTAGCACACATGGGGGAGAGGAGAACTATAAAGGCATCTACTAGGGGGCATTATACTGGCACACATGGGGAAAAAAAGCACTACGGGGGCATCAACTAGAGGGCATTATACTGGCACACATGGGGAAGAGGAGCACTATGGGGGCATTATACTGGTACACATGGGGGGAGAGGAGCACTATGGAGGCATCTACTAGGGGGCATTATTTACTAGCACAGATGGGGGAGCACTATGGGAGCATCTACTAGGGGGCATTATTTACTGGCACACATGGAGAGAGGAGCACTATGGAGACATCTACGGGGGGCATTATTTACTGGCACACATGGGGAGAGAGGAGCACTATGGAGGCATCTACTAGGGGGCATTATTTACTGGCACACATGGGGGTGACAGAAGCACTATGGAAGCACCTACTAGAGGGCATGAATTACTGGCACAAATGGGGGGGAGCACTATGGGGGCATCTACTAGGGTGCATTATTTACTGGCTCACATGGGGAGATGAGCACTATGGGGGCACAAACTGGCAGCCCTATATATTTGAATTATACTGACACTATGGGGGAGAGGAGCCATATAAGGGCATCTACTGGAGGCCATATATATATTGCCATTATATAATGTCAAACATGGGGGGCAGTATAGAGAAGTGGGGGAGAGGAGCACTATGACGGAATCTGCTGGGGGGCATTATATAGGGGCATTTTATACCGGCACAGACTATATGTGCAATATGGGGTGGGGATGAGTACTGTAGTGGCATTGTATACTGGCATACATTATGGGGGCACTATGGGGAAGGGGGAGAGGAGCATTATCGGGGCATCTACTTGGGGCACTCTATACTGGCACATTATGTCAGGCACTACGGGGGCATCTACTGGGCGCACTATATAGGAGTATTTTATACTGGTGCAAATTATGGGGCACTAACCTTAGCTCAACTGGGGTCACTAAGAGGGTTTTTTTGGGCACACAATAGGGGGAATTGGCACACATTATGAGTGCACTATAGGGACATTGGCTCTACCGGGGGCACTAAGAGGAGGTATTTTTTGTTTTACTGCCACACAACAGGGCATGTTCTTGTATCATTATTTTTGAAGGACATTATGTTTACACTACTAGTGTCAGGGACACTGTTTCCTGGGTGCAGTTATTTTTTAGGGCACTGTGTGCCAATAAATATTGAAGGGGCACTATCTGATACTAGTATTTTCAGGGGGTTTATCTGTTTCTGCAGTATAGTATTGGGTAGCATAGCGGGCACAGAATTAGAGATGGCAGGATGGTATGTTCAGAACGTTGGAAGATGTTGGAAAAGTAGGAAACTAAGATGTCTGTCAAACTCTGCAGAGGGAAGAGATAGCTAAAAGAAATCATCATGGTGGTCTGGTCTGAAAGAAGAAGACGAGGAAAGAGAAGGTCTACATCTAAGAAGACGTCACTGGATGTACAAGGTATGTGGCGCTGTATTAGGCTACTTTCACATCAGTTAGTGATTCCTGCAGGTTGTTCCAGCAGAGAACAACCTGCCGGGACTCACTGGATCCAGCACTGTTGGATGCAGACAGAATGCCCGTCGGCCCCATTAACCCTAATAGGGTACAGCAGAGATCCAACCACAATCTGGCAAAAATGCTGAGAATTAGCGGGACACACACTACTGCATGCTGTAGTTTGTGTCCGGACAGATCGTAGTGCTGCAGGTATGAAATTGGCCTTACCCTGTATGTTTTGTATTGCTGTATGTAATGTTAGCACAGAATAGCTTAGGTTGAGAATTTGCCATGGGGAGTGGAGGGGCCCAGCCACATTCTTTGCACAGGGGCCCTTTGCTGTCTGTGTCCGCCCCTGCGCAAGGGTAAAACAAAGTTGTAAGTGGGGGCAGTAGCAGAAGAAGCATTTTAATTATGTCAATGAAAGGCTTAACCAACAGCTGGGGCAAAATATATATTAATTTAGTCAAGAGCTAGAGGATTTATTTTGTTATGCAACAGGTTGTACCAGAATTATGAGAAAATAAAAAATTCTACTGATGCCCTTTTACAAAAGAAGTCAAAATATTGGTTTTAGGATTTCTTTAAAAAAACAGAGCCAGAGGGGTTATCTATCTATAGAAGTATAGTTAGTCACTCTAAAGATATTCCTGAGCTTTTCATACCTAGGACTATGCAGGTTAATAGAGGACATCTGCAAATTAATTCTACCATCTGCATATAATAGATATTCATAACTCACATCTGTAAACTTATTTGATAACTTTCTTCCTCAGGATAGGTCATCAGTATCTGATCGGTGGGGGTCGAACACCAGGGACCTCCCCGATCAGCTGTTTTGAAAAGGTACTGGCGCTCCTGTAAATGCTGCAGCCTTCTTGCAGCTTACCAAGCACAGCACCGTTTATTTGATAGCGTCTGTGCTTGGTATCGCGCTCAGCCCCATATACAAGAGGTGGGGCAGAGTTCAGGGAAGGAGAAGGCATGGTTTACTTGTGAAATACATTCACAAATCAACTTTTCAAGAAACTTACGAGGAATGCAAGTAGGTTTTACAAAATAAATACATATTGTAATAATGCCAGTTGTTTGCAAACCTGCAGAACTTGACTATAGTAGTCACCTTTCCCAAGTCCTAACTATGGCTCTTGTTACTCACATACCCCGACAACTTAAAGGAGAACCTATCACCGGGATTTTGAGTATAGAGCTGAGGACATGGGCTGCTAGATCACCGCTAGCACATCCACAATATCCAGTCCCCATAGCTCTGTGTGCTTTTATTGTGTCAAAAAAGATTTTATAGATATGTCTCCTCCATGCTTGAGAGATGAGTCCAGCGTTCTCTGACTCTGAGCCCAGCCACGCCTACTGTGAGGGAGCCCAGCACCACCCCACATCCTCCGAATCTCCTCCTTGCTCCCCGACATCACAAAGCTAGAACGCCGTAATCTCGCGATGCGCGAGCTAGCACATGCGCAGTTCGTTCCCTGAGGCTGTGGCGCAAAAGGTTATTTGCACCGCAATCTGCGACTTTTCCCCACTCAAACCAGGTCTAAAAGAGGGTGTGTGGCATGGGTGGGGAAGGGGCCGGGCCGGCAGGTCCGTCTCTTCATAACTTCAGCAGATACACTGCCTGCTATAGGGGTTATTAAGACTTGTGTCTTAAATGCTGATCTTAATAAACAGTGTTTCTCAGAGCTTTCTACACCTTTGAGTTTATTGGCTTTGCTCAGCTTTTTCAGCATGTGGACTATGGATGAGCGGAAAGTATATGAGATCTTTCTCATGAGCAGATAAAACCTGACGGGCAGAGTGCTCTGAGAAGCGCTACTGAATTATCATAGTTTCACCAAAGATTTTGGTCCCCTTTAAAGGCATAACATAAGAAAAACCATCACAGCAAACACCCAACTATACAAGTTGATAACAGAACCCGATTCTGGTGCAAGTCAGTTACAGTTAGTGAGAAAAAGGCAAGAGATTCCTGTGACTCGTAGAAAATATTTAGAATCAGTGTCCGTCACATGGCATTACTTGTGACATGGGGTTACAGGTGATGACAGACACCCTTTAACGTTTTATATTAGAGCGAAACCTCTTTATGATGACTACCCAAAACTAGATTGAAAAGTAGTCTTCTGAGAGGTGGTCTTCTCAAAGAAGATGGCCAGCATGCATAATATATGATGAAACTAAAATCTGTCCCAAGAAATCTGGTCTGGATAAGGGGTGGTCTTCTTAAAGAGATGTTTGAGGAAGTTTCACTGTATTTGTAATTAAGAGGATTTTTCAATCACTGAGATGACGTTTCTGTGAAAATCACCTCACTGCAATTTAAAGGGTTTCTGTCATCAGAAAAATCGTTATGTAGCTGGCTGACATTAGCGATGTGCTAATGTCAACAGAACAGTAGGACTTATAACTCCCTGCTTGCCGCCGTTCGCACTAAATAATGACTTTTATAATATGCAAATGAGCCTCTAGGTGCTAGTGGGGCGTTACTGCAGCACCTAGAGGCTCCATCCTCTCACCGTTTGGCACGCCCTTGTAAAGGTGATTGACATCCTCGGTCTCCTCCATGCCCCGCAAATCCTGCACCGTCCATTTTAGTATTAGGCGCAGGTGAAGTGAGTGAAGGACGCTCGCCTGCTGCTGTCCTTAAATCACTGCGCATGCGCCTAATACTAAGATGGCACTGTATTTGCGGGGCACGGAGGAGACCGAGGATGTCAATCACCTTTACAAGGGCGTGCCAAACGGTGAGAGGACGAATACTCTAGGTGCTGCAGTAACGCCCCACTAGCACCTAGAGGCTCATTCGCATATTATAAAAGTCATTATTTAGCGCGAACGGCGGCAGGCAGGGAGATATAAGTGATACAGTTATGTTCTGTTTAAATTAGCACATCACTAATGTCAGCCAGGTACATAACAAATTTTCTGATGACAGAAACCCTTTAAGTTATGAAATAGATGCTTTCAGTAAACTGGATTTCCATCTAAGACAAACATAATGGGCATATATCAGTAAAACGTGCATTGGAGTGACAGCATTAGCTCAGAAACCGAGGACAAACTGTCATATTGAAGGTATGTTCAGTCAATAATGTATTGACATCAGTTCTCAGCAAGATCATTTAAAACCAATATTGGCAAAATAATTGATGTCACTTTTGTAGAATGGCCACAGCAACAAAACTGAAAAATGGCAATATCTCTGTAAGTAAAAAAAAAAAAAAAAGCAATTGCCTCAAATTGATTTAAAGGGGTTATGCCATGATAGTACATGACAATCTCTTTCTACGGCAGAAGGGACCCACCGGGATCCAGGGATCTCCCCATTCATTGCTCCAGCTGTTTTCCCTTAAGGCTGACAGCTCAGGGTGTGTCCTTTCTGCCGTAGCTCTTTCCCTGTAAGTGACACAGCTTCTAACAGACAATATGGCTGGTGGCAGTTGAAGGTTTAAACTGAACATGTGCAACCAGTGGGATGGAAAAGAAATAAGGAAAAGAACAAACAGCAGGTGGCGCTATCCAGATACATTTTATTGAATTGCTCAGTGGCTATACTACATTTTAAATTAGATGCAAATACAAAAGTATTCAGATTCACGTGCTGGTTTGAAAAATGTTGAATATTTCTCATGGCAGGACCCCTTTAACTTCTGATTAAACGATATATGGCTACTTAACAGAAATAAAACCTATGTATTGCCTCTAGCAAAGGGAGGGCTGGGTACATGGAAGCACTAAGATGCCATTCTGCCTTGGCAAGGAAGGAAAGTGAACTGAATCTGTGCCCTAGGGTAGAAAAAAAACCTAGCTATAACTCTATGTTGGGATTCTGCATCTTTTTCACACATTTTCTGGAAATACACAGTATCTTCAGTCCATGTATTGGAAAGGGAATATGCTACACAGTGCTGTCAATCAAAGCTGTAAATGATCTGTGAGAAATAAGGCAACCAACTCATTTCAAGATGGACTCCCATGATAGACTGATTAAGTCCAATAAAAGAGAGCATATGGATTCAGTGTGCATGGACCCCGAGACGCAATTAACCAGTCTCCAATCAGTCCTTTATACAGGGTGTATTTATGTCAAAGACTCCTGTCCTACGTTGCCCATGACAGTAAAATAATTTTCAGTGAATCTACCTGCGAAGAAGATAAGCCTAGTCTCACATGTGCGGCGGCTATTCTGGATGAGAATTCTCCGGATCCGGCACTGCCAGATGCAACCAGAATGCCCGCTGGCCCCATTAACTATAATGGGGTCCGGCGGAGATCCGGCTGCAAAAATGCCAGGAAATGCACATGACAGAAACCACTGCACGGTCTGGCTTGTGTCCGGACGGTTCCCGGCATTCTCTGCTGGAAGTGGCAGTCGGATTACAATGCCACAGATAGCCTTGGACAAAGGCAAATAACGAGCACAGAAAGAAGCCACAATATCCAATTCTGATAAAATGGTAATAAGAAAGCAGACTATAAGCATAAAGAATGAGCTTGTTAGAAAGCACAGCAGCATCCCCTGTATATGGACGGGATTAACGCTAGACTACCATCAAAGTAAATCAAATATAATAAAACTAATTATAGTACATATATCTACTAGAAAATACATATACAGGGAGTGCAGAATTATTAGGCAAATGAGTATTTTGACCACATCATCCTCTTTATGCATGTTGTCTTACTCCAAGCTGTATAGGCTCGAAAGCCTACTACCAATTAAGCATATTAGGTGATGTGCATCTCTGTAATGAGAAGGGGTGTGGTCTAATGACATCAACACCCTATATCAGGTGTGCATAATTATTAGGCAACTTCCTTTCCTTTGGCAAAATGGGTCAAAAGAAGGACTTGACAGGCTCAGAAAAGTCAAAAATAGTGAGATATCGTGCAGAGGGATGCAGCACTCTTAAAATTGCAAAGCTTCTGAAGCATGATCATCGAACAATCAAGCGTTTCATTCAAAATAGTCAACAGGGTCGCAAGAAGCGTGTGGAAAAACCAAGGCGCAAAATAACTGCCCATGAACTGAGAAAAGCCAAGATGCCACTTGCCACCAGTTTGGCCATATTTCAGAGCTGCAACATCACTGGAGTGCCCAAAAGCACAAGGTGTGCAATACTCAGAGACATGGCCAAGGTAAGAAAGGCTGAAAGACGACCACCACTGAACAAGACACACAAGCTGAAACGTCAAGACTGGGCCAAGAAATATCTCAAGACTGATTTTTCTAAGGTTTTATGGACTGATGAAATGAGAGTGAGTCTTGATGGGCCAGATGGATGGGCCCGTGGCTGGATTGGTAAAGGGCAGAGAGCTCCAGTCCGACTCAGACGCCAGCAAGTTGGAGGTGGAGTACTGGTATCATCAAAGATGAGCTTGTGGGGCCTTTTCGGGTTGAGGATGGAGTCAAGCTCAACTCCCAGTCCTACTGCCAGTTTCTGGAAGACACCTTCTTCAAGCAGTGGTACAGGAAGAAGTCTGCATCCTTCAAGAAAAACATGATTTTCATGCAGGACAATGCTCCATCACACGCGTCCAAGTACTCCACAGCGTGGCTGGCAAGAAAGGGTATAAAAGAAGAAAATCTAATGACATGGCCTTCTTGTTCACCTGATCTGAACCCCATTGAGAACCTGTGGTCCATCATCAAATGTGAGATTTACAAGGAGGGAAAACAGTACACCTCTCTGAACAGTGTCTGGGAGGCTGTGGTTGTTGCTGCACACAATGTTGATGGTGAACAGATCAAAACACTGACAGAATCCATGAATGGCAGGCTTTTGAGTGTCCTTGCAAAGAAAGGTGGCTATATTGGTCACTGATTTGTTTTTGATTTGTTTTTGACTGTCAGAAATGTATATTTGTGAATGTTGAGATGTTATATTGGTTTCACTGGTAAAAAGAAATAATTGAAATGGGTATATATTTGTTTTTTGTTAAGTTGCCTAATAATTATGCACAGTAATAGTCACCTGCACACACAGATATCCCCCCTAAAATAGCTAAAACTAAAAACAAACTAAAAACTACTTCCAAAAATATTCAGCTTTGATATTAATGAGTTTTTTGGGTTCATTGAGAACATGGTTGTTGTTCAATAATAAAATTAATCCTCAAAAATACAACTTGCCTAATAATTCTGCACTCCCTGTAAAGAACAGGAGCAACAGACCAGAAGCAATACACAATGTAAGGCTGGGTTCATATCACGTTTTTTTTCTCATACGTTTAACATGTACAAAAAAACGTATATATTAAATGGATGCCTCAGACAGATGCTGCGTTTTTGCATCCTTTTTTTTTCTAAGGTATTAAACGGAGGCATAAAACGTGAAGTGAACCCACCGTAAAATATATCTAAACAATTGTAACAAACCAATCATTCCAACTTGGAAAAGTGGCAGAAAACAGCTAGGCACAGTTTTTTTTACCTACAATCTTCCCACAAAGCACCAGTATGAAAAAAATCACTGTCTATATGGGGAAGTAAAAGCATATTTGTAGACATTAGCATAATATGTTGTATTTTTACGGTTCTGCTTTTATTGCAAGAATTCATCTCAAACCACAGACAAGGTTCAATGAAGCCAAGGCTACTGAGTAATGCAAAAGACTTTCAGCGGGGTCTATTGTATCATTATGACGTAGATTCTGCATTGTGCTTATCTTTTTTCATGTTTATTAAATGCCAGACGGACTTCCCGTGCATGTTCTTTCTAGCCACAGACTAAAATGGCAATTTACAGAATGATCTCTCACTCTATTTTCCACAATCCATTCTGTAAAAATGTTTTCAGTTCTCTTGAACATGGTTGCTTAAAATAACAATCTAAAGAAAGGAAAATAGTAGATATGTCTTGCATAAGATTAAAAGCATGTTGGGAAACCAAGGATAAGTGATAAAGGCTTGGTATATAATCCCTCAAATACTTCTTGGCATTGCTGCCCTTGATCTGAAGGCCGGATAAAGCTGGAATAAGCTAGTTGCTATGTATGTCTTGCCTGACAACTCAACTAAGAACTAAGTAGTTATTAGCCGTCAGTACTTAGCAACCAGGCTGTCAGAAATTACTCTGGTGTTCATCTCACTAAGTTGACATTGGGGAATGGGAGACGCAGCTTGGCAAAGGCTAAAGAGGTTACCTCAAGAAGATAACTCTTGCCAATTAGGGTATGGGCAAGTCAAAGACTGTAGTCCCTCTCCCGGGACTCCCCAATGAGTAAGAACAGCCTCACTTCAAGAGTTAAAGCTCATTTAGACAAGTAGATAATCACTACGATTCCAAGGCTAGCGATGGAAGGTTATATACTGTATATATATTCAAGGACTATGCTCCTAAGGGTAAAAGTTAGGGAAGTGGATAGCAAAACAAAGGTGGTGCTTCAGAGTATAGAGAACCTGTAGTTATGTCATGTTATGAACTGGTCTAAAGGATGATCTGTGTTAAAGAAGACCTTTCACAGCTCCTGACATGCCCGTTTTAACCCCTTCAACCCCAAACCAGTTTTCGCTCTTCTGCCCAGGCCATTTTTTGCAAATCTGACATGTGTTACTTTATGTGGTAATAGCTTTGGAACACTTTTACTTATCCAGGCTATTCTGAGATTGTTTTCTCGTGACACATTGTACTTCATGATAGTCATACATTTCAGTCAATATATTTCATCTTTATTTGTGAAAAATTCCCAAATTTACCAAAAAGTTTGAAAAATTCCCAAATTTTCTTATTTCTATTTCTCTACTCTTACAATAGATAGTGACACCTCATATAATAGTTATTACTTTACATTTACCATATGTCTACTTCATGTTTGGATAATTTTGAAAATTACATTTAATTTTTTTATGTTAGAAGGCTTAGAAGTTTAGAAACAAATCTTGAAATTTCTCAGAAAATTTCCAAAACCCACCAGTTCAGGTCTGAAGTCACTTTGTGGGGCTTACATAATAGAAACCACCCAAAAATGACCATTTTAGAAACTACACCCCTCAAGGTATTCAAAACTGATTTTACTAACTGTTAGTTCATGGAAAATGGAGATGAAATTTCAGAATTTCACTTTTTGGGCAGATTTTATATTTTAATCAATTTTTTTCCAGTAGCAAAGCATGGGTTAGAAGCCAAACAAAACTCAATATTTATTACCCCGATTCTGTGGTTTACACAAACACCCCACATGTGGTCGCAAACTGCTATATGGCCACACGGCAGGGCACAGAAGGAAAGGAACGCCATATGGTTTTTGGAAGTTAGATTTAGCTGAACTGGTTTTTAGATGCCATGTCCCATTTGAAGCCCCCCTGATGCACCCGTACAGTAGAAACTCAAAAAAGGGACCACATTTTGGAAACTAGGGTAATAAGGTGCCAGTTTTATTGGTACTATTTTGGGGTACATATGATTTTTAATTGCTCTATATAACTTTTTTGTGAGGCAAGGTAACCCAAAAATGTATCTTTTGGCAAAGTTTTTATTTTTTATTTTTAACAACATTCATCTGACAGGTTAGATCATGTACTATTTTTATAGAGCAGGTTGTTACGGATGCAATGATATCAAATATGTCTAATTGTTATGTTGTTTGTTTCAGTTTTACATAACAACACATTTTTGAAAAAAAAAAATGTTTTTGTATCTCCATTTTCTGAACGCCCTATTTTATTTTTTCTGCCGATCGGCTTGTGCAGGGAAGGGGCTTGTTTATTTCTGGAAGAGTTGACATTTTCATTGGTACCATTTTTGGGTACATATGATTTTTTGATCATTCACTTATTACATTTTATGGGGCAAGGTGACCAAAAAATTGGTTGTTTTGGCGTTTTTTATTTATTTATTTTTACAGCGTTTACTTGAGGGATTAGGTCATGTGATTTTTTTATAGAGCAGATCGTAACGGATGTGGCGATACCTAAGGCTACTTTCACACCTGCGTTCAGGTGTCCGCTCGTGAGCTCCGTTTGAAGGGGCTCACAAGCGGCCCTGAACGCAGCCGTCTGGCCCTAATGCATTCTCAGTGGAGGCGGATCCACTGAGAATGCATCCGCCTGCCAGCGCTCAGCCTTCACTCCGCTCAGTGAGCGGACACCTGAACGCTGCAAGCAGCGTTCGGGTGTCCGCCTGGCCGTGCGGAGGCGAGCGGATCCGTTCCGACTTACAATGTAAGTCAATGGGGACGGATCCGCTTGAAGATGACACCATATGGCTCAATCTTCAAGCGAATCCGTCCCCCATTGACTTTCAATGTAAAGTCTGAACGGATCCGCTCAGGCTACTTTCACACTTAGAAAATTTTTCTAAGTTATAATGCAGACGGATCCGTTCTGAACGGAGCCACCGTCTGCATTAATATGAGCGGATCCGTTCAGAACGGATCCGATCGAACGCTAGTGTGAAAGTAGCCTAATATGTATACTTTTTAATTTTATTTTACTTTTACACAATAATAGCAGTTTTGAAGCAAAATAAAATATATTTTACACCATTTTTATTTTTATTATTTTATGGTGTTTATCAGACAGGGTGGATCATGTGATATATTTATAGAGCCGGTCATAAAGACGGGACGCGGCGATACGTAATATGTGTGTTTTTTCTTCCCTTTTTTATATTATAAATAAGGGGAAAGGAGCTTTTTTTTTCTTTTTCTTACTTAAAAACTTTATTAATTTTATTTAAAAAAATCATTTTTTACTTTATTTTCTTTACTTTATTTCTGACGTTAACTTTTGGGGGTCTGATCCCCTCTGCAATGCATTGCAATACATCTGTATTGTAATGCATTGCCTGTTTGTGTACTAGAGTTAGTAATACACTAACAGGTTGCCTAGGAGACCCAGCCTGAGGCTGGATCTCCTAGGCACCCGTAGAAGGCAGCTCCCGATGTCGTGCAAGTCATTGGGCAGCCTCTGCATGGCATCGGGCTGCCTTCTGACACATCAAGTCCCCGCCACAGCAGCACGGGGACTCGATGCGCTCCCTCACCCGACAGAAACCCCTTCTATATTCGTGGCTTTTACAGCGATGCCAGGCGGATACAGCAGGGGCCCGGCTACCAGGGACTGCCAGACCCCTGCAGTGATCGAGCGCGCACCGCTCCAGTGCCCTCCCCATCACCATGATGTACTATTACGTCAAATTACGGGAACGCAGTGACTTTCATGACGTAATAGTACGTCATGTGTCGGGAAGGGGTTTATAAGTTCATGCATTCCTCATGTAATAACAATTCTGGAGCATCTATTCTTATGGCTCTATGTTGTGTTATTCCTTTAGTAACCAATTGAGGGGGTGTACCTGCACAGACTCACTCTAACCAATCAGTGCTGCCATTTCCAGTCTGTGCAGGTACACGCCCCTCCAACTGGTTACCACCCCTCTGTACCCTTACTGCAGACTGCTAGCAATTCATTCATAACTTCTAGTAGGAATAATAAAGGAATGGCACAACATAGAGCCATAAGAATAGATGATCCAGAATAGTTAATACATGGGGAATGCATGAAGCTATTAAAACAGGCATGTCAGGAGTGGTGAAAGGTCCTCTTTAAGGCCTGGGCTACACTGTGACTTTTTGTAGCGCGACTGATTGATTTTAACTATTTAACTACAGCTGTAGTCCAAATGAATGCACTCAGTTGAATGCCTGTGGACTGCAGCTGTCATTAAATAGTTAAAATAAATCAGTTGTGCTATAAAAAGTCCCATTGTAGCCCAGGTCTAAGACAGGAATCCATTGGCTTATACGTGAGGGTTTGGTTGGAGTCTATTGGAAACAATAATTGGATGCTGTTTTCCCTGCCACATGCTTCACATGGCTCATATACTACAGTAACATTTGCCAGCTGCTACTGTGGCCGCAGTTCCACGAAGCTAATTGTGTCAAACGGCCAACGTGGTTAGAGAAGGATCAGACTGCCATGTCACCGTGGCATTTAAAGTTTCACGTGAGAATATGAACATGTGCTGTATAATTCCATCTACCATTGCTAGTCAGTGAAATGCATACAGTTTTAATTAGCATTGCAAAAGCACATAAAGCCATCACCTCCACTGAGGAGCTTGTTGATCTTGCCATTAATTAAAACCCATTATTCCTCAGAGAAGTGCACGAGTCGCTGGTCAAGATGTCCGTATAGAGCACATTGTTCAACTAAGTCACTTAGCGCTCTTCAGTACAGTGACAAGCGAAAGCAGACTCTATATTTAAATTCTCATTAGCACAATTCACCTTCACAGAGAATATCAATGACTTGTACAGGAGTCAACAAATTACCAAAGAATAACACACCATCCGTGTGACATATATTTTATCCACATGGAGATGATGCATAATTGAATTTCCATTTCTGCATTCCATTCCATAAGGGGCCTTCTTCTCTTTCTAATCATAAAACAGCCTTATTTTGCTTTGGAATCTGAACAGAATGGAAGGAAATAGGCTAAAATCCTCCTTTCCTCTTCCTTTCCAGAAGAACATTGTAATTGTCACTCTGCCCTGTTCGTTTACTCTGTGCATGAATTATTCATTGTGTGCCAGTCCTCTCCGGTGACTTTGGCTACTGGAGGACATCAGATTTAGAACACATTTGACAAGTACAAACAGACAAGCAATCTTTATCTGCAATGTAAAAGATGCTGGAATAATAAATAAAAATTTTAAAGTAAATTGAATGAAAATGATATAATATTTTGTCTTCTGCTAAACCTGTAGATGCACCTTCAAAAATATATATTCATAGAAAATGTTCCAATACATTACACAACCACTATTGCTGACAAATATCTAAATTTGGGAAATGTGGAAATTTACTTGGGTAAAGAAAAAAATGTTTGTAGAGGTGCCCAATAGCTGTACAGATGCCCAATAGACTGGCCCAACAGAGTACCAGAGGATCCTCCGGTGGGCCCAAGTTCTGACAATAATGGACCCCTAATAAAAAAGGGCCCTTAAAGTCACATATACACGAAGGGTTGGCCCTCAGAATTATTTCCTTTGGTGGGCCGAGTGAATTCAGTTTCATGCTGGCATAAATCAATTACTTCTGACTTCCCAATACACATGAATGCATGGTTCGAAAATTGTCTATCTTCACTGGTGAATAAAATAGCCAATGCTTTAATTCACGCAAAATTTAAAACAATCCACATCATGGCAAACACACTTATGGTGGTGACCCATCTCGTGTGAGAATAAAGGATTGGGTATTTAGAAAACCATATTGAGAACAGATGATGTTGGCAGAGAGTTGGCACACCCCCATGAGCATAGTCGGCCCGTTTCGCTGGTATCAGGACTGTGAAACTGGAGTTATACCTTTAATTTTTTAGAGCTCCTTTGGAAAATTAAATGTGGAATCTGTTTGCTATGAACAACTAAGCCAGTTTTACTTTACACCAGTGATGATAACTCTCCCCCATAGTGTTGGAGTAAGTTTTGAATGATTGAAGTATGGAAAAATCGAGGATTTGGATTCAGAGTCAGAAGTTTGGCTAACCAACTCCACAGCTCTGCTATTACGTGTCTAGACATGGAGTGGGCAGGGAAAGGGCTTTTTTTATGGAGTAGAAACTGGTCTATGTCTATGCCAGCGAGGGAGATAGCGTAGATATAGAAGAGGTAGTGGATCTGCCAAAGTTATGTAGAGGCCGATAAGAAGACACCAGTATTTTAGAAAGTGCATGCTGGTCAAGTTATACCTCCGGCTGGAGGGAAGGGGGTTAGGTCAAGAATTTGGCATGGGGGGGGGGGGGTTAAATTTTTGCCTCAGGCAGCACAAAGGCTATGTGCTTCCCGGTCCGTGGCCAGAAAGCATTGAGGGAAGGAGGGGCCCAAGCTGAAGTTTTGCACCAGGGCCCATAGCTTTTAGCTACGCCCCTGCCACAGTACACAATCTTGCAAGGGAGTACAAAGAAAAAACTTGCAAAAAGATTATATAAAAAAAAAATGAAAATTAAACAGAGAAAAAATGGAGAGTGTTGATATGAAAACAGAGCCATACCGGACTACATGCTGTGTGGTATTGGAACTCCAGTCTATTCACTTCAGTAGAGCTGAGCTGCAATACCAAACACAACCCATAGACACCTACGGCACTGAAAGAAAGCAGCTTACTGGTTCTATTCCTATGCAACCCCTTGAAGAATCCAGTGGTCCTCAGAGCCCAACACAGCATGTCCAAACAATGGTGCCGAGAAATTAGCTTATTCACATAGTAACATATACAATCGGGTCCATAAATATTGTGGGAGGCACATATACAAACTGTTGTAATTCCTACACCGTTCTCCTGATTTGGATGTAAATACCCTGAAATTAAAGTTGACAGTCTGCAGTTAAAGCACATCTTATTTGTTTCATTTCAAATCCATTGTGGTGGTGTATAGAGCCAAGAATGTTAGAATTGTGTCGATGTCCCAATATTTTTGGACCTGACTGTATATCTGGTGAAATGCATATCATTTAGGTGCAGCAGACGTAGAAGTTGCTGCTAGGCACCTCTCGCAGTTTCTCAGGCATCAAACATTTGAAGGGACATCAGAGAAAAATCTAGTGTAAAGCACATGTACATGCTTCATAACTTGTTAGGGTGATATGTCTACAATGCACCTATTAATATCAAATATTAACCCAGTTGATCAAAGTGCTATCCACAATTTCAGTACATAAATTCTACAGGGAAACTTTTTTTATGGAAAGGAGAGCAATTTGACAGCATTGTTCTCGACTCCAAAGCTTCCTTCAATCTGAAAAAAGATCTTCACTTTTATATTGAAGGATAGGATGACAATTACCCCCAGAAAATCATGGGCCATACTATGGCCTGTTTCTGCAGTACATGGTTTTAATGTCTCTTCAGACAAATTATGACAAGCTGACAAGATGGAAGCTGACAAGGACATGTCTGTTTTTCTTGAGAATATAGTAAATCCTGAAATATCAGTAGTATCAGAATTAAAGGAAGACAAGTAAGAAAAGGAGCATAAATAAACTATATATAAAGCCAACCTATGCAGTTGATTATTCAATTTGTGGAGCTATTGGGAACCAGTAACCACATACAACCTGAATTAACTCTACCAGAATAAGGCTTCATGCACATGGCAGGATTATGGCTGTGTCTTGTAATGATCCTTAGCATTCCACCCAAATTCTGTAGGTCCATATTGTACATCTGTGTACCTCCAATTTTGTGAAAAGGCTTGTTTTATACGGATACAGTGACATGCCATATTATGGAGGTCTTATCTCCTAGAGGGATTGCTTCTAGGAAAGAATATGATACCTCAAGGAGGCACCATGGCATTGCCACACTAAGTGCCTACAGGATCAAAATATGGAACTGTAGGTCCATAATTCTGTTTGCGCTTTGCTATGACCGTCTAGTCCACACATGCTCAACCTGCGGCCCTCCAGCTGTTGTAAAACTACATCTCCCACAATGCCCTGTTGTAGGCTGATAGCTGTAGGCTGTTGGGGCATGCTGGGAGTTGTAGTTTTGCAACAGCTGGAGGGCCGAGGGTTGAGTATGCCTGGTCTAGTCAATCCTTCATTTGATGAATTAAAATCCATCAGGGGCACATTTTGTCTAAAGGGCCCCTGTGCAGGTGTACAGGCTGCCCCAATGGTATGTCTGCCCCTGTTTTATCCCGCTAATAAACATGAATCATTGTACTGTGAAATACAGACCACTGATATCAGTAGATATCAGTGCTGAGACGCAGATTGAATCTAAAATAAAAATATATTGGTGATAACAGGCCAAGGTACAGATGATTTCCCACAATTACCTGGCCTACAATCTCACCTCAGTATATCTAGGAGAAATCTACTACATCTATTTGATTTTATTACAGCATTAGAACGGTATAGGCTTTACGAAATTGAAGAGAAATACAAGCGCCATACCTCATCAAATCTGAATATTTTCGCCTGTAGCGTGGGAGTGATTCATATTTCTCTATCAACGGCGCATTGGGGTTATTTTTCTTTATATTTAGAATCACACAAATCCTATTGCTTTTCTTTCTTTCTTTTCAGTAAATTACTCTGATGACATTTAAAATTAGGAACCCATAAAGAAAAGTTGCTATTTTTTAAGAAAACATAGGCTGATAAAGCTTCTATTGCTTCCATACAGTCTTCTCAATATACTTGTAGGAGAAATAAACAAGATTAAGGCTAGGTCTACACAACGACAATAAGTTGCGCGACACATAGGGCACAACTACACTGCAAAATGTGTTGCGTGACTTTTTGTCGCACCAATGTCGCGCAACAATTTTTATAATGATAGTCTATGGTGTTGCACTGTAACAGTCGCAGAAAAATCTATTTAGAATGTCGTGTCGCAGTCGCAGCATGTTGCATGTGCAACACCATAGACTATCATTATAAATATTGTTGCGCAACATTGGTGCGACAAATGTCATCGTGTAGACCTAGCCTACGGGTATATTCCCATGCGACAGACTAGCTGCCACAATTTCTGTGACTGACCCCTTCATTAGAATAATTTAGATTTTGACCACAAAAATTTGTGCATCCAATCTATATGAACAAATACTCTGAAAGACAGTTCACCAATATTCCAGATTAGGGAAATTAAAGAGGATTGTCGGTTTTAGATGAAAAGTTTTTTTTCAAGAGTCCTATATTAGGCTACTTTCACACTCGCGTTTTGGCTTTCCGTTTGTGAGATCCGTTCAGGGCTCTCACAAGCGGTCAGAAATGGATCCGTTTTTGCCCTAATGCATTCTGAATGGAAAAGGATCCGTTCAGAATGCATCAGTTTGCCTCCGATCAGTCTCCATTCCGCTCTGGAGACGGACACCAAAATGCTGCTTGCAGAGTTTTGGTGTCAGTCTGCTGAAACTAAGACAAACAGGATCCGTCCTGGCACACAATGTAAGTCAATAGGGACGGTTTTCACTGACACAATCTGGCACAATAGAAAACGGATCCGTCCTCCATTTCAATGGTGTTCAAGACGTATCCGTCTTGGCTATGTAAAAGATAATACAAACGGATCCATTCTGAACGGATGCAGTCGGTTGTATTATCTGAACGGATCCGTCCATGATGGATCCGCACAAAACGTGAGTGTGAAAGTAGACTTAATTACCTATCCTCAGGAGAGGTCATCAATATCCTATAGAGAGGGTCCAACTCATGGCAGCCCCAACTGATCAGCTGTTTGAAGATGCTATTGCACTCTAGTCTCTAACTAGGCCAGCAACGTCACATTCATCAGTCACATGGCCTTAGCGCAGGTCAGACCCATTCAAATAAATGTGCCTATGCTGAAATACCAAACACAGCCGCTATACAATGTAAAGGTAAGCTGTAAGCTATTACAGTCCAGGGCCATTCAATAGGACTAAGCTGGACATAGGCCATGTGACCAAAGACATCACTAGTCTAGGAAGAGGCTATAAGACTCAACAGAGCACTACAGCCTCTTCAAACAGCTGGATGGCAGGGTGCCAGGATTTGGACCTTCAACTATCAGATATCGATGACAAAAATTCGATTCGGCCAGTTAGCAAAATTGCGATAAAAAAAAAACGTCTATTTCCAGGCTGCATAGAGCCTTTATAGTGGTGTAGAACACTGTGCCTTGCAGTAACACGCATAGGGAGTCTGCTGTGGTAGGGAAATTATACTGTGAGTCCGTATGACATGCAGATGACAGGTGTCACTCTTAGAATCACTGCACACTTCACTAATTTGGCAGTCACGGGGCCAAAACTGACCAAATAACTCATGTATGAACTCAGCCTTACAGGTCGATGTTAGCGCCAAGAAGAAGCGCGCTCCTTTTACACCGTCGTCAGCAGATTCCACATAGACGTCTACAGAACCTGTTCTATTAAACGTCAGCAGTAAGTTTGTGTTGACGTCACTGATTAATTTGCCCTTTCTCTGATCCGTCAGAACAATAACCCACAAAAAACGGATCCTGTCTGTGGAGCATACGCCTTCACTTGGTCAGCATTTGCTCAGTAAACCATGAGTATTGGTAATGCCCAAAAAAACAGGAGTGGATCTAAAACAGAGATGACACGTGAATGGAATATTTGCATGTGTGTTTTGTACCCACTCCTGCTTTTGGCTACCAAATCATAAGCCAATTCTGATGCGACCGTACAGGCAGGGCTGGTGCAAGGATTTTTGCCACCCTAGGCAAAAGCAAATTTTGCCGCCCCCTTGACTCCGCCCATTGACCACACCCTTTACGCGCCCCTTTTTCAGCCACCTATTGCATGCAACTTTTAACTATGGTCGTCGACCCTGTGCCAGTCTATGGTCATGTACCCTGTGCCAGTCTGACTATGGTCATGTATATATAATATCCAGCCATTGTCTGCCACCTAGTACCATTCCCAGTGATGCCAATCACTCTGCGATGTTCAGCAGGTTGGCACACCAAACACGAGCAGTGCCACCTATTCACTGCCAGGCGCCATTCAGCCACTCTCTGAAATCCTGTGCCACCAGGGCAACATAAAACAGTATGCTGCCTTCTGCCCTCTGCCAGTCTGGCACTGTCCTGCACCCTGTACAATTCAGAGCCCTTTAGACAGTCTGTGCCACCTATTAGGCTCCATGTGCCATTGCTCGGCACCCTGTGCCAGTCAGAATCTATGGCCCCTAGTCAAGCAGCAGGTGTGCCCTGACCCCTGTACACAAGTGGGTGCCACCCTGTTGCCAGTCACTGTCCTGCAGCCTCTGACACCCTAGTGCAGGTTGCCAGGGGTGCTCACCAGGTTCTGCTTCTCGCTGAGCTCCAGGTCCACATTGCCTTGGCTCTTGCCAAGATCATGTGTCATCGGCACGTGATCCCGCAAGACCCACCTCTGGGATCAAGTGCCTCTCTCCTCCCCCCTCCATGTGCCAGTATCATGGCGCCAATAGCCCCCCCCCCCCCCGTGGCAGTAAAGTAACAGTCCGGTATTTAAAAAAAACCAAAACTTTTATACCTACCTCCATGTCAGCGATGCAATGCAGGCCTCTTCCTCTTCCTGTGTTCCCACCAGCATCTTGTGTTGAAGATTTGGTGCTCATGTTCTTATTTAGCCTGTCTTTCAGAAAAGTTTGTGATGGGATTTTTTAAAGTAACTGGCTGTACAGCTCTCATAGCTGTGTGAGTAAATGCCTTGCCTCTGATGTGAAAGGTAGTGAGTTCGAATCCCAGGAGAAACTTTTCTGAAAGACAGACTAAATGAGATTTAAACACACCAGGGTCTCGTAGCTGCGTGCCGCTCGCTTTGCCCAAAGTGACTGAACAAACTCATGCTCGCATTCGCAGAGCATCCAGCCGCCAAGTACAGGAACAGAAGGAGTCAAGGAGATGATGTCAGATGATTCACAAGTAGTGGGCGGGGGCGCAGGCGGCGGCCGGGTGCTACTGCTTGGGATTCGGCGACATAGTGTGGAGATGGATGATCTAATCTGATGCATCAGGAATTGGTGGGTGGAAATCCTGGCTGATCCACGCCTGATTCATCTTGACAAAAGTAAGTCTCTACACATTTTGGGTGGACAGGCGAGTTCTTCTTGAGGTAACTATGGCCCCCGCCGCACTAAACACCAGCTGTGATGCCACACTACTGGCCGGGCAGGACAGCTTTTCCAGGGCAAACTCGTCCAGTTGCGGCCACAAATCCAGTTTGGCTGCCCAGTAGTCCAGCCGATCTTCTATGACAGCTGGCAGGGTGCTGTCAAAGTAGGCCACCACCTGCTGGTTCAGGTCCTGCTCCAGGTCTACCTGCTGCTGCTGGTGAGTAGTTTCTTCACTATGCGGGTGAAGAAAGCTGCTCATCAGCGACTCTAGACTCAGGCTGCTGGTGCTGCTGTCACTTGTTGAAGATCCAGTCAACCAATCAAGAACCTCTGGGTTGCTGGTCAAGACACAACCGCTAGCTTACATGTGGACCTGAGGCCTCGAGAAGAAAGCCAGGCTGCCATGTCCCCTTACTTAGCTGCGACCTGTGCCTGCACCAGAATCATTTACGCCTCTGACACTCCCCTGTGCAGGGCCTGGCACTTCTCTGTCTGACATACTTTTAGCTGAACTAAATGAATTAAACGCAAATTAAAACACCCATAAAAGCCCCAAATATATATTTCTTTTTTACTGAGATAGGCAACTAAAGGATTTGAAATTGGCAACAAAATGATTTCAGCGTAAATAACAGCAAAAGTGAACTGCGTATATATTTCTCATATTGGAAAAAAATAGGCCACTAAACGATTTCTAAGTAAACAAAAAAAGTGAACTGTGAATATTTTTCTCTTTTTCTCTAGAAATATGACAATAAACGCTTTTAGCGCAAATAACACCAAATGTGAACTGTGTTTATTTTTCTCCTATTGTAGTGAAATATAACAATAAACGCTTTTAGGGCATATAACAGAAAATATTAACTTAGTCTATTTTTCTCTAGAAATATGGCAATAAACGCTTTTAGTGCAAATAACACGAAATGTGAACTGCGTCTATTTTTCTCATATTGTAGTGAAATATGACAAGAAACGCTTTCAGCGCAAATAACACCAAATGCGAATTGTGTCTATTTTTCTCGTATTGTAGTGAAATATAACAAGAAACGCTTTTAGCGCAAATAACACCAAATATGAACTAAGTCTATTTTTCTCTAGAAATATGGCAATAAATGCTTTTAGCGCAATTTTAGCCGCCATTGTAGCCGGCTAGCTGCCATGTTAGGAAAAATTGAGATTCATTCAGAATCAAATTTTTCCTGAAATTTGGAACAAATTCAACTTTATCAGCTTCGATTCGCTCATCTCTATCGATGACGTATCCTGAGTATAGGTCATCAGTATTAATCTCCTGGAAAACCCTTCTAACAGTGCTTGATTTCTATATCAACTAAAAGCTATCCAACTTTTTAAAAGACCTTAACCCACATTTATGAAAAATTATATTTTAACCAATTTGACAGTTGAATTTCATAAATATGGCTAAGCTAAGTTCACATCTGTGTCAGACATCTAAGAGTGGCCGAACCCACGTTGGTGATCATACTTACCTGGTCCTTACTTTCCTGGGTCCTGGGCTCCTTCATTCCCCAACCTCTTCTGCTTCTCTCAGCTCCCTGGATGTAAACTTCCTATTTGACACTGCTACAGCCAGTCGCTGACCGCAGAGGTGAACTGCTCTCCTTGTGTCACAAGTAGGTCACCGATGCGGCCAGCGATTGACTGCAGTGGTGTCACACAGGAAGTTTATATCCAGGGAGATAAGGGAAGAAGAAGAGGCAGAAAAGCAAACGAGCCAGGACCCAGCACCCGGGTTAGCCATGTCTGGCCACTTGAAGAGGTCTGAAAATTGGTGAAAGAGGTGTGTTCCTGTAAATAATTCTGGCACATCTGAAGCCAGCGGGGATAGATTTAAGATAATATATCACCAGTGACCTTCCTATCCAACTGTTTGCATAATCACGTAGCTGTAGTTTACCTGATAAAAATGCTATTTTTCTTTTGTTGATTTGAGGCTCTGTTCTCGGGTTATGATTAATTTTCTTAATATGTAATTTAGGCCATTGTCGCGATGAGGGCAATGCATTGCTGTTTTTGCACCCAAGTTCCACTACTTTCTGTAGTCAGCCCCTCTGTCACATCAGCCAGATGCCGGAAGTCAGACCTCCACCCATCAGCCGATTCAAGAGGTGCAGATGCTCCGTTTAGGTGCTTTCTAGGCCAGTGACGTCACTTTTATCAGTCACATGGTATAGACACAGCTCAGTCCCATTCCAGCGAATGGAGCTGAGCTGCAATACCAAGCACAGCCACTGTCTAATGGACGATGTGGTGTTTGGTACGCTGTGAGGCCACAGTATTCACTTGAGCACAGCAGCCTCCTCAAACAGCTGATCAACGGTGGGCCGGTTGTTGGACCCCTGCATATTTGATATTGATGACCTATCCTGAAGATCAAGGAACACTCCTTTAAACTATTTTGCGTTTTTGTGGCTTTTTTGCACATATTTTTGGTGTGGCTTTTGAAAAAATACCAGCTCCAGATGTAAGCTAAAAGCCTATGGGAAATATGAAAAGCAAGACATTTTCAATTTGATAGTTTTTTTTTTTCATATGTCTGGTGGTTTTTAAAAACACAGCATGTTCCAATGTCATTTTTGTCCAGTTTTTCCATCTCCTGTGTAAGAAAAAAAACATTAAAAAACATTATCTACATAAGAAAAGGCACAAAAAAACACTAGAAAAGAGCATGCTGTTTTTGTGGTGTATTTTAGTGGTAAAACCACCTTCTCTGGACTGAGAGCACAACACTCTGCAAGTATCATGTTGAAAGGTTTTTCAGATCCGTTTCCTGTGATGAGACAAGACACAGTATCTTGATGGATTGTTCCAGTTGCCCATGAAAGGCCCTCATTATATTTTCAAAGCTCCGCTGCTAAAACACACTTTCCAATATTCACATTGTAAAGGTGAAGAGAGGCAGTTTCCTGGGTCAGTCTTTGGATCAAAGAACCTTGACACAGTTATAAGCCATGAAACAATGTTCGTTTAGATGTTAATCAGATCATGGTCCATGGCTTTGTAACCCTGACATAACTTTTTCCCTAGAATTGGCACAGATCTCAAACTTGAGAAACCACTTCCTTTTTCAATAAATATCACAATTAACCTTTTCTAAAATCAAGTGATTGTTTCCATGATGTGTTTCATCAAGATATCACTTCCTTTTCAGTGAAGAGCTATATTTTGCCCAGTTGCCTGCAATTGATAATTCCTAGAGGCAGATTCTAAAGCAAGGATCAGCAACCTCCGGTACTCCAGCCGTTCTGAAACTACAACTCCCAGAATCCTCCCTTCTCTTCTATGGGAGTTACAAATACAGCAAATTAAGTGTGCATGTTGGGGGGTTGTAGTTTAAAAGCAGCTGAAGGTTGCTGATCCGTGTTCTAAAGTAATAAGGTTGCAGACACATGTAGCAGCTCCAGTCCAGCTAAGAGGTGGCCGGGATGTGGGAGAGAACTATGCCAACAAGTGGTTATACCAGAATTCAACACTATTTTTTAAATTAATGTTTTTGAAATGACACTTTTCAAATGACTAGTGTGTATCTGCAAAAGCCACATAGATATTAACAACTATTTGAATGAGAAACCCCAAAAATGACTGAAATCTGGCATTTGAGCTATGTTTAACCCTTTAACAGCTGCTACACTTCTTATGGACTAGCAGCTTTGCATATGAGAAAAGCAGCTGCCCATATAGAAGACATCATATCAACACATTAGAGAGAGGGCCACAGGTTATGTCCACTGCCATTTAGAATTAGCATTCATGCCATTGACATGTAGTCAGAAGACAGCCTGTCTATTCAGCACCGCTAATTAACAGTATCAGCCACAACCAGTGTCAATGACAGTCCGCGATAAAAAGTAACAACCTTCCATAATTGCAATCCTCCAGTTATAACCCAGATTTGTGATAGACACACACCACATTCACTTCGCTTACAGGCTACATAATAACAAATTTAAATCTCCCCAGAATTCAGCTCAGTTCCTTGTTTGTAGGAAGCAGTCAACAGGAGATTAGCCGGCAGTGTTTCATCTATACAGAGAAAGATGCAACTAAGGGGAGCTAGCTGCATATGTATTTATACTGCTTCCATTCACTTTTGTATAAATATGTATATAGTGAGTTCCCCCTAGTGACGGCTGCAGGCAGCCACAATTTTCTCATTAAATTCTGAGGCTGCATGCAGGACACTATGATGACACTGTGTGAGAGGGAGCACCCTGCTAGCATTATTGTTTCCTCAGCGTACTCTGCTGACAACATACACTTTATGGACAAACATATTGGGACACACCTCATATTCACTGAATTCAGGTGTATCAATAAAAAATTGGGCTTGCAATGGCCTAATTGTATTCCAGTGTGGTACTGTAATAGGATGGCACACCACTGCAACAAATCAGTTCATGAAATTTCTGCCCTCCTGCCCTCACAATTAACGGAGAGTGGTATTACTGTAAAGAGGAAGTTATTAGGAACCACAACCAATCGACCATGAAGTAGGTTACAGAATAAGGTTGCTTTGTCAATTCAATAACTGCGGAGTGCAAAATCACTTCCAGCATTAACATCAGCACAAAATCTGTGCACCAGGAGCTTCATGGCATGGGTTTTCATGGTCGAGCAGCTACATGAAAGCCTTTTATTATCCAACATGAAATGTGTTCTTTGACGTGATGAATAATGGTTCTCTATCTGGCAGTCCGATTGACGAGTCTGGGTTGGGAGGATGTCAGGACAATGTAACTTGCCTTACTGCTTTGTGCCAACTGTTAAGTTTGAAGAAAAAAGGCTAATGATATGGTGTTGTTATTCAGGGGTTGGCCTAAGCCCATTAGTTATAGTGAGGGGAAATACTAATACTTCAACATACTAAAACATTTTGGACAATTGTATGGACCCATCTTTGTGGGAACTGTTTGGAGAAGGCCTTTTTCTGATCCAGCATGACATGCACAAAGCAAGGTCCATAAAGGCATGGTTGGGGAGTTTGGTGTGGAAAAACTTGATGGGTCTTCACAAAGCCCTGAATTCAACCGCAACAAACACCTTTGGGATGAACCAGAATGGACACTGAGAGCCAAAATCCCATCCAATAGTGAGTCCAACCAGTGTCTGACCTCACAAATGCTCTTCTCGATGAATGGGAAATGAGTCAACAGACACACTCCCAAAACTTGTAGAGGTCCTTCCTAGAAGATTGGAAACTGTTTTAGAAAGGGATTTCATAAAATTTTCTGTAGGTGTAATGTGTAGGTGTCCCAATACTTTTGTCCATATAGTATAAATGAAGTACACACTGCTGGCACTGGTTTTTGGGGACGTTCTGCAGACACAGTTTTTGTGCCGGACACTGCTCTAGCATTAACTATTGGGGAATTATTTGGCATAGATTACATGGGACCATCTACTGGTTACTCGGGGGCAATGGCACTGTTAATGATGTCACTGTTAAAAGTGGAGTTAAGGAAGACAATTTGGATATTGTTATATGGCTTATGGGCTGTAGTTGTTACAGACAGTGGTTGGGGCCCACTGTGCAAATTAACCAGTTTGGCTTTGGAGTAAACCTAAGGGCGTTGTCCAGGCAGCTCCCTGGCATTCACCCTTTAACCAATGTACAGGGATCTGGACTTCGCCGCAAGGAACCAACCAGGCCGCTACCTCCTGGAGTAGACCTGGTGTAGCTGGCTGGTGATCCACGGGGGTCAGAGACACCAGTGTGAAGCACCAAGAACAGAGGCAAAAGCATAGACTGAACACAGTTCAATAGTCAGGGCAGGCTGAGTACTTGCGTATTCCAAATAGCAATTCCGAGGTTAGGGCAGGATGAGTACACACGTAATCTAGGTCACAGTTCCAAGGTCGGGACAGGCAGCACGGAGCAAAATTGGAAGACAAACAAGGTTTAGTACACAGATATCCAGATGAGATCACCTTCACTGGTTACTAGCAAGAATAACCTCAAAGCTCAGGTGATGAGGTGGAACCACAACCCAGCTAAATAGGGAGACTGATCAGCAACTTAATCAGCACATGGACAGCGGGAAAGCATTAACTTTCTCAGTGCTGAAGAAAAGTTCACAGAGCTCTAATCCCAATTCACACAGGGAGAGCAAAGAAACGTCCGCACCTGCCAGGGACAACAACACCGTGGCGGGCACGGACCACCATTGTGACAGAAGTTATGAGTGTGGTTTGCATACAAAAAAAATTCTAGGGCTTGTGTTGAGACACCTCAAGTCTAACCATGAAAATCTTTACTAAAAGATGACCTCTATGCTATTAGCTCTGTCTATTCCTTTCATGTTGGGACAAATTTATCTAAACCACTCTATGGAAAGCAACAAGTATATTTGCCGAAGCTTATAATTCACTAATCTAGATTTCTCATCAAGAATACAAGTCAAAATTTTAATCAGAAAAGTCAATTGCATTCTCCAAGTGATAATGAATGTGATGGCAGAAATGGGATTAATCAGTGGGACATAAATTAGCATATGATGTCATCCTGCTAAAATAATACCACCTTAATTTCTATAGCAGACAATAAATTGTCTATTTAGAGCATCTGTTCTTTAATAACTGAGGACATGGAATATTTATGGACTTTCAATACCCCAAGGAGTTCTGAAGATACAAGTGTTAATTAAGTGCTAAGTGGCATCTTTTAAGAGTCTCACAAAAGAAGTAACACAATCAACAATAGTCGACATCTTGATACAACATTCAAATCTAATGACAGTAAAAGAAAAAGAAAACTCGACCACAAAGAAAACCCCACGATAGTAATAATTTGACATAACTATTTATTTAACTTTATTCACATACTACTGTATTTACCGGTACATAATGGACAATATTTTGTGAACAATGAGAAAGATTTACTAATCCTATAGATAGCGTAAACTTAAAACGGCTGTCTAGACCTGCATGAGATACAGTATGTCACAAGGGCTCTGGCTGGCTGATAAGTGTCGTAGACACTTTTGTCTAAATTTATACCATTTAAGTTTATAGATTAGTTTTGACGTGATTGTGACAAAATTTTGGTGCAAATGTGGTCTCTTTCCTGTCAAGCCACAAGCCTTTTTTCCCATACCATATGGGGGCTCGGCAGAGATAATTTCTCTCAACCTAGATGTGCCAAATTGTGCCAAACTGGACCACATTTTGGCACAATTACGACAAACTCTAAGTGCACTTGCATTGGTAAACGTTGGCTAATATTTATTTTATGTTGCTTTTTATACTACTGCAATTTATGTGCATAAAATTCACAACTACAGGTTGTCCAAAAGCTCAGCAACTGGGGGTCGGTTATCATCTCATGCATGTATTATTGGAACTAGCCATCTGCTGGCTCACGGAACTATTTTATGCAAGCAATTCTCATATATGTGTTGGCGTACCCTTTCTCTCACACAACAAATGTAAAATATTGTTCCTAGTATCTGTGTGTGAGAGTGGAAAATTTGTTTGCAAGCTCTAGCGTATGTTATGTGCAGCGGGTGAGAACCTGCCCCACGTGACCAACTCCCTCTGAGGGCAATGTCTAAGCAGACCCCTCATTCTCAGGGCCGGCGTCAGCCCCCGGCAAACCCAGGGGACCACTCAGGTCTATTCTGAAGATCGCTGAATGGGGAATCCCCCAGTGTTACTGAACAGTCAGGACTCTAGTTCCCGGCTTAGGAGTCCCTGCTCTGATTCTATATATGGCTATGTCCATATAATATGGAGTCAGTGCTATGAACATGAAGGGGGTATCCCCAAGAATTAACATTATGCTTGGGGACACCCAGTGTATTTAAGTCTAATTTAGCCTCCATTTCTAAAATGTTTTTGTCAGGATTTGAACTCACAACCTTCTACATTAGAGGCAAGAATCTAAACCACTGAGCTATGAAGCTCAATGCTAAACTGTGCAAGAAAAACCTCATAGTAGTTTTTCATGCATTAGGTATTCCTGCATAGCAGAAGTATAATTTTATATATTTTTTTTAGTAATTGTAAAAAAAATTATGGCACAAATAAATGTGTAATTACTAATATATATATATATATATATATATATATATATATACAGTCATGTGAAAAAATTAGGACACCCTTTGAAAGCATGTGGTTTTTTGTAACATTTTTAATAAAAGGTTATTTCATCTCCGTTTCAACAATACAGAGAGATTAAAGTAATCCAACTAAACAAAGAAAACTGAAGAAAAGTCTTTTCAAGATCTTCTGTAAATGTCATTCTACAAAAATGCCTATTCTAACTGAGGAAAAAGATAGGACACCCTCACATGTATTCCCTCTTAAATTGGCTCAGATCTCACACAGGTATATCACACCAGGTGCACATAATTAGTAGATCGTTACTCTGCATGTTGAATGAGGCTTGCCCTATTTAAACCTCAGACATTTAGTTTGGTGTGCTCCTGACTGTTGAAGTGAGAGTGAGCACCATGGTGAGAGCAAAAGAGCTGTCAGAGGACTTCAGAAAAAAGATTGTAGCAGCCTATGAGTCTGGGAAGGGATTTAAAAAGATCTCAAAAGATTTTGAAATCAGCCATTCCACTGTCCGGAAGATAGTCTACAAGTGGAGGGCTTTCAAAACAACTGCCAACATGCCCAGGACTGGTCGCCCCAGCAAGTTCACCCCAAGAGCAGACCGCAAGATGCTAAAAGAGGTCTCCAAAAACCCTAAAGTGTCATCTCGAGAACTACAGCAGGCTCTGGCTACTGTTGATGTAGAAGTACATGCCTCTACAATCAGAAAGAGACTGTACAAGTTTAACTTGCATGGGAGGTGTGCAAGGAGGAAACCTTTGCTTTCCAAGAGAAACATCGAGGCCAGACTGACATTTGCCAGAGATAAAGTTGACAAAGACCAGGACTTCTGGAATAATGTTCTTTGGACAGATGAGTCCAAAATTGAATTATTTGGACACAACAGCAGAGGACATGTTTGGCGTAAACCAAACACAGCATTCCAAGAAAAGAACCTCATACCAACTGTGAAGCATGGAGGTGGAAGTGTCATGGTTTGGGGCTGCTTTGCTGCAGCAGGACCTGGTCAGCTCACCATCATAGAATCCACGATGAATTCTACTGTGTATCAGAAGGTGCTTGAAGAACATGTGAGACCATCAGTTAGAAAATTAAAGCTGAAGCGGAACTGGACCATGCAACATGACAATGACCCAAAACATACTAGTAAATCAACCAAAGATTGGCTGAAAAAGAAGAAATGGAGAGTCCTGGAATGGCCAAGTCAAAGTCCAGATTTGAATCCCATTGAGATGCTGTGGGGTGACTTGAAAAGGGCTGTACGTGCAAGAAACCCCTCAAACATCTCACAGCTGAAAAAGTTCTGCATTGAGGAGTGGGGTAAAATTTCCTCAGACCGATGTCGAAGACTGGTAGATGGCTACAAGAACCGTCTCACTGCAGTTATTTCAGCCAAAGGAGGTAACACTCGCTATTAGGGGCAAGGGTGTCCTATCTTTTTCCTCAGTTAGAATAGGCATTTTTGTAGAATGACATTTACAGAAGATCTTGAAAAGACTTTTCTTCAGTTTTCTTTGTTTAGTCGGATTACTTTAATCTCTCTGTATTGTTGAAACGGAGATGAAATAACCTTTTATTAAAAATGTTACAAAAAACCACATGCTTTCAAAGGGTGTCCTAATTTTTTCACATGACTGTATATATTTATACTGATATATATGAATGCATAATATGTGGGAAAATACTACTAAGATTTTTAGCCATAATATATGTACAGCAGGTTAACATGAAGCTCTATAGCCCAGTAGTTAAGGTTCTTGACTTTAATGCAGTATCCTGTGAGTTTGAATCATTTGAAAAATAGAGGCTAAATGAAACTTAAATAGACACACCAACCCTTTTAATTTGTGCAACTATTATTTGTTGTTAGGAAAGGCGGCAACCCTAACAGAACCCTGGTTCCCTGGTGACCCCCATAACTTTTTTTTATAGTTATGTTTACAGAGATGTGTGGGGGTTTTGAGGTAAACTGTCACGGATGTAGTAGGGGAGAACACCAAAAGACAACAAGAAGGAAGGGAAAAGACACTAGGCCTCACCGCTAGGGAAGGAAAAGGGTCACCACCTATAAAACCCTGCTCCTGGCCCTAACTCCTATCCGTATGGGCACCTCTCGATGGTAGAGATGCCCATACACAGGAACCTAGAAAACCCTGGTGGCCCTCGGATGCCCTAATGTTAATGACAGGGCAGAGACAACCCGCTCCTTCCCTGGTGAAGGAACCAGCGTCTCGCTGAGGCCTAGTAAACAACAAAGGTGGGGGGAATACAAAATACAACAAGCAGAACACTTAACTTCTGGAGCTGATGGATGATGGATGAACAAGACTTCAACTAGAACCACACTCCATCTCCTCCAAAAACCAAATTAAGCTATCCAGAACAAGGAGTGATGGGTAAAGTCAGACTAAATAGGGGGAGGTAAAGGTCACATGATCCACACCTGAACAGGAGGTGTGGACATACAAGCAACACACAGACAAAGTGAAACCAAAACCAAAAGAGTCTGTCAGCTCACTAATGTGCAGATAATCTTTCAGACCTTCTAAAACCTGTACCCGGGGGACCTCCAGGCACCCAGGACCGACCTTATCAGGATGAGCTCTGTGGAATGCTCTCACCAGACGACTCGCATTAACATCAGTCGTTGGAACCCACATCCTCTCCTCTGGTCCGTACCCTCTCCAATGAACGACATACTGGAGGGATCTCCGGAGAACTCGGGAGTACACAATCCTGCTGATCTGAAATTCTAAATTGCCGTCCACCGTGACAGGAGCGGGAGGCAAGGAGGACGGCTCAACAGGTTTGACACATTTCTCTAACAACGATTTATGAAAAACGTTATGGATTTTCAATGCCTGAGGAAGTTCAAGACGGAAGGCTACAGGGTTAACAATGGCAGTGATCTTATATGGACCAATAAATCTTGGTCTCAACTTCCAAGAAGGTACCTTAAGTTTAATGTTTCTTGTAGACAGCCACACAGAATCACCCACTCTCAGGTCCGGACCACTCATACATTTCCTGTCAGCGGCACGCTTCTACCTGTTGCCCGTCTTTTCCAGGTTATTTTGGCTTTTCCAACAAATAGAAGACAAAAAAGAGGAAAATCGTTCCTACTCTGAAATGCCAGAATTATGAGCACCAGAAAATGTACCAAACTGTGGATGGAACCCATATGCCCCCAAAAAATGGTTTCTTATCAGAGGATTCCTGTCTACGGTTATTTATAGCAAACTCAGCTAACGGAAAAAATGAAGACCACTCTTCCTGATTCTCTGAAACAAAACATCTCAAGTAAGTCTCCAGATTCTGATTAGTGCGCGCCATCTGTCCATTCGACTGAGGATGAAAAGCCGAAGAGTAGGACAATTGTACACCCAGACGAGTACAGAACGCTCTCCAGAATCTGGAAACAAACTGAGTCCCTCTATCGGACACCACATCAGAGGGAATGCCATATAGTTTCACAATGTTGTCGACAAACACCTGCGCAAGTTTTAGCATTGGGTAGACTAGGTAATGCAATAAAGTGTGCCATTTGACTAAAACGATCGACAACCACCATAATCACGGACTTTCCCGAAGAATTCAGTAAATCTGTAAATTCAGTAAAAATGCCATATAGTTTCACGATGTTGTCGACAAACACCTGCACAAGTTTTAGGCCTCTTTCACACTTGCGTTGTCCGGATCCGGCGTGTACTCCACTTGCCGGAATTACACGCCGGATCCGGAAAAACGCAAGTGTACTGAAAGCATTTGAAGACGGATCCGTCTTCAAAATGCTTTCAGTGTTACTATGGCACCCAGGACGCTATTAAAGTCCTGGGTGCCATAGTAGTAGTGGGGAGCGGGGGAGCAGCATACTTACCATCCGTGCGGCTCCCGGGGCGCTCCAGAATGACGTCAGAGCGCCCCATGGGCATGGATCATGTGATCCATGCGATCACGTCATCCATGCGCCTGGGGCGCCCTGACGTCACTCTGGAGCGCCCCGGGAGCCGCACGGACGGTAAGTATGCTGCTCCCCGCTCCCCACTACAGTTTACCATGGCTGCCAGGACTTTAGCGTCCCGGCAGCCATGGTAACCATTGAGAAAAAGCTAAACGTCGCATCCGGCAATGCGCCGAAACGACGTTTAGCTTAAGGCCGGATCCGGATCAATGCCTTTCAATGGGCATTCATTCCGGATCCGGCCTTGCGGCAAGTGTTCCGGATTTTTGGCCGGAGCAAAAAGCGCAGCATGCTGCGCTATTTGCTGCGGCCAAAAAACGTTCCGTTCCGGAACTGAAGACATCCTGATGCATCCTGAAGGACGGACTGTCCATTCAGAATGCATTAGGAAAATCCTGATCAGTATTCTTCCGGCATAGAGCCCCGACGACGGAACTCTATGCCGGAAGACTATAACGCAGGTGTGAAAGGGCCCTTAGCATTGGGTAGACTAGGTAATGCAATAAAGTGTGCCATTTGATTAAAACGATCGACAACCACCATAATCACGGTCTTTCCCGAAGAATTCAGTAAATCTGTGATAAAATCCATGGACAAATGGGTCCAAGGTCTGGATGGGATGAGCAATGGAAGCAGAGATACGGAAGGCCGAGTGTGTGTCACCTTAGCATGTGCACAGATACCACAGGCTCTGGATAATGCCACGGATGTAGTAGGGGAGAACACCAAAAGACAACAAGAAGGAAGGGAAAAGACACTAGGCCTCACCGCTAGGGAAGGAAAAGGGTCACCACCTATAAAACCCTGCTCCTGGCCCTAACTCCTATCCGTATGGGCACCTCTCAATGGTAGAGATGTCCATACACAGGAACCTAGAAAACCCTGGTGGCCCTCGGATGCCCTAATGGTAATGACAGGGCAGAGACAACCCGCTCCTTGCTGATGGAGCAGTACCAGCTCCATCAGCAGCAGCCTAAGTATAGAGTCGCTGATGAGCAGCTTTATTCACCCACATAGTGAAGAAACTACTCACCAGCAGCTAGAAATAGAGCAGAACCTGAACCAACGGGTGGCAGCATACTTGGAGTGTACCCTGCCAGCCGACATTGAAGATCCGCTGGACTACTGGGCAGCCAAAATGGATTTGTGGCCGCAACTGGACGAGTTTGCCCTGGAAAAGCTGTCCTGCCCGGCCAGTAGTGTGGCATCAGAGCATGTTTAATGCAATGGGGACCATAGTTACCCCACGGAGAACTCGCCTGTCCACCCAAAATGTGGAGAGACTGACCTTTGTCAAGATGAATCAGGCGTGGATCATCCTGAATTTACTCCCACCAATGCCTGAAACATCAGATTAGATCATCCATGCTGCCTCACCCAAACCTTGACAAAGGAGACCAGTTTCTTCTGGCTACCTGCCTCAGCTACTATTCTGATGCTGCCACCCGCCTGATGCCACATATCTGATGCCAAGTGCTCCTTCTTAAACCCACTGTCAGCGGGTACTGTTAGTGCCACCCACCTCCCCACTCTCGACACCGGGTCACTCTGTGGTCTCCTGATGCTGCTGCCACCTCCACACTATGTCACCTTGCCACTCTGCGGTCCCCTGATGCTGCTGTCACCTCCACACTATGTCACCTTGCCACTCTGTGGTCTCCTGATGCCACCTCCACACTGTCACCTTGCCACTCTGTGGTCTTCTGATGCTGCTGCTACCGCAACAGTATGCCACCTTGCCACTCTGTGGCCTCATGCTGCTGCTGCCACCTCCACACTATGTCATTGTGCCACTCTGTGGTCTCCTGATGCAGCTTCTACCTCTATACTATGTCACCTTGCCACTCTGTGGTCTCCTGATGCTGCTGCCACCCCCACACTATGTCACCTTGCCACTCTGTGCTCTCCTGATGCTGCTGCTACCTCAACACTATGTCACCTTGCCACCCTGTGGCCTCCTCATGCTGCTGTCACCTCCACACTATGTTATTGGGCCACTCTGTGTACTTCTCATGCTGTTCCCACCCTCCACACTTCATGACTGGGCCACTATTTGCCTTTTGGACTGGTTGACATCATCATTTATTTGACCCTTCTACTGATTTGTCAGAAGGAAGGAAACATGAGAGACACACACAGGATCTGTTGTAGCTGTAAGGCCTGTATGGTCCCATCAGAATTGGCTTATGATTTGGTAGCCAAAAGCAGAAGTGGGTACAAAACACAGAAGACATACAAATATTCCATTCACGTGTCATCTCTGTTTTGGATCCACTTCTGTTCTTTTTTTTTTTTTTTTTTTTTTTTGCATTAGCAATATGGATAGATTACTGGCCAAATGTGGAAAGAATGACCTTTGTCAAGATGAATCAGGCGTGGGTCAGCCAGGATTTCCACCCATCAATGCCTGATGCATCAGATATCATCCATGCTGCCTCACCCAAACCTTGAGGAGACCAGTTTCTTCTGGCTATCTGCCTCAGCTACTATTCTAATGCTGCCACCAGCCTGATGCAACACATCTGATGCTACATGCTCCTTCTTACACTCACCATCGTCAGCGGGTACTTTAAGTGCCACCCATCTATCTCCCCACTCTTGTTACTGGGTCAATCTGTGGTCTCCAGATGCTGCTGCTACCCCCACACTACGTCACCTTGCCACTCTGTGGTATCCTGATGTTGCTGCCACCTCCACGCTATGTCACTTTGCCACTCTGTGGTCTCCTGATGCCGCTGCCACCTCCACACTATGTCATCTTGCCACTCTGCAGTCCCCTGATGCTTCTGCCACCTCTACACTATGTCACCTTGACACTCTGTGGCCCCCTGATGTCACTTCCCCACTATGTCACCTTGCCACTCTGTGGCCTCCTTATCCTGCTGCTACCTCCACACTAGGTCACCTTGCCACTCTGTGGTCTCCTGATGCTGCTGCTACCTCAACACTATGTCACCTTGCCACTCTGTGGCCTCTTCATGCTGCTGCTGCCACCTCCACACTATGTCATTGTGCACTGTGGTCTCCGGATGCTGCTGCTACCTCCACACTATGCCAACTTGCCACTCTGTGGTCTCCTGATGCTGCTGCCACCTCCACACTATGTCACCTTGCCACTCTGTGGCCTTCTCATGCTGCTGCCACCTCCACACTGTGTTATTGGGCCAATCTGTGGACTTCTCATGCTGTTCCCACCATGCGCACTTCATGACTGGGCCACTATTTGCCTTTTTGGACTGGTTGACATCATCATTTATTTGACCCTTCTACTGATTTGTCAGAAGGAAGGAAAAGAGACACACAACGTATCCTGTGTGTGTAGCAGCTGTAAGGCCTGTATGTTGCAATAAAAATTAGCTTATGAATTGGTAGCCAAAAGCAGGAGTGGGTACAAAACACAGAAGATGTTCCATTCACGTGTCATCTCTGTTTTGGATCCACTCCTGTTTTCTTTTGGCATTAGCAATACTGATGGATTACTGACCAAATGGTGACTGAGTGAAGGTGGATGCTCAACAGACAGGATCAGTTTTTTCAGGGGTTATTGTTCTGATGGATCAGAGGAAGGGCAAAATGTGGAGTCCACACAAACTTACTGCTGACCTCCTCTCCACTCTGTTAGGTGGGCTCTACTTGTATAAGCGTTTAATAGAACAGGTTCTGAAGACATCTATGTGAAATCAGCTGACGACATTGTAAAAGAAATGCGCTCTTTCACGCTATAGTAGGATCTTTGGCCTCTGCATGGTTCTTTATACCTGACACTAACATCGACCTGTAAGGTTGAGTTCACACTTGAGTTATTTGGTCAGTTTTGGCCCGTAACTGCCCAAATAAGTGAATTGTGGAGTGATTCTAAGAGCGACGCCTGTCATCTACATGTCATACTGACTCACAGTATTGTTTCACTACCACAGCAGACTCACTATGCATGTTGCTGCAAGGCACAGTGTTCTACACCACTATAAAGGCTCTCTGCAGCTAGGAAATAGCTGTTTTTTAACATGACTCACCACAAATTAATTTGGATTGAATCTTTTCTGCAAATTCGGCAAACCGACCAATTTATTTAGAAATTCGCTCATCTCTAATGATTATTATTTTTGTAGATAGTGGCATAAACACAAATCCATGCACAATTTTCCAAGATATGTGAATGGGGCTATTGGAAACCCATTCATGTGCACGATAGGTGAAAATTTGTATGAAATTATGTGGGAATTTAGACTTGAAGGAGTTGTTCACCTTTTTCCCTCCCCTAAAAGGTGAACTACCCATTTCTGTAACATAAAACTTGGCACATACTGCCTCCAACTTAACATAAAGCTTAGACATTCCCAGTCTACTGTTTAGATTACCCACCTACTGATAGCTCACATCCCTCCATACAGCCTTCCTACACTGATGTAAAATACCTCCATACATACAGAGCCCATGCAGCATGCCACAATTTTTTTTACATAAGAATCCTTCAAAAATAAATTCAGTATGTCTACATATGAAATTGAAGGCAGATGGAAGATAGAAGTCCCACATATCCTTATGGAAGCCCTACTACACCTTCTTCCAACAGAACCATAAAACGGCTATGTGCATGAGCTCTTATATGTACTCTTACACCATGCTTGTCTGCAACTGTACTTGAATGGTACTATGAATCTTGCTTTGTACATTTAGACATTAAACATTAAATAGGTAGAATTTCAAATACCTCAAGGGATACATTTCAGGGGTAAAGGTAGAAATTTATATCTGTTGTAATTCCCATGGTTGGAAAAGAGAACATGCAATAACAGTGTAAGAAGCTGTAATAAAGAGAATAGTATCTTAACAGCAGTAGGAGAAATCATTTGAAACCTGACAATATTTAAAGGGTAATCGTCATTTAAAGGGTTTCTGTCATGAGAAATAACGTTATGTACACAAGCAACAGTATGCTTTATAACTCCCTGCCTGCCGCCGTTCTTTTAAAATAAAGACTTTTATAATATGCTAATAAGCCTCTAGGTGCTATTAGGGCGTTGCTTCAGCACCTATAGGCTCGGTCTACGCATCCTTTGGCACACCCAGGACCATTTGATTGACTTTTGAGTTCTCCTCAGTGTCCCGTAAATCCCGCGCCTGCGCCATCCAGTTTAGTCTTCGCCGCAGGCGCAGTGAGTGAAGGATGCGCTCCTACTGCCGGCAGCAGGAGCGCAGTATGCTTCGGGTCATTGTCCATTTGAATGACCCATTTCTGCCCAAGCTTTAACTTCCTGGCTGATGTCTTGAGATGTTGCTTCAGTATTTCCACATAATCTTCTTTCCTCATGATGCCATCTATTTTGTGAAGACCACCAGTCCCTCCTGCAGCAAAACAACCACACAACATGATGCTACCACCCCCGTGTTTCACAGTTGGGATGGTGTTCTTAGACTTCCAAGCTTCTCCCTTTTCCCTCCAAATGTAACGATGGTCATTATGGCCAAAAAGTTCAATTTTAGTTTTGTTAGACCACAGGACAGGTCTTCAAAAATGTAGGTCCTTGTTCCTGTGTGCATTTGCAAACATTATTCTGGCTTTTTTATGCTTTTTTTGGAGTAATGGCTTCTTCCTGGCAGAGTGGCCTTTCAGTCCATGGTGATACAGTACTCGTTTCACTGTGGATATTGACACAATCTTACCAGCTCCCGCCATCATCTTCCCAAGGTCTTTTTCTTTTGTTCTTGGGTTGATATGCACATGTCAGAACAAACCACCTTCATCTCTGGGACACAGAACCCGTCTCCTTCCTGAGCGGTATGATGGCTGGACATTCCCATCTTGTTTGTACTTGCGTATAATTGTTTGTACAGATAACTGAGGCACCTTCAGGTATCTTGAAATTGCACCCAAGGTTGAGCCAGACTTGTGCAAGTCCACAATTCTCTTCCTGATATCTTGGCTGATTTCTTTAGACATTCCTATGATACTACACAAAGAAGCAGTGTGTTTCAGGTGTGCATTTACATACATCCACAGGTGTGTCTCGAACTCAGATGTTGCCAACAAACCTAACAGAAGCTTCCAAGCACATGACATCATATGGGCAGTCCAGAATTGTTTAAAGGCATAGTAATCTTAGTGTATGTAAACTTTTGACATAGCAGAAAGTAATAAAAATGCCTTAAAGCATTATCTCTCTCATTATTCTGGCATTTAGCAAATAATAATAATTATGGTCATCCTAATTGACCAAAAACACAAAAAGGTTTATTCCGATTTCATGTCAGATATTGAGAAAGGCATGCATATGTGTCTTGTTATATAGTGTATGTAAACTTCTGGTTTCAACTGTATGTACCCTTACTGTCTCTGCTGTGTCCCTAATGGACCTGTTGCCATTGCTAACCACTGGCAGCTCTATTAGTTTAGCTATTTTCCCCACACTTCTCTCTTAGTAAGTACAGGGAAGAAAGCAGGGATCGGGACTACTAGTGCTTAGTGCTGATGGTAAGTAAACAGTAAAACAGCACACTTTGTCAGCGCAGAATGTTGGAGCTCCGCTCAGTGTGTCTCTTAATGCTGGGATGATAGGGAGAGGAGCCAGGTTGCAGTGTTCGGGACTGACAGTGTGCCTGATACAAGTCATATAATGGTCAGATATAGTACTATAACTCATGTATACACACATGGCAGCTTATTCTGAAAGGTAATTAGGTGTATTCTAAATAGGTGTACACTTCTGGGACATTCCTGAGGAACTAGATCATCCGCAATGGGAGAAAACCACTTAAAAGACATTCAATAGAACATTCATATGTGACCAATAATTAAAAGGCACTGTATCATCAATGTATGTCCTCTTTACAATGTATAAAGCACTTAAAAATATCTCACGTCATTGAGAATTTTCAAAAGATAGAATCAATGCTTGAGCTAGGACCCCCCACTGACTGCCAGAATCGAATGTTTTCAATAGAGTGGATCTCTATATACCTTAGAAATATGGACATAGAGACATCAAAGCCAAAGTCATGCAGAGTTTGGCCTTCATTGGTTAGTGCTATTTCTAGGGATTTGTACATATATATATATATACACACACACACACGGTATAGAACCATCTATATATGCTGAAATTGCCAAAAATCTAAATGACTGCAAATGTCATAAGATCACCACAGCACATTCTGGATGTTTTTGTTATGCTTCACACACACACACATATATATATATATATTTATTAATACATATAAGTGATACTCTTAAAGGGATTCTGTCACCTCCCCTAAGGCAAAAATCGATTTAAAAGCAGCCATGCAGCACAGCTTACCTGGATTAGGCTGTGCTGTTCTATCTTGAAATCCGTCCAGCAGTTACTTCAAAAAACGACTTTGATCAATCAGGAAATGCGTCCTGAAGGTGCCCAGAGGGGCGTTTTTTTCTTCTGAGAGAGCCCAGTACCTCCCCTTTTTCAGTGCCCAGCCCGCCTTCCTTTTACTTCCTAACCGCCGCCCCCAGCCTGCCACAGCCTCCCCTCCCTCTCCTCCCCCTCCCTCACGCCGAACGAAGTCTCGCACAGGCGCAGTACCCACTGAGGGCTGCGCCTGTGCGATCATCAGGAGACTGAGGGCGGCAGCTTCATCTTCGTCACTGGGCATGCGCCGAGCCCAGTGACGTCCGATGCTCGCTCTTTCCCTCAGTCAGCCTGGTAGGAAGCGCAGAGGATTGCCGATCGGCTGCTGCACCCTGCGCTTTCTCCAGTCTGCCTGCCACAGTGAGGACGGCCAGCGATTTCTTTCCCCACCCTCCCTTCAGGAAAGAAATAACTATTTGTTGGGGCGAATTAGGTCTTATTATATTAAGTAAAGGCAGGCAGACTGGAGAAAGCGCAGGGTGCAGCAGCCGATCGGCAATCCTCTGCGCTTCCTACCAGGCTGACTGAGGGAAAGAGCGAGCATCGGACGTCACTGGGCTCGGCGCATGCCCAGTGACGAAGATGAAGCTGCCGCCCTCAGTCTCCTGATGATCGCACAGGCGCAGCCCTCAGTGGGTACTGCGCCTGTGCGAGACTTCGTTCGGCGTGAGGGAGGGGGAGGAGAGGGAGGGGAGGCTGTGGCAGGCTGGGGGCGGCGGTTAGGAAGTAAAAGGAAGGCGGGCTGGGCACTGAAAAAGGGGAGGTACTGGGCTCTCTCAGAAGAAAAAAACGCCCCTCTGGGCACCTTCAGGACGCATTTCCTGATTGATCAAAGTCGTTTTTTGAAGTAACTGCTGGACGGATTTCAAGATAGAACAGCACAGCCTAATCCAGGTAAGCTGTGCTGCATGGCTGCTTTTAAATCGATTTTTGCCTTAGGGGAGGTGACAGAATCCCTTTAAAGCACCCACTATGTATATTGATATCCATCTAACCATATGCAAAATATGAACATTTAAATATCCTAAAATAGTGTCCCAGTATCACAGCAAGTGTGGCACTGATTGTGATCACTGATTTTATACATATGATACTATCATTTTATATTCTATATTTTCACTCCACCTGATTCTTGAATGGTTTAAATGTTGAAAAACAATGCTGGCAGGAGATAAAAACCTGGCATGTTCTCCGCTAATTTGGCAGAAAATTAAATGTAGCAGAAAGAATAAAATGCAAACATTTTCTACACATTATTTACCTCCCCGCTCTGCAAACTATGTGGCCATGATTTGTACAAAGGCAAGTAATAGAAAATGTAGCTGCTGTTGAGAAATACTTTTATGTCTCGCTGCATATCATGACAGGTTCTGACACACTCTGGCACCACACTGGGAAATGATAGGCCTCACTCCACATTTTCCTGAAAGCATCTTCATTTTCCTGTGACACTAAAAACCTCAAGTGCATTATGGAGAGAGTGGGAAGATTAAATTAGTGTATTCTGTTGGTAGGGCAGTATAACAGGCTATCTGCAACTGGAGAATAAACAGCGAGAAGGCTGGAAAATAAAACCTACAGCTACGGCATTGTGTGCTTTTATTCCTGCACACCTCTGTTTATAGCGGAGATGTCATCAGATGCCTGGCTACATTTCTTTGCTTTACTATAGAGTACATTATGCGTATGCACTGGGTAGAAGGCAAAACAGTGCTTCACGGGAGCTATTCAGCCAGTATTCTGCACTCCCCAGCTGCTTCACAATTCAGGGGTATGCAGAGGCAATGTCGGGGGGGGGGGGGGGGGGGCTTTCTGGGAGTACAATATTGTATGACCTACCAGCAGAAAAATTCAACATCAGAATAGTGGTGGTCCGACTCCTGGCACCCCCGCTGATCAACTCTTTTAAAGGGTCACAGAGCTCATAGCATACTAAGCACAGCAACGTACATTGCATAGTGGCTATGCTTTTTATTACAGTCCAGGCCCATTTAATGGGACTGAGCTGCAAATAGGCCATGTGACCAACAAACATGACGTCACTGGGCTAGGAAGAGGTCGCAGTGCTCAACAAAGCACCTCATACTCTTCAAAAAGTTTTTACAGAAAAAAAGGAGGAGATCCGCACACCTCTGTTCTTTCAGGGTAGGTGCACCAACCAAAATTTGAGACACCCCTCAAAATTGGATATAAATGGAAGAAAATATGGATGGGCACTCGTATGTGGAAATATAGGACACGATTTATTGATAAAACATATAATATAATAAAATCACAAGGCTGATAACTCAAAAAATCTCTCTCTGGTTTCCCCAGCGTAGGTCCAATAGGTCCTGGAGGTTTGGTTTAATTTGGAGAGAAGATAGATGACGTGACCAGCCTCCGCTTACTTGGGTGGTATTTCTCCTACAAACTTCATATATAATGTTTACACACACCATGTTTACACACAGAAATTGGATACAGTTTATAAAGAGTGTTGAGTGCGGAAGAAATATCACACACGTGGAGCGCTCTTTGTATATTTATCCTTGGATACACCTTGCATTGATATAGGATATTTAGCGGTATATCGCAATTTTTTTTAATCAAATATAGGACTGATTTGTGCCATCATTCTCACAATTGGTGCGTTTTTAAGGATTGGTGTGTGTAAACATTATATATGAAGATTGTAGGAGAAATACCACCCAAGTAAGCAGAGGCTGGTCACGTCATCTAGCTTCTCTCCAAATTATACCAAACCTCCAGGACCTATTGGACCTACGCTGGGGAAACCAGAGAGAGATTTTTTGAGTTATCAGCCTCTGCCCAAACAGTGTTTATACCAATTTCTCCAATTGTGTTTTATTATATTGTGATTTTATTATATTATATGTTTTATGAATAAATTGTGTCCTATATTTCCACATACGAGTGCCCATCCATATTTTCTACCATTTATCTTCAAATAGTTGATTAGTTGATTGGTGAGAGTGCTAGGTGTTAAACCTTTATCAATCTGATTGATGACCTATTCTGAGGAATTGTACTCCTGGGAATCGCCTATATGCAACAAGCACTCGAAGGAACCCCACTATCTTAGTTTTCCTAGTCTTCCTCTATGTCGAAACGCATAGACTGCTTTGCTCTCCGGTCGGCTAATGGATTTTCAGATGATGCAATAAATGCTGGGATTTTAACAGTGGCCTGATTGCTGGAATTTTAGGATCAGTATAATTTAAGCAAAGTTACACGGGGGCTCATCCAGTTAAAGAGTCTGTTTAAATACTCCAAAAAACCTAGTTATGGAACTTATGAATATATGCCAATTATCCATGTTACCCTGATCTTCAGACAACCACTCTGGTCCTGGGACCAGGAGCCTCCACTTTCTGATTGTCCATGACACAGGACAGAATTTCCTGTATCAGCACAAGACCTGTGCTGTGAATGAAGGGGACCCGATTGGCTCATTTCAATAGCTAAGCCAGCCATCTACGTATTGGTCGTGCAAGAAAAGGGAGCGAGTTTAGCTATTGAAATGAGTCGGTCAGCCAGCCCCCCTTCATATACATCCATGGTCACATGCATATACAGGAAACACTGTTCTGTGTCAAGCACATGCAGGAAGTGGAGGCTCCTAGACCAAGGACCAGGGCACCATGAAAAATTAAATTACATTAGTAAGTTATATACTTGATTTTCTGGGGATACTTAAGAAGATTTTTATTTATTTTTTTACTAGAAATTCTTTTTAAAGAGGACCTGTCACCACAAAACACAATGCAATCTGAAAGAACCATGTTATAGAGCCAGAGAAACATAGTATATATATATATATATATATATATATATATTTTATATAGAGAATAAATAAATACACTGCAGCACATCCAGTGGTGAAAAGAGCCTTTTCACCATTGTATGTGCTGCGGTGTATTTATTTATTCTGCATCATACACCTTGGTAAGGTGTCATCATCGCTGGCACCCAATTACTTGCTACAAGGTGTGCTGCTCTGAACTTCCGTTACTATATATATATATATATATATATATATATATATATATACACTGTATATGTAAAGAGGAAAAGATTCAGTAAAACCTGTCATTTTTACATTTATATCTTTGCTTTTTCACTTCCTGTGAATACCTATCAGTACAGGAAGGAGGTGTTATCAGTGACTTTTCTGTGAATACCTATCGGTACAAGAGGGAGGTGTTATCAGTGACTTTTCTGTGAATACCTATCGGTACAAGAGGGAGGTGTTATCAGTGACTTTTCTGTGAATATCTATCGGTACAGGAGGGAGGTGGTATACGTGACTTTCCTGTAAATACCTATCGGTACAGGAGGGGGGGGGGTGTTATCAGTGACTTTCCTGTGAATACCTATCGGTACAAGAGGGAGGTGTTATCAGTGACTTTTCTGTGAATATCTATCGGTACAGGAGGGAGGTGGTATACGTGACTTTCCTGTAAATACCTATCGGTACAGGAGGGGGGGGGTGTTATCAGTGACTTTCCTGTGAATACCTATCGGTACAGGAGGGGGGTGTTATCAGTGACTTTCCTGTGAATATCTATCGGTACAGGAGGAAGGTGTTATCAGTGACTTTCCTGTGAATACATAACGGTTCAGGAGGGGGGTGTTATCAGTGACTTTCCTGTGAATATCTATCGGTACAGGAGGAAGGTGTTATCAGTGACTTTCCTGTGAATACATAACGGTTCAGGAGGGAGGTGTTATCAGTGACTTTCCTGTGAATACCTATCGGTACAGGAGGGGGGTGTTATCGGTGACTTTCCTGTGACTATCGGTACAGGAGGAAGGTGTTATCAGTGACTTTCCTGTGAATACATAACGGTACAGGAGGGAGGTGTTATCAGTGACTTTCCTGTGAATACATATCGGTACAGGAGGGGGGTGTTATAAGTGACTTTCCTGTGACTATCTATCGGTACAGGAGGGAGGTGTTATCAGTAACTTTCCTGTGAACACATATTGGTACAGGAGGTAGGCGTTATCAGCGAGTTTCCTGTGAATATCTATCAGTACAGGAGGGAGGTGTTATCAGTGACTTTCCTGTGAATACATATCGGTTCAGGAGGTAGGTGTTATCAGCGAGTTTCCTGTGAATATCTATCAGTACAGGATGGAGATGTTATCAGTGACTTTCCTGTGAATATCTATCAGTACAGGAGGTGTTATCAGTGACTTTCCTGTGAATATCTATCGGTACAGGACAGAGGTGTTATCAATGACTTTCCTGTGAATACATATCGGTACAGTAGGGAGGTGTTATCAGTGACTTTCCTGTGACTATCTATCGGTACAGGAGGGAGGTGTTATCAGTGACTTTCCTGTGAATACATATCGGTACAGGAGGTAGGTGTTATCAGCGAGTTTCCTGTGAATATCTATCAGTACAGGATAGAGATGTTATCAGTGACTTTCCTGTGAATATCTATCAGTACAGGAGGTGTTATCGGTGACTTTCCTGTGACTATCTATCGGTACAGGAGATAGGTGTTATCAGTGACTTTCCTGTGAATACATAACGGTACAGGAGGGAGGTGTTATCAGTGACTTTCCTGTGAATACCTATCGGTACAGGAGGGGGGTATTATCGGTGACTTTCCTGTGAATATCTATCGGTACAGGAGGGAGGTGTTATCAGTGACTTTCCTGTGAATACATAACGGTACAGGAGGGAGGTGTTATCAGTGACTTTCCTGTGAATATCATCGGTACAGGAGGAAGGTGTTATCAGTGAGTTTCCTGTAAATATCTATCGGTACAGGAGGGGGTGTTATCAGTGACTTTCCTGTGAATACATATCGGTACAGGAGGGAGGTGTTATCAGTGACTTTCCTGTGAATACATATCGGTACAGGAGGGGGGTGTTATCAGTGACTTTCCTGTGACTATCTATCGGTACAGGAGGGAGGTGTTATCAGTGACTTTCCTGTGAATACATATCGGTACAGGAGGTAGGTGTTATCAGCGAGTTTCCTGTGAATATCAATCAGTACAGGATGGAGATGTTATCAGTGACTTTCCTGTGAATATCTATCAGTACAGGAGGTGTTATCAGTGACTTTCCTGTGAATATCTATCGGTACAGGACAGAGGTGTTATCAATGACTTTCCTGTGAATACATATCGGTACAGTAGGGAGGTGTTATCAGTGACTTTCCTGTGACTATCTATCGGTACAGGAGGGAGGTGTTATCAGTGACTTTCCTGTGAATACATATCGGTACAGGAGGTAGGTGTTATCAGCGAGTTTCCTGTGAATATCTATCAGTACAGGATAGAGATGTTATCAGTGACTTTCCTGTGAATATCTATCAGTACAGGAGGTGTTATCAGTGACTTTCCTGTGAATATCTATCGGTACAGGACAGAGGTGTTATCAGTGACTTTCCTGTGAATACATATCGGTACAGGAGGTAGGTGTTATCAGTGAGTTTCCTGTGAATATCTATCAGTACAGGATGGAGATGTTATCTGTGAATATCTATCAGTACAGGAGGTGTTATCAGTGACTTTCCTGTGAATATCTATCGGTACAGGACAGAGGTGTTATCAGTGACTTTCCTGTGAATACATATCGATACAGTAGGAAGGTGTTATCAGTAACTTTCCTGTGAATATCATCGGTACGGGGGGGAGGTGTTATCAGTGACTTTCCTGTGGCTATCTCTCTAAGCACACATACACAAAATGCTATCAATCTCTGGTAACACCTCCCTCCTGTACCTATAGGTATTTACAGGAAGTTAAAAAAGCAAAGATATAAATTATAGGTTTTACCGAATCTTTCCCCACAAAAATATATATCAATCTGCTCAGCTTCTCCTGCTCTATAACATGGTGCTGTCAGATTGCTTTACATATTGTGAAGACAGGTACGCTTTAACTTCTATGAAATTGTGTAAAGTGCATGTCCAACCAATTTGACAGAATATCAATTTACCGACAGATAATGCTTGTGTGGCAATCCAGTTCTTAAGTGCCATTCAGATTCATGTTCAACCTATAGCCACAATTTTTCTTTGTAGATCTAGAATTAGTGCCCGCAGTGTAAAGGGGTTGTCCTGGATTAGAAAAACATGGCTGCTTTCAACCCTTAGGGTACGAGATTCGTACATGTATGGCGCTGTTGCGATGTGTAAACATGACGCCAGCTCGCACTTGCAGCGGGCGTCATGGCCGGCAGATCTCTGCTGTTTCATACAGCGGAAACCTGCAGCTAATTACTGCTTTAGATGCCGTGATCAAGTGAGATCAAGACACCTAAATGCGCAAAAACCCTTAAGGTTTCCTACCTATGCCCCGTGTGTCCAATTCGGGCATAGGTAGTTGCGCTGAATACTGGTAAGCTAACAGTATTCAAACTTCAATTCTTATTTTGGCCACCACATGGCAGGCCAGGATAAGAAATGAGCAAAAGTGAGCAAAATAAGCTAATAATAAATTCCCGATAAACAAAAATTATAGGGCATATAAATTATGAGGCATATAATGATCACAAAAATAAAAAAAGTAAAAAAATATATAAAAGTTTAAATCAGCCCCCTTTCCGTATAATTAAAAAATAAATACCTAACTAACAATAAATATCAACATCATGGGTATCACTGCGACCAAAAATACCCATACTATTAAAATAGAAAAAAAAATTCAATACAGCGAATGGCGTAACGTCAAAAAAGGTTAAAAAGGCCGATTTGCCATTTTTTCATTGCTTCTCTTACCCCCAAAAATGTAATAAAGGATGATCAAAAAGTCACGCATACTCCAAAATGGTATCAATTAAAAGTACAGATTTTTTCGCAAAAAAGGAGCTCCTAAACAGCTCAGTAGACATAAGTATGAAAAAGTTTTATGGGGTTCAGAATATGGGGATATAAAAAAAAAAAAATTCTCAAAGTTTACATTTATTTTTACACTATTTAGACATAAAAAACCTATACATATGGGGTATCGTTGTAATCGTACTGACCCAGAGAATGAAGGGCATGGGTCAGTTTTGCTGTAAACAAAACGCCGTGGGAACAAAACCCGTAAAACTGGGGAGGGATTGCGTTTTTTTTTTTCAATTCCACCCCATTTGGAATTTTTTTTACAGCTTCCCACAACATTTTATGCCATAATGATAGGTGGAATTATAAAGTACAACTTGTCCCGCAAAAAATAAGCCCTCATACAGCTATATGACCGGAAAAATAAAAAAGTTATGGCTCACGGAAAATAGTGAAGTAAAATTAAAACGCAAAAACTAAAAAACCTCTAGTATCCAAAGGGTGAATGTTTTTGTGCTTTTTGTCTGCTATTACAACTCCACTCCATTAAAGTGATTAGGGATGAGCTGCAATACCACATACACTCTGTGGAGAGGTGTGGTGCTGTTTTCTTTATATTTTTTTTAAAGAAAGCAGCCATCTCTTTCTGATCCTGGACAACAACCCCTTAAAGCCACAGGATAATCATTCAAGAATTGTGCTCAGTAATATGGTAGAGTATGCTGCAAAAACAGGTTGTCTTCTGGCACTCATTAAAATCCAATCTTTTATTTAATTCCTTTAAGTTTAAGAACGATGCTTACACGTTTCGGACAAAACATATCATCTTTAGTACGTTAGCGCATGCAACAACTCTTGCAATCTTACATAATCCCTAAGAGAACGCCCAGGCATAATATGGGCCAACAGATAGCTATGAGGTCGTATTAGAGATCCTTTTGACCCAGATCCTTAAAGTGGCCACATGTACTGAACTTAGACAATATATTCCTACATCCTTATCATATAGGAGCAGTAATTAATAAAATATGTTTAGTGGGTTCTTTTTTTGAAAATTTGTAGCTTCATGCGGCTATAACTAATCACTACAAAATCTTACCTGGCTAGACCATCCAAGACCTGCTAAGTATCATGGATAATCACACCACACAAATTATAGCTTCTGATCCGAAACATAGCCCGAAATTGCAATTTACAGATTGTGCATGAAAGCTCTGGAGATAATAATTTTAGACTGATTGGCACCAGCACCAGTAGTTATGTCCTCCAAGTCACAGTCTGTCACAGCTCCTCCATAAGTAGACTTGCTCTTTATTCCAGGGCCTCTTCTGTTTAATGCGCTTCGGTCAGTAGATATTATAAAGTCTCAGACTAACAAGGCTGTAATTACTTTAAGTATAAAGTGATGGAAATGCATTAAAATCATTAGTGTGAGAGACCTACATCTGTGTGACTGTACAAAAATACCCACATGCTCTGACCCTGTGCCAACCAATTAACTGTATGCCCGAAAAACCAAAGTACAGGGCGCACTGTAACAAAGCAAGAAATTAGATGCCACCGCCAACAGCAAACCGTCACTTTTCCTTTATTTCACATGTATTTCATTTTATACATTTTGGATTTTGTTTGGATCTACTGAGTAGATATACATTGAGGCCCGGTTTGTGTTCTTATGGAAGTTTATTCGAATTTCCAAGTCCTGTTCTGTACACTGAAGCAGAAGATTTTAGCAGTAAATAATCACTAACAGTAAATTAAATATCCTTTTTTTCTGATTAAAATTCAACCTTTGAAAACATTCTACAAGCCCCAAGAAGGCCTATTACTATGCAACAAATTTGTATAGTATACTTTATCTTCATCAATATGATGGATTTGGAAAATAGGGTGCAGCCAATAGCAGGCCATGGCGGTGACCTGCCCCCTTGCGTCACGTGCGCCGCCTCTTCTTCAAACAGCTGATCGGCAGGGGTGTCAGACCCTAGCCGATCAGATATTGATGACCGATCCTGAACCAACTACTTTTCCATACCTAATAGGGAATGTGTAACAACACCAATAAAACATTTATTGAGAAGGAACCTGCTTTTGTGCTTGGATGCACTGCACCTATCCTATAACCTATCAATGTTTTCTGTCCCATATGACTAAATGCCTTTGTTTAGTGACATGGCACCACCCATAGAAAACCAAAGCCAGCATGCAGTAATCTCCAAAATAACAACTACTTCAAAGCTGAAGCTCCTCACCTGGCTTTTGTGTTTAGGCTCAGTTAATGTCACATTTTCCTCCTCGTCCTACAGGTACAGGCTTCCATTTCAATTTTGTCACATAATTCTTTTGATGAGGATATCAATTTCACCTTGCTGTCTGAAAGATAGAGAGATGCCATCCTCTCTAGGAAATTGGATATTTCATGAAGGATTTATGTGAGCTAGAACTCTGCAGGGCTTGTAGGTTACCATTATTATCTTGCGGAACACTTGACCTCAAGAGGTTGCTGCACAAGCGCCTCTTTTTTTGGCTTTAGGCAGAACAGCAGAGGCTGGGGACAGACAAGCCCTCCAAACATATTCTTTTCTGTAGACCGTGCAGGGATTTAAAAATAAAACATATCCATACTTTGTTTTCAGAGACACAAAGGAGCACTGCATGTACAAAAATAAATTCAGAGCATGACCACTCACTCTTGTTTTGATACTAGACGTCTCTGCAATGAAGGATCATCAGCTGCAGAAGCACACAGTGCTGGGTTTTTAATGAGGTCTAACATTTTCTTTTTGTGGAAAAGCTTTCAGATGGCACTTAAGCCCCCCTTCCCCAGCAGATGCAGGCTGTAGGGACACACAGCACATTTACTGAGACACAGTAACAAGGGGTGCAATTAGTTTTCCTTTTTTGTGGCTCACACGGGGATCCATTAATTTCTTCAGGGCTGCAACAAATGTGGACTGCACATAGATGTCATACGTGTGCTGTCTGCATCCGTGCGGCCGTTCCACAACTTATAGAACATGTCCTATTCTTGTCCATTTTGCTGACAAGAATAGGCAGTTCTATCATACAGAATGAGTCTGGTATGCATATTTTGTGGATCTAGAATTTACAGACCACAAAACAGCAACCATGTGCATGAGGCCTAATCCTAAATTGTTTACCATATATCCATGACGCCACTTGGGCTAAGTAAAACACATTTTTTCCCCCCAAAGTGAATGCATGTAAAGCAAGGACTATGGTAAACCTATGGTACTTACCATATGTCTGTGCTGCCACTTGGGCCGAAATGACAATACCATTTTTTTTTACCAGTCCTGGACCACCAGTATTGGAAAATGGCCAATAATTGTAGAGGAAGAAAAAAAAAATGCCCATCACATCGGAACGCCAGCTGTGAAAGTATAGGCATTTTGCTGGTGGTGCGTCACTGCTTCAGCTATACTCATTCAGTTCCCGATGGAATTGGTCATGGCAGATGTTCCACTGGGGAGGGTTTTCTGATGACCTATTCTCTGGACAGCAATAAACAAATGTAGAAGCAGCACCACACGGTCCTTTCTGATGTATTCTTATAGAGGGAGAGTGTAGGAGCTGTGAGGTCTGTACAGCCTCTCTGGGGGGGTGTATTTCTCCTGTAACTGGGGCTACTATGTCAGCCACAGTTACAGGAGAAATCAACAGTGAAAAAAAAAATAAAAAAAATAAAAGTGAAGTAAAATGTCCCCCAGTGGTCTTGTATGACCTTATGGGGGACAAAAAGTGTAAAATAAAAAAAATTAAGTGTTAAAAAAAAAAAAAAGGTTTCACAAGGAATACAATTTTTTTAAAAAAAAATAGAAAAAATAAAATTAAATAGACATATTTGGTATTGCCACGTCCGTGACGGTCGGCTCTATACTCTATAAATATATCACATGATCGACCGAGTCCGATAAACACCATAAAAAATTTATAGTAAAATAACTGTCAAAAAAAGCCATTTTTGTCACCTTACATCACAAAAAGTGCAACACCAAGTGATCAAAGAGGTGTATGTCCCACAAAATGGTACCAATAAAACAGTCACCTCATCCCGCAAAAAATTAGCCCTTACATAAGAAAATCTCTCTCTCACGAAAAAAACTATAGCTCTCAGAACATGGACACATTAAAACATAATTTTTTTGTTTCAAAAATGCTATTATTGTGTAAAACTTAAATAAATAATAAAAAGTATACATATTAGGTATCGCCACGTCCATAACAATCTTCTCTATAAAAATGTCACTTGACTAAAAAAATAAACTATTTTTTTGGTCATCTTGCCCCATAAAGTGTTATAATGAATGATCAAAAAATCATATGTACCCAAAAATAGTACCAATAAAACTGGCACCTTTTCCCCTAGTTTGCAAAATGGGGTCACTTCTTGGGAGTTTCTACTGTAAGGGTGCATCAGGGGGGCTTCAAATGGGACATGGCATCTAAAAACCATGTGGAGTTCCTTTTCTCCTGCGCCCTGCCGTGTGCCCATACAGAAGTTTATGACCACATGTGGGGTGTTTCTGTAAACCGCTGAATCTGGGAAATAAATATTGAGTTTTGTTTGGCTGTTAACCATCGATGTGTTAAAGACAAAATTGGATTAAAATGGAAAATCTGCCAAAAAAGTTCATTTTCCTTTAATTCTTGTGGAACACCTAAAGGGTTAACAAAGTTTGTAAAATCGGTTTTAGGTAACTTGAGGTGTGTAGCTTCTACAATGAGATCATTTATGGGGGTATCCACCACAGCCCTCCCTAGATCCCCCTTCAGTGTCGTCCACAGATATCCCCCCCTTCAGTGTCGTCCACAGATATCCCCTCTTCATTGCCGTCCACAGATATCCCCCCCTTCAGTGTCCTCCACAGATATCCCCCCCACCCAGAGCCGCTTCCTAGCTAATTTATTCACTGCACTTGCCTCTGAAATTGAAGAAAAGCGCCGTAATCTCGCACAGGCGCACTGGCAGTGGCCAGGAAGACAGTGCATGCGCGCTTCGGTGCCTCTGCCAGTGCGCCTGTGCGAGATTACGGCGCTTCTCTTGAATTTCAGAGGCAAGTGCAGTGAATAAATTAGCTAGGAGGCGGGGCTGGGTGGGGAGATTATTGCAGGCACAGGCAGCATCGCTTTGCTGCCTGTGCAGTTTGCAGCGCGGGCCGCATGACATGGCTTCGCGGGCCGTAGGTTGGGCATCACTGATCTACGTCATGGTCCATGTTAGCTCTGATGCGCCTGTGGGTCCGCCTCTCAGAGTCATCTCGCTCCGTCCTCTGCTACCGTCGACGTCATTGGGCCGTGACAGGCGCACCCGGTTACATCATCACAACGCCGACACGCACAGAGGGCGGTCCGAGGTTACTATGGCAACCATCAGAGGCATCCAGGTATCCACAGATGCCCCAATAACATAAACTCCAATCAGCCACCTGTATATATATATACCCCAATGTTGTAGCGATCCACACTGCATTATATAGATGAGGGACATAGATGCCAAACTACCCAAATAATTATTCTGCATAATTCAACAATGTCAGACCCCCAAGTGCGATCAGGTCACGCTATATTTATGTCACAATATCCCCAATCGGGAGACACTATATATATATTCATTTGTGTATAACCTAACATATGTCATAATTCTGTTCCGCCAAAAATACGTGCAAGCATATTCATCTGTTCCACCGTCCCAGCAAGACACAATTGCCATACTTTCCCCCTCAGACAATTATGAATGGGGAAAAAAGGCTACTGTATGTAAAAACAATATACAAAATTGTACACCCACAAAGACATTGTACAACAACATTTCAATCAATGGTGGAGACATTGAACTCAATGTTTAATCCATAAGGCTGAAGTGACTTCAAAGTATGTATCAATTTGAGTTATTTTCTCCTCAGAATCTTATTTTTGTCACCCCCCCTTCTTAAATATCCTACACTATCTATTGCACGAAAACATAAAACTGCAGCTCACTGCTAGATGCAGTCACAGTGAACTGAAGTCCCCGGACATCTGTGTTCAAATGTTGATGGAACTCTTCTAATTCAAGCATGGTGCCCTCAAAATCATAACAATATCATCGATGTAGCGCCACCAGCACAGGACTCTCTCACAATATTTGGAACGATATACCAGACGATCCTCAACCTCCGCCATGAAGATGTTAGCGTAGGTGGGGGTCACATTTGACCCCATGGCCACCCCACGCTTCTGCTGGTAGAAGGTGTCACCAAAGAGGAAATAATTCCTCCTTAGGACCACCTCCAGGAGGTTGAGGATCAGCCGGTATGCCCCAGGATAGAGACCCGTGCTGGCCAGGGTCACATCGATGACATTAAGCCCATATGTATGGTCAATGGATGTATATAGTGATACAACATCAAAGCTAACTAACAAAAACTCATTGGGCAGTGTAATCTCCCTCAATTTTGTCAGGAAGTGTCCCGTGTCCCTAATGTAGGATGGGGCCGAGGTCGCATGGACACGTAAGATTTTATCCAAAAAGATGGAGACAATGATAAAGATGGAACCCCTGCCCGACACAATAGGTCGGCCAAGGGGATCCACCAGACTTTTGTGGATCTTTGGCAGCACATATATCACGGGAGTGATGTGATGGCTAACACGTAAATAATTACTTAAATCATCATCAATGATACCATCCTCTAAAGCCTTATCAAACATCATTCCCAAGATACCTGCTATATCCCATTTGGGATCCTTCATGAGGAACTCCTACACTTCACCGTCATCCAACTATCTGGCTATCTCACCCAAATATTTATCCGTGTCCATCACAACCATGGCTCCCCCCTTGTCTGCCGGTTTCACAGTCAATTTCCTATTATTCTCTAACTCCTGTATAGCCTGTCTTTCAATCCTTGATAGATTGTGCCTTGATGCTCTAACTCCTTCAGTTTTCAATTCCTCAATGTTTTTTTTTCTCTACGTATGCCTCAACAACATGGTTATTCTGGGGTGGAACAAATTGACTCTTATTCTTTAACCCCAATTTATGACATGATAGTACAGTCCCAGAATCCCCAGAGATCGTATTGTTATTGGCATTCTCTTTAACAGAAAAAAATGCTTTTAACCTTAAACGTCTGTAGAACCTTTGAAGGTCCAATTCAAATTCAAACCAGTCCCGAGGGATAGTAGGACAAAAAGTCAGTCCACGGCTTAATACTTGAATCTGTGCTTCACTTAACTGTATGGAGGAGATATTGACAACCAGGACCACGTCTCTTGGCTCGGCCCTGTTGATGTTTTGGGGGACCCGACTGTATCGGTGGTAGATTTTTTATGGGGTCGGTGAGGTTTCCTACCGCCCCTTTGATATCCACCTCTCCTCCTCCTCTGTTGATTTCTAAAAAATTAAATGTACCTGACTCATCAGTTGAGTCAGAGTCCCCTGTAGTAAAGCCAAATTTGCCTTGTTCAAAGCATTTTCCTCTCCCTCGTTGATTATTCCTCTGGGATTGAGTAGACGGCCAATTATACACTTTGCTGAACTGATAATCACCCAGCTCTCTATGCCACTTGTTCCTTTTCACATGTTCAACCTCCGCTCTATGTCGTGACACATGCTGGGACATTTTATCTTTATATACTGCATAATCCTCCACACTCAACAGGCCTTGAATTTGGGCATCCAGATCACACAGCACCTTCTTGAGGTTTTCCACCTCTTTCTGAAGGAATTCTATATTTAACAACATCAGTTCAAAAGAGTATTTATTGTTCACCGCCTCAAAGGCTTTACAAAAGTCCCCATTATTCGGGAACAAATTAGGGCGCAAATGCGACCTCAAACCCCTTGGTATTATCTGTTCTTTATAATACTCTCTTAAAGTGATATGGTGCAATTCCATAGTGCTTAATCAAATGCGGTCACCGGGAGCAGGTAGTTCCGAGAACAGCTGCCGGAGGCCTTCATCGGCCTGCTTCCGGTGACCGCATTTGATTTCAGACTGGCTCCTGGCACAGGTAGGGGCTTACCTGTGCATCGCCGGACGGGTGAGTCAAGATGGCAGCCCGCATGTGTTCGTTGGCAAACACTGCGAACTGACTAGCACTGGTCCTGGGTGTCAGAACCCAACTGATCAGATACTGATGACTTATCCAGAGTATAGGTCATCAGTAGTAAAGTCTCGGAAAACCCCTTTAAAGTACCCTAAACTAAACTAAAAGTGGCTCCTACCGTATATTGAAGGCAAATACAAACTGACAGAAGGTGGGGCAACACAAGTAGGCAGGGCCAACACAAGTAAGCAGGGACAACAGAAGTAGGCAGGGTGAGCAATACCGTAGTGCAGCACAAAATACCACCCCAGCAGAACCAAATACCACAATGCAGAAAAAAATACTGCCACCCCTACCACAGTATTCAATTGTATAACTGTCCTGAGGATGTCTACAGTTAAAACCGGACAGGCGCGTAAGTAGCTGAGGCTCCTGAGAGCATCAGATAGTTTTGTACTCAGTCTATGGCTGTGAGCAGGGCTTGGGTATGGGCCCACTCGGATATTTCCCTGTAGTATCTATGGCCAATCCGCCCCTGCATGGCAGTAACAAAGGAGCTTTTTACAGTTGTGCCATCAATGTGTCACATGGTAATAATTAAGTGTCAAAAAAGGGGGGAAGATCTGATGCAACCCCTTTGATCAAAGCTACTTTTAATGCCTGGAAATGGTTCCAATCTACCTCCCTTCATACCCCTTTCCCATCGCCACTTCTCCGAGTGGGTGATATTTTACATACTGCTCCTAAAGCCTTACAAGACAGTCTTCCCGCACACCTAAGGAACTCGGATATTAGACTCAGGGAGTTGTACACAGATGATACTCCTCCTTCATTAAGTAAACTGAGAACGTTGTTGGCAATCTCTCCTCTCCATACGCTCAATAACCCAATATATTATATCAAAACGTACCTCTCCCTTTACATCTCTCTAGGGGACCTGATAAGACCACTGACATGGTTTGAAAGCCTGTTAGAAAACCCGCAAAACCCCCAAAAAATGATATTGAAATTTTACAGCAGATTCAGATCCAACACATCGAATGTCCTGCCTTCCTACTTGGGCCAATGGGAGAAAGACCTAAAACGTACTTTCACAACTAAGGAGATTGATATTATTCTACAATCTCCACATAAATCTTCTAGATGCGTTTGTATTCAAGAGAACGGTTATAAGATTTTGTCTAGATGGTACAAGACACCAGATATCGTTTCTAGATATTCAAGCTCTGGATGCGATAAATGTTGGAGATGCCTATCAGATAGAGGCTCCTTCATACATGTTTGGTGGACTTGTCCCACTCTTTACGCTTGGTGGGAAAGAGTATTTCAAATAACCAATCACATATGCGGAACAGATCTAGTTCCTTCACCAGAAATTGCACTCCTGAACCTATTTCTACCTGATCAGAGGATCTCTAACCGGGAACTTCTAAAACACTTACTTGCTGCAGCAAGATTCTTAATTCCGAAGCTATGGCTTTCTACAGAAGTCCCGTCGGTTAGCCAATGGTTAGTGAAGGTTGACCAAGTTCACAGGTTCGAGGAGATCTCATCCTGGGAATCGAGAAACTTCCAAAATTTTAAGAAGGTGTGGAAAAATTGGAAGACGTTTAGGGCCCTCAACGATTAACCCCGAATCCATGATTCGAGCCAGGATTTATAAAACCAGTAGGTTGGGTTCCTGACTCTTCCTACGATGATCATTCGAATTTGTCTGAGGCCTTCCATCTTTAATATTTGCACCCTTCCACCTTCTGCACCCATACCAACTCATCTTTACGTACGATGATACCTCATTTCGGACAAAAGTTAAATTAACATGATTTGTGTAGTAAAATATGCCACTTTATGCGCCGTTAAGAAATGATTAGTGACGTTATTGTTACCATTGTGACCATTCTGAGTTTCTATTTACTCTTTATATGTATAATGATGCACTTATATGACTTTGTGTATGGTACCGATTTACACCACTGTTGGTGTACTGTTATACTGTATATTTTCTTGAGAGGAAAATAAAAACTTTTAAAACTCAAAAAAAAAAAAAAAAAGGGGGAAGATCAACAGACACAGGGCTACATGGTGGTAATGAAGGGTCAGTTATGGTTGCTCAAACTGTGTCTGGATCACATGGCAGGCCTGGGTAGGGGGCATTTATTTCTGTAGGAACTTGCAGGGATACCTGTGGGTACAGTTACCTGTAACGGACAGTGGATGTGGCTCCACTGTACCAAGTAACCGGTTTGGCTTTGGGATAGACCTAAGGGCAACATCCTAGCAGTCCCCTGGTTTTCACCATTTAATCCCTGTACAGGGAGCCTTTGCTGCAGGAAAGCCACCAGGCTGCTACATTTTGGAATAGTCATGGTGTATTTGGCAGGTGACCCACAGGGGTCAGAGACATCGGTGCATAGCACCTAGGGATCAGGCAATACTGGTAGTCATGAAATAGTTTAAGGTCAGGGCAGGCAGAGTTTGTGTGAATCCATAAAACAAGTCTGTGGTGTCAGGGCAAGGAGCTGAGGGTCGATACTGTAAACAGGCAGAATTCAGGGCCAGAGTTGATAAACAGACAGAGTTCAGTACACAGGCTGACAGACTCAAAAGCACAACTTCACAAGGACTATCAAGCTAGAATACCTATTGTTCAGGCAAATCTCCCTTGGGAAAGGTGCGTTAAATATCCACATGTGCCTAGCCAATGGCTGAAGAAGATTGTGTTCTTTAAGGTGCACTTTAAGGCCCTTTAAGGGGAGAGCATGCACAGGCCCTATGGGAAAGAGGAAGAGGCATGGCAGCCAAACTGTGGCCCTCAACACCAGACATGCAATCCCGGCAGATTCAAGGCAACAACATGGTCACAGATGCGGCACCCGTGTCTGCTCAGATGGCAAAAAGACAGCGGGCATGTAAAGTTGTCATGACATTACCGATCTTGTTTCTCTTTGTATATGATCTACATCCCCATTCCTGTGGCAGCAGCTCCTTGGAGATCTCCTCCTACTCTGCATTCTTTCATACACGGTCACGTTTGAAGTCCAACCACAAGTCTCAAATCTCTGGGTGATCTTGTACCAAGATGATAAGCCTTTTGGCATCAATATGGAGTGGCATGATGTCTGAATCCAGTGAAAACACACTGGTCAGCATGAACATCCTGGGTTCTCTCTGCACTCTGGGTAGATCTCTGAATCAAGATACTGGGGAATCACCACTATTGCCTGCCAACAGATCCACAAAAAACGACTATCCACAGATGTCTTCCATTTGCTTTCTGTTGACTTCACAGTCCCATAGACCTGCAAATACAACCAAGGATAGCATTTCCTCCCTGGGAACACGGAGGTGTCAAAACAACGGATATATGCAGAGCCCCACAGAAATGGATGGCAGAGGAACATCAAAAAGATGCAAGCTGAGATGTGCAGGATACCACAGAGTAGCTTATCCTGCTCTCCTCAGCCTGCTTCTTTTAGACACGTTTCTGCTAGCTTCGGGGATCCCTCTGGATTACCAGTGGTCGGTGCTGAGGTTATCTTCATTCCTTACTTTGGAGGGTCCATGTGTTGTGCCTGCATCTGTACAACTCTATCCAGTGAGCCTCATTACCTACCTATCATTCTAGGTCTCTAGTACATGCGTACTTCACCATGGTGTGCCATTTTATTTTTATTTCTTCCTTACAGAAATGGATGGGTTAGTGTGCTAGCCACTGAAAAAACTGATTGCACACTGGATAAATAAAATGGTTGTTGCATGAGTAGTTAAAGATGTTGTCCAGCCTTTTTTAATTGTCCCCAGCATATTCACCTGCTCCCAGCTGCTCCATTCTGGCTCCCTGGTGCCACTCTTCCTGCAAACTTCCGGTGGCTAGCCTATAACATGCTGGACGGGGTGATGTGTGTCGCTGCAGCAAATAACGGGCCTCAGTGGTGATGCGCAATAGAAATTAACACATTTCCCCTAATAAAATGTACTACAAAAACATTTTAAATGCAAAACATCTGAATCCAAAAAAGTAGTATGGACTAATATTCTAAGGTTAAACTCATTCTAGCCTAGTCATTTGGTAGTACACACAAGCTGCATCTATGCAAACATTACCTTAGGGAAGTAGAATAAATAGATAATTGGGAGAATAAAATCAGGACATAGCCTTTATCTGCTATGGTATAACCGATTTAAATAAATTACTCACTGTGCCTCATAAAAAAGAAATTGTGTCTTGCAAATGCACATTCTGTCTTCTGGAAGGAACACAGTGCTTACGCTGTTATGGTGTTGCTTTGTGGAACATTAACACCCTATACTCCAGCCATATGTTACTGCACGTCTGTGATCATCAGTTTGCAATTAGACTGCTTGATGACATGATTGTATAGGGTAATGTTCCTCTATATGATTCCCTCTTGAATATTAGTTATGACTAGTAATGGAAAATGCTCTTCTTTATATTCAGCGGATATACATTTTCAAACTGCTGAGGACTGAGTTTCCCAGCATGGGATATGGAACATAAAATATGAATGATAATGATGGGGGTCATCTGCTAGGAGCAACCCGAAGAGAAGAGAGACTTATAATGCTACTTGTGTTTGGGAGTGAATCTGCGTGAATCTGCCATGTTAACATAAAAACACAAACCACGGGCTGTAGAACTGAACATTAACACACTGATTACATTTGTTATAAACTTATGATGTAGTTTACTGGACACATTACAATGTAATAGCTTCTTTTAAAACCATTATAAAATGTAATATACCGACATCTTGCTAGCAGAGTTTCTGTTCTTCCCAAACTCCAAGATGGCTTAAAATCTTTCTTATTACATTTGCCTGTCTGCTGCGAGATTTAACCTAGCTATGCGGTACACAATAATACCTATTTACAAAACATTTTAAGATACCTACTTCCACTCGCTCCCTTATCACAAGGACATTTAAAAAAAAAGTCAATAAAATTATTCATTGGAAAAAAAGGATGTGTGTACTGACCTAAAGCAACAAATGTGAACAGAAGAGACACTATGGGGCTGAAGGAAATGGGAGAGCAGCAGGTATGTAGATACAAGGGCAAGCTATAGGTATCTGGAATAACTAAGTTAGGGTACTTTCACACTAGCGTTTTTCTATTCCAGCACTGAGTTCCGTCCTAGGGGCTCAATACCGGAAAAGAACTGGTTTTATCCTAATGCATTCTGAATGGAAAGTAATCCGTTCAGGATGCATCAGGATGTCTTCAGTTCAGTCTTTTTTACTTTTCAGGACGGATTTAAAAGCCTCCGGACCGCCTAGCGCAGGCTCGCGGTCCGGAGGCGGCAGTCTGAGGCACAGTCACGCAGGGATGCGTCATCTCGCAATTCGCATGCACATCGCGGGCCGGCAAAAGTTCGAGGGGGGTTGCATCATCAGCCTGCCAGCCAATGATTGTCGCTGGCAGGCTGATGATTTAAAAAAAAACGAATCACAGGCCAGTTAACACTTTATATTTATAAATATAAAGTGTTAAATGGCTACTGTGCTCCTCTGCTGATTCTTTTCGTCGGTGGGTCTCAGCAGAGGAGCACAGTTCACAGTGAGTACACAAGACACAACACTTAGCCCCCAGATCACCCCCCATCACCCCAATTAACCCTTTGATCGCCTCTGTCAATCACCAAGTGAAAGGGAAAAAAGTGATCAGTGTAAACTGTCACTTTATTTTTTCACTGGTATTGACTGATAGGTTTTAGGATAGTTTAGGCCCCTTGGTTAGTTAGTTAGCAATCGGTTAGTGCCCAGCCCACCGCACCGCAGTCACTGATTCGCTGATTAGCGTATCGCTAATCAGCATTTGTACTTTTATAGTATCTGTAAGTGATCAAAACTGATCACAGTCAGATCTATAATAGTATTAGTGTCACCTTAGTTCGCCCTCCACCCAAAACGCAGTGTTTGCCCGATCAGGCCTGATCGGTCGCCCACACATGCGTTCGCCCACGCCCGCCCCGCCGCAGTGACAAAAAATTATAATTTTTTTGATCACTGCACAATCACTTTCCAAGCGCTGCGGCGATAAAAAAAAAAATCAGTTTTGATATTTTTTTATCAATCACAGCGGCCTCCAGTACTTCGCTAGCCTCCCATTTGTAAGACAGGCTTGCTTTTTTTCTTGGGTAGTCTCAGGGAATACCCCCTAAATTTAGTAGTCCAAATGTCAAACAAGGGGTATTCTTCTGAAGAGGCCTACAGGATTCTGACCCAGTCGGACGAGGAATGGGAACCCTCATCTGACGAATCTAGCGGTACAGAATATGAACCTGTAGAAAGCAGTGGCAGTCTGACACAAAGTTCGGACGAGGAGGTTGAGGTCCCTGATAGCACCAGGCGTACCCGACCCTGTGTTGCTAGACCACAGGTTGCGCAGGATCCGCTTCAAGGGCAGCAGAGTGGGGCTGGCGCTGTCGGATTACGTGGTGAGGCATACACCAGCAGCGCAGCCCACCCTGGACCTAGTACCAGCACTGCCGTACAACATGGTGAAGTGGCGAGCACCAGAAGGGCAGTTGAAGCTGGTACGGTGGCACGTGCAATAGTTACCCCGTCGCAGCCACCGCACAGACAGGCCCGTAGACCCCCTAGAGTCCCTGAGGTGCTGGCAAACCCTGATTGGCATTCCCAACTTCAGCCGCACCATTAGTTTCCCCTTTCACAGCCCAGTCTGGAGTTCGGGTTGAGACAGCTCAGATCGGTTCGGCCCTGGGATTTTTTGAGCTGTTCTTGACTGCGGAGCTCTTGGACATAGTCGTGGCAGAAACAAACCGGTATGCCACTCAATTTATATCCTCCAACCCGGGAAGCTTTTATGCCCAGCCTTTCCGGTGGAAACCCGTCCAAGTTTCCAAATTAAACATTTTTATGGGCCTTCTCCAAAAAAGGGTCTAACAAAAAAGCATGAATTGCGGTCATATTGGTCTACGAACCCACTTCATCACATGCCCATGTTCTCTGCTGCCATGTCCAGGGCACGATTTGAGGCCATCCTGCGTTTCCTGCACTTTAGCGATAACACCACCTCCCGTCCCAGAGGCCACCCAGCTTTTGACCGACTCCACAAAATTCAGCCCCTCATAGACCATTTCAACCAGAAATTTGCAGATTTGTATACCCCTGAGCAAAACATGTTGGCTCCGTATTTAGTTTCCCGACGCACCAGACGCTGGTATAAGAAAGTGTCTGTATATTTAATTCAATTGGCTGCATATAATAGTTTTATTCTCTACAGTAAGGCTGGGAGAACAGGATCCTTCCTCAAATTTCAGGAAGAGATCATCAAGAACCTCCTGTATCCAGGAGGTTCCATGGCCCCATCCACCAGTGTAGTGAGCCGTCTACACGAGCGACATTTCCCCAATGTCGTTGCTGGTACCTCAACCCAACCGTCACCCCAAAAAAGATGTTGTGTCTGTAGCAGGAGTGCAATAAGGCGTGACACCCGCTATTTCTGTCCTGACCACCCTGCCCTATGCTTAGGGGAGTGTTTACGGAAGTACCACACACAGGTACACTTAGCATAGGGATCACATCTCACAGGACAGGTACACAGGGCTATTAGGGCCCATTCACACAGAGCTGCTGCAAACCTCTCCTTTCACCTGGGACAAAGTACATAATGTACTTCGCCACATCTTTGGGCGATTTGCGCTTTGCACATTGTCCCATGGGGAGGGAGAGGTTTGTCCTATAAAGGTAAAAAAATAAATAAAAAATCACCAGTAAGCAAAAAAGTTAACGTTATGTTCAAAAAGTTAAATAAAGTTTATATGTTCTGTTTAAAAGTTATTATAAAGTTAATAAATTTATTGCGTTGCGGCCTGTTTTTTTTCTTTTTTGTTTTGTTTTTTTTACCTTCCAGGTGGACCAACCGATCGACTAGCTGCAGCACTGATGTGCATTCTGACAGAAGCATTGCGCTGCTGTCAGATTACACAAAAGTCGGTGTATGCGGCGCTGCAAGACGAGATTTCTCCTCTGCAGTAAAAGATACGTTTGCCGAGGCATATGAGCTGAGGAGGCGGCAGTGTTCATACACTTTGTATATATAAAAATAAAAAAATAAAAAAATCCCGGCAATGATTTATTCATCCACATTGATTGATGTGAATGGAGAAATCGGGTTTGCCAGGGCATACGAGCTAAGCGGGTATGGATGTTGGGCGGAGCTCCTATGTCCTGGCAGATACCTTTCCCCTCCTTTTTTTGGGGGGGGCAGAGATTATTTCATCCACATTGATCGATGCGAATGAAGAAATCTGTGAGGTTCATTTTTTCTTTCAGCCCAGAGGCTGAACGGAAAAAATAAAATCTCATTACCCGTATGCTCAATATAAGGAGAATAGCAGAAACTCCTAATGCTGGCCATACATGTAATGATTGCGGAGGCCCTCAAATGCCAGGGCAGTACAAACACCCCACAAATGACCCCATTTTGGAAAGAAGACATCCCAAGGTATTCGCTGAGGGGCATATTGAGTCCATGAAAGATTTACATTTTTGTCTCAAGTTAGCGGAAAGGGAGACTTTGTGAGAAAAAATCTAAACAATTTCCGCTAACTTGTGCCAATTATTTTTTTTTTCTATGGACTCGGCATGTCCCTCATTGAATACCTTGGGGTGTTTTCTTTCCAAAATGGGGCATTTATACTGCCCTGGCATTTTAGGGGCCCTAAAGCGTGAGAAGAAGTCTGGGATCCAAATGTCTAAAAATGCCCTCCTAAAAGGAATTTGGGCCCCTTTGCGCATCTAGGCTGCAAAAAAGTGTCACACATGTGGTATCGCCGTTCTCAGGAGAAGTTTGGGAATGTGTTTTGGGGTGTCATTTTACATATACCCATGCTGGGTGAGATAAATATCTTGGTCAAATGCCAACTTTGTATAAAAAAATGGGAAAAGTTGTCTTTTGCCGAAATATTTATCTCACCCAGCATGGGTATATGTAAAAAGACACCCCAAAACACATTGCCCTACTTCTTCTGAGTACGGCGATACCACACTTGTGACACTTTTTTGCAGCCTAGGTGGGCAAATGGGCCCACATTCCAAAGAGCACCTTTCGGATTTCACAGGGCATTTTTTTTACAGATTTTGATTTCAAACTACTTCTCACGCATTTGGGCCCCTAAAATGCCAGGGCAGCATAACTACCCCACAAGTGACCCCATTTTGGAAAGAAGACACCCCAAGGTATTCCGTGAGGGGCATGGCGAGTTCATAAATTTTTTTAATTTTTGTCACAAGTTAGCGGAAAATGATGATTTATTTATTTTTTTCCTTACAAAGTCTCATATTCTACTAACTTGTGACAAAAAATAAAAAACTTCCATAAACTCACTATGCCCATCACGAAATACCTTGGGGTGTCTTATTTCCAAAATAGGGTCACTTGTGGGGTAGTTATACTGCGCTGGCATTTTAGGGGCCCAAATGCGTGCAAAGTAGTTTGAAATCAAAATCTGTAAAAAATGGCCTGTGAAATCTGAAAGGTGCTCTTTGGAATGTGGGCCCCTTTGCCCATCTAGGCTGCAAAAAAGTGTCACACATGTGGTATCACCGTACTCAGGAGAAGTTGGGGAATGTGTTTTGGAGTGTCATTTTACATATACCCATGCTGGGAGAGATAAATATCTTGGTCAAATGCCAACTTTGTATAAAAAATTGGAAAAGTTTGTCTTTTGCCGAGATAATTATCTCACCCAGCATGGGTATATGTAAAATGACACCCCAAAACACATTCCCCAACTTCTCCTGAGTACGGCGATACCACATGTGTGACACTTTTTTGCAGCCTAGGTGGGCAAATGGGCCCACATTCCAAAGAGCACCTTTCAGATTTCACAGGCCATTTTTTACAGATTTTGATTTCAAACTACTTCACACGCATTTGGGCCCCTAAAATGCCAGGGCAGTATAACTACCCCACAAGTGAGTCCATTTTGGAAAGAAGACACCCCAAGGTATTGCATGATGGGCATAGTAGTTCATGGAAGTTTTTATTTTTTGTCACAAGTTAGTGGAATTTGAGACTTTGTAAGAGAAAAAAAAATAAAAAATCATCATTTTCCGCTAACTTGTGACAAAAAAATTAAAAGCTCTATGAACTCACTATGTCCATCAGCGAATACCTTAGGGTGTCTACTTCCGAAATGGGGTAATTTGTAGGTTTTTTCTACTGTCTGGGCATTGTAGAACCTCAGGAAACTTGACAGGTGCTCAGAAAGTCAGAGCTGCTTCAAAAAGCGGAAATTCACATTTTTGTACCATAGTTTGTAAACGCTATAACCATTTATTTTTTACCCAAACATTTTTTTTATCAAAGACATGTAGAACAATAAATTTAGCGAAAAATTTATATATGGATGTCGTTTTTTTTTTAAAAAAATTTACAACTGAAAGTGAAAAATGTCATTTTACAAAATTTGTCAAAATTTTGTTTAATAACAAAAAAGTCAAAATGTCAGCAGCAATGAAATACCACCAAATGAAAGCTCTATTAGTGAGAAGAAAAGGAGGTAAAATTCATTTGGGTGGTAAGTTGCATGACCGAGCAATAAACGGTGAAAGTAGTGTAGTGCAGAATTGTAAAAAGTGGTCTGGTCATTAAGGGTGTTTAACCACTTCAGCCCCGCTAGGTGAAACCCCCTTCATGACCAGAGCACTTTTTACACTTCGGCACTACACTACTTTCACCGTTTATCGCTCGGTCATGCAACTTACCACCCAAATGAATTTTACCTCCTTTTCTTCTCACTAATGGAGCTTTCATTTGGTGGTATTTCATTGCTGCTGGCATTTTTACTTTTTTTGTTATTAATCAAAATGTAACGATTTTTTTGCAAAAAAACGACATTTTTCACTTTCAGCTGTAAAATTTTGCAAAAAAAACGACATCCATATATAAATTTTTCACCAAATTTATTGTTCTACATGTCTTTGATAAAAAAAAAATGTTTGGGCAAAAAAAAAATGGTTTGGGTAAAAGTTATAGCATTTACAAACTATGGTACAAAAATGTGAATTTCCACTTTTTGAAACAGCTCTGACTTTCTGAGCACCTGTCATGTTTCCTGAGGTTCTACAATGCCCAAACAGTATAACTACCCCACAAATGACCCCATTTCGGAAAGTAGACACCCTAAGGTATTCGCTGATGGGCATAGTGAGTTCATAGAACTTTTTATTTTTTGTCACAAGTTAGCGGAAAATGATGATTATTTTTTATTTTTATTTTTTTCTTACAAAGTCTCATATTCCACTAACTTGCGACAAAAAATAAAATTTTTTAGGAACTCACCATGCCCCTCACAGAATACCTTGGGGTGTCTTCTTTCCAAAATGGGGTCACTTGTGGGGTAGTTATACTGCCCTGGCAATTTAGGGGCCCAAATGTGTGAGAAGAACTTTGCAATCAAAATGTGTAAAAAATGCCCTGCAAAATCCGAAAGGTGCACTTTGGAATATGTGCCCCTTTGCCCACCTTGGCATCAAAAAAGTGTCACACATCTGGTATCGCCGTACTCAGGAGAAGTTGGGGAATGTGTTTTGGGGGGTCATTTTACATATACCCATGCTGGATGAGAGAAATATCTTGGCAAAAGACAACTTTTCCCATTTTTTTATACAAAGTTGGAATTTGACCAAGATATTTTTCTCACCCAGCATGGGTATATGTAAAATGACACCCCAAAACACATTGCCCAACTTCTCCTGAGTACGGCGATACCAGATGTGTCACACTTTTTTGCTGCCAAGGTGGGCAAAGGGGCACATATTCCAAAGTGCACCTTTCGGATTTCACCGGTTATTTTTTACAGATTTTGATTGCAAAGTACTTCTCACACATATGGGCCCCTAAATTGCCAGGGCAGTATAACTATGCCACAAGTGACCCCATTTTGGAAAGAAGACACCCCAAGGTATTCCGTGAGGGGCATGGCGAGTTCCTAGAATTTTTTATTTTTTGTCACAAGTTAGCGGAAAATGATGATTTTTTTTTTTTCTCTTTTTTCCTTACAGAGTCTCATATTCCACTAACTTGCGACAAAAAATAAAAAATTCTAGGAACTCGCCATGCCCCTCACGGAATACCTTGGGGTGTCTTCTTTCCAAAATGGGGTCACTTGTGGCATAGTTATACTGCCCTGGCAATTTAGGGGCCCATATGTGTGAGAAGTACTTTGCAATCAAAATCTGTAAAAAATAACCGGTGAAATCCGAAAGGTGCACTTTGGAATATGTGCCCCTTTGCCCACCTTGGCATCAAAAAAGTGTCACACATCTGGTATCGCCGTACTCAGGAGAAGTTGGGGAATGTGTTTTGGGCTGTCATTTTACATATACCCATGCTGGGTGAGAGAAATATCTTGGCAAAAGACAACTTTTCCCATTTTTTTATACAAAGTTGGCATTTGACCAAGATATTTTTCTCACCCAGCATGGGTATATGTAAAATGACACCCCAAAACACATTGCCCAACTTCTCCTGAGTACGGCGATACCAGATGTGTCACACTTTTTTGCTGCCAAGGTGGGCAAAGGGGCACATATTCCAAAGTGCACCTTTCGGATTTTGCAGGGCATTTTTTACACATTTTGATTGCAAAGTTCTTCTCACACATTTGGGCCCCTAAATTGCCAGGGCAGTATAACTACCCCACAAGTGACCCCATTTTGGAAAGAAGACACCCCAAGGTATTCCGTGAGGGCCATGGCGAGTTCCTAGAATTTTTAATTTTTTGTCGCAAGTTAGTGGAATATGAGACTTTGTAAGGAAAAAAGAAAAAAAAAGAAAAATCATCATTTTCCGCTAAATTGTGACAAAAAATAAAAAATTCTAGGAACTAGTTATACTGCCCTGGCAATTTAGGGGCCCAAATGTGTAAGAAGTACCTTGCAATCAAAATGTGTAAAAAATGGCCTGCGAAATCCGAAAGGTGCCCCTTTGCCCACCTTGGCTGCAAAAAAGTGTCACACATGTGGTATCGCCGTACTCAGGAGAAGTTGGGGAATGTGATTTGGGGTGCCATTTTACATATAACCATGCTGGGTGAGAGAAATATCTTGGCAAAAGACAACTTTTCCCATTTTTTTATACAAAGTTGGCATTTGACCAAGATATTTTTCTCACCCAGCATGGGTATATGTAAAATGACACCCCAAAACACATTCCCCAACTTCTCCTGAGTACGGCGATACCACATGTGTGACACTTTTTTGCAGCCTAGATGCGCAAAGGGGCCCAAATTCCTTTTAGGAGGGCATTTTTAGACATTTGGATCCCAGACTTCTTCTCATGCTTTAGGGCCCCTAAAAATCCAGGGCAGTATAAATACCCCACATGTGACCCCACTTTGGAAAGAAGACACCCAAGGTATTCAATGAGGGGCCTGGCGAGTTCCTAGAATTTTTTTTTTTTTTTGCATAAGTTAGCGGATATTGATTTTATTTTGTTTTTTTTCTCACAAAGTCTCACTTTCCGCTAACTTAAGACAAAAATTTCAATCTTTCATGGACTCAATATGCCCCTCACGGAATACCTTGGGGTGTCTTCTTTCCGAAATGGGGTCACATGTGGGGTATTTATACTGCCCTGGCTTTTTAGGGGCCCTAAAGCGTGAGAAGAAGTCTGGAATATAAATGTCTAAAAATGTTTACGCATTTGGATTCCGTGAGGGGTATGGTGCGTCCATGTGAGATTTTATTTTTTGACACAAGTTAGTGGAATATGAGACTTTGTAAGAAAAAACAAAAACAAAAACAAACAAAAAATTTCCGCTAACTTGTGCCAAAAAAAATGGCTGAATGGAGTCTTACCAGGGGGGGAGTGATCAATGACAGGGGGGTGATCAATGACAGGGGGGTGATCACCCATATAGACTCCCTGATCACCCCCCTGTCATTGATCACCCCCCCTGTAAGGCTCCATTCAGACATCCGCATGATTTTTTACGGATCCATGGATACATGGATCGGATCCACAGAACGCATGCGGACGTCTGAATGGAGCCTTACAGGGGGGTTATCAATGACAGGGGGTGATCAGGGTAATCAGGGTGATCACCCCCCTGTCACTGACCACCCCCCCTGTAAGGCTCCATTCAGACATCCGCATGATTTTTTACGGATCCATGGATACATGGATCGGATCCACAAAATGCATGCGGACGTCTGAATGGAGCCTTACAGGGGGGTTATCAATGACAGGGGGTGATCAGGGTGATCACCCCCCTGTCACTGATCACCCCCCTGTAAGGCTCCATTCAGACATCCGCATGATTTTTTACGGATCCATGGATACATGGATCGGATCCACAAAACGCATGCGGACGTCTGAATGGAGCCTTACAGGGGGGTTATCAATGACAGGGGGTGATCAGGGTAATCAGGGTGATCACCCCCCTGTCACTGACCACCCCCCCTGTAAGGCTCCATTCAGACATCCGCATGATTTTTTACGGATCCATGGATACATGGATCGGATCCACAAAATGCATGCGGACGTCTGAATGGAGCCTTACAGGGGGGTTATCAATGACAGGGGGTGATCAGGGTAATCAGGGTGATCACCCCCCTGTCACTGATCACCCCCCCTGTAAGGCTCCATTCAGACATCCGCATGATTTTTTACGGATCCATAAAACGCATGCGGACGTCTGAATGGAGCCTTACAGGGGGGTTATCAATGACAGGGGGGTGATCAGGGAGTGTATATGGGTGATCACCCGCCTGTCATTGATCACCCCCTGTAAGGCTCCATTTAGACGTCCGCATGTGTTTTGCGGATCCGATCCATGTATCCATGGATCCGTAAAAATCATGCGGACGTCTGAATGGTGCCTTACAGGGGGGTGATCAATGACGGGGGTGATCAATGACAGGGGGTGATCAGGGAGTGTATATGGGTGATCACCCGCCTGTCATTGATCACCCCCCTGTAAGGCTCCATTCAGACGTCCGTATGCTTTTTGCGGATCCGATCCATGTATCCGTGGATCCGTAAAAATCATACGGACGTCTGAACGGAGCCTGACAGGGCGGTGATCAATGACAGGGCGGTGATCAATGACAGGGGGGTGATCAGGGAGTTTATATGGGGTGATCAGGGGTTTATAAGGGGTTAATAAGTGACCGGGGGGGGGGGGGGGGGTGTAGTGTAGTGTGGTGTTTGGTGCGACTGTACTGACCTACCTGAGTCCTCTGGTGGTCGATCCTAACAAAAGGGACCACCAGAGGACCAGGTAGGAGGTATATTAGACGCTGTTATGAAAACAGCGTCTAATATACCTGTTAGGGGTTAAAAAATTCGGATCTCCAGCCTGCCAGCGAGCGATCGCCGCTGGCAGGCTGGAGATCCACTCGCTTACCTTCCGTTCCTGTGAGCGCGCGCGCCTGTGTGCGCGCGTTCACAGGAAATCCCGGCCCTCGCGAGATGACGCGTATATGCGTCGTCGTGCGCAGGGCTGCCACCTCCGGACCGCACATCTGCGTTAGGCGGTCCGGAGGTGGTTAAGCTAGAGGGACTGAGGTGGTTAATACCGTAGCATGCTGCGGTTTTATCTCAGACCAAAAAACCTGAACACTTGCCTGAATGCTGGATCTGGCATTTTTTTCCATAGTAATGTATTAGTGCCGGGTCCGGCATTCAATTTGCCGCATTGACGGGTTTGGTATTCCGGTCTACAGAGTCTGAAAAATGCCTGATCAGTGAGAAAAAATGACATGCGTTTGCATACAGTTTGCCTGATCAGGCAGGCAGTTCAGGCAACGGAACTGCCTGCTGGAATCAAACAACGCAAGTGTGAAAGTACCCTTAGGCCACTTTAACACCTGCCGGATACGACAAAACGCATGCAAATTGATTGCATTTTAAGACTGATCAGGATCCTGATCTGTCTTAAAAATGCATTGCAAGAATGGCTCCGTCTGTCCGTTTGTCATACGGACAAACGGATGCGTTTAGATTTTTTTTCACATTCCGGTATTTTGAATACATTCCTATGGAAAAAAAATGCCGGCTTCAGGCAAGTGTTCGGTTTATTTGGGCGGAGATAATACCGCAGCATGCTAAGATTTTATCTCCATCCTGAACAGTCAAAAAGACTGAACTGAAGACATCCTGATGCATTCTGAACGGATTACTTTCCTTTCAGAATGCATGGGGATATAACTGATCAGTTATTTTCCGGTATAGAGCCCCTAGGACGGAACTCAGTGCCGGAAAATAAAAACCCTAGTGTGAAAGTACCCTTATGAAATAGGACTCCTGTAAGAACACTTGCAGATGATGGTGAAGGACAGTAACTATTCACTCACAGAGAAGTGAATACTAAGTCACTCCCTCAATGTCTTCCAAAAAAAGGGGGCAAGCTGCCTGTCCACCCTTACAGCCAGCAATTGTTCTGCAGAGCGACAGAGTAGTGGACGGAGCTGACAACTACAGTGATGCTCTCATTTACACAATGGACAAAGCTTCGTAGTTCCGGTGACAACTTCCACTGGCTGATAAGATATTATGGCCTCTCCTGAGGATAAGTCATCTATATTAAAATCTGGGAATACCCCTTTAAATGTAAGACTCAGAATATAAGGCAGTGGAAGGGTTAATACTGCATTGGAAATAATAACTTTGTCCAGCACTCTTCTCCATAAAACCAGTATATGCTTTATTTGATGCAATGAAAAACTTCCACAGCCGAATAAGTGTGATAAAAAAAACAAATCTACGCGTTTCAGATGACTACAGATGCATCCTTAATCACGGTACCAAATATGGAAATGGATGCATTTGTAGTCATCTGAAACGCGTAAGATATTTATCATACTTATACGGCTGTGGAAGTTTTTAATTTGTAACAAATAAAGAATATACTAGTTTTACGGAGAAGAGTGCAGGACAAAAAAAATATTTCCAGTTTTGAAACCCGATGCAGATGCGGAGAAACCGTACACCACCCCAGGGGAACAAGAGGAACATGGAATTGATTTCAGGCTTGGGAGGCTTGGGGAGCTGAAACAACTTTTGATCATTTTCCTGGTTCCTTCCTGCCCCCATCATAGAGATACATGCAGAGAGAGAAAAGAACAGCTGTAACTGAACGCCTGCACATTTCTCTCTATGACCAGGCAGAGAAATTCACAATTACTTACTTAGTTCAGGGAGTGTCTCAGACTACATAAGACCAGTGTCGGTAGGATAGTCTGAGAGGTTAGCACTGCAGTCATTGTATACGAACGCAGAGAGGATGAGGAATTAGTGGACCCGCAGAAAGAGGACTTAAAAGGAAATCACCTGGTACTTTAGCTCAACGTTTCCCTATGTTATGTTACGTATTTAAGGAGAACTAAAGGGGTTGTGAAAGAAATAGGGGGGGGGGGGGGAGTTGACAAATCCCCCTCACCATTTAGCTGGTCCTGTAAAGGATTACTGACCTGATTCCTGGCACCATCTACCCACTCTTTCTCCTCCAGGCCAGCGATGCTCTGCTGGGCTCCCTCAATGTTAACATCCAGGAGACCAGATCCCTTTGAATCATGTGACCATATGTCAAGACGTAGGGGGAGCCAGTCACTGCCGTGGCCAGTGATTGGGTACGGTGATGTCAAACAAGATGTTGACATAGAGGAAGCCCAGCGGAGCATCTAAGGCCTGGAGGAAAAGGGGCGGGGAGACGGCGCAAGGAAGCAGGTAAGTAATCTTTCCTTTACAGGTCTGGCCAAATGGGGGAAGGGTTTGTCGAAAACCTTTTCACTCTTTCACAACCACTTTAAATGTTTCATCATTAAACATCAGCACAACAAACAACAAAATCTCATCACAATAACCACATGTAGGCAAGTTAAGAGCAGAAAAATTGTCAAATAAAGAGCACAAGAAATACAATAACAAAGTACCCTATAAACAGTAATCATGCAGCACAACACACAGACCTAGTTTACACCCATCCCTACTCCTGAGCAATGGCCCTTTACTAAAAACAAGTACTTGTCCTTGTATACTGTATCACTGTGTACATCAGAAGAGTTGTCTAGCCAAGGAGACCATCATTTTTCAGATTTCACTGGACATTGAAAAAAAAGTCTACTATATGTGCCACATGCCAAGGTTTTCTGACCATCCACAGATAACTACCATCTATAGGGCTTGATGAACTGAAGTAGACATACAGTGGATATAAAAAGTGTACACACCCCTGTTAAAATGTCAGGTTTCTGTGATGTAAAAAAATGAGACAAAGATAAATCATTTCAGAACTTTTCAATTGAAAAACAAACTGAAATCTTTAATGTAGAGGGAAGAAAAAATATAAAAATAAAATCGTATGGTTGCATAAGAGTGCACACCCTTAAACTTATACTTTGTTGAAGCACCTTTTGATTTTATTACAGCACTCAGTCTTTTGGGGTATGAGTCTATCAGCATGGCACTCTGATTCAGGTCTGGGCTCTCTCTGGGCCATTCCAAAACTTTAATCTTCTTCTAGTGAAGCCATTACTTTGTTGATTTGGATGTATGCTTTGGGTCGTTGTCATGCTGAAAGATGAAGTTCCTCTTCATGTTCAGCTTTCTAGCAGAAGCCTGAAGGTTTTGTGCCAATATTGACTGGTATTTGGAACTGATCATAATTCTCTCTAGCTTAACTAAGGCCCCAGTTCCGCTGAAGAAAAACAGCCCCAAAGCATAAAGCTGCCACCACCATGCTTCACTGTGGGTATGGTGTTCTTTTGATGATGTGCAGTGTTATTTTTGCACCGAACATATCTTTTGGAATAATGGCCAAAAAGTTCCTCCTTGGTTTCAACAGACAATAACTCCTTTTCCCACATGCTTTTGGGAGACTTCAGATGTGTTTTTGCAAAATGTAGCCTGGCTTGGATGTTTTCCTTCGTAAGAAAAGGCTTTCGTCTTGCCACTCTACCCCATAGCCCAGACATATGCAGAATATGGGAGATTGTTGTCACATGTACCACACAGTCAGTACTTGCCAGATTTTCCTGCTGCTCCTTTAGTGTTGCTGTAGGCCTCTTGGTAGCCTCCCAAATCAGTTTTCTTCTAGTCTTTTCATCAATTTTGGAAGGACATCCAGTTCTTGGTAATGACACTTTTGTGCCATATTTTCTCCACTTGATGATGACTGTCTTCACTGTGTTCCATGGTATATCTAATGCCTTGGAAATTCTTTTGTGCCCTTCTCCTGACTGATACCTTTTAACATTGAGATCCCTCTGATGCTTTGGAAGCTCTCTGTGGACCAAGGCATTTGCTGTGGGATGGGACTAAGAAAGTTTCAGGAAAGACCAACTAGAGCAGCTGAACTTTATTTGGGGTTAATCAGAGGCACTTTAAATGATGGCAGGTGTATGCTGACTCCTATTTAACATGATTTTGAATGTCATTGCTTAATTCTGAACACAGCTACATCCCCAGTTATACGAGGGTGTGCACACTTATGAACCCACATAGTAGACTTTTTATATCCACTGTATATACATGGTAGCCACCTCCTTCCTGTCTTGCAACCTTCTTGATACATACTTGGGGGTTAGTATAGAAGAAAGAAGACACATCAGTGTATACTGTTACCAAATAATGATTATTCTGTCTATAGATTGAGAGAGTTCCCAATTTTTTACCTTTTGATTGCAGAATAATGAGTTTCATTTTAATTGCTTCAGTTAAAATATAACTATTTATAGGAAGACCACCCAGAAAGTGATTCTAACACAGGTGCATCCGTGACATACTATGCATACTAATATTGAGTCCTTTCTGCAGAACTGAACGTGTTATATGCTGTTGGTAATATTTTACATGAAGAGTAAGCAAAGTAAATTTTCACAGACTCACCAGCCGCTTAATTACTCTCAGCAGTAGTTTTTGCTGCTTGGGTTCTCTCTTGGACATCAGAACTTGAGCAAAGCTTTCCATGTTATCTGGGGTCATACTATCTTGGTTGTCTCCGCCATAAAGCTGGACCATCAGTGACAGACATTGTGAGGAGTTTTCATAGATTTCTGGATCTTCTGATGGCAGCTAAAACAAAAAGCTCAAGTATTAACCTCAACAAGTTCTTTATTTTCTCATTATAATCTACTAATGTAGGAGAATATTATTACATGTCTATCAAAAAAATTCACATATGATTTTCTGCTGGTAATTAACAATTAGGGAAAAATTATATATATATATATATATATATATATATATATATATATACACACAGTTGCAAGAAAAAGTATGTGAACCCTTTGGAATGATATGGATTTCTGCACAAATTGGTCATAAAATGTGATCTGATTTTCATCTAAATCACAACAATAGACAGTCACAGTCTGCTTAAACTAATAACACACAAAGAATTGAATGTTGCCATGTTTTTATTGAACACACCATGTAAACATTCACAGTGCAGGTGGAAAAAGTATGTGAACCCCTAGACTAATGACAGCAGAAGAAGCCACTGCTGTCCAAAAAAACATTGCTGCACGTTTACAGTTTGCACAAGAGCACCTGGATTTTCCACAGCAGTACTGGCAAAATATTCTGTGGACAGATTAAACCACAGTTGAGTTGTTTGGAAGAAACACACAACACTATGTGTGGAGAAAAAGAGGCACAGCACACCAACATCAAACCTCATCCCAACTCAGAAAAATACCGGGCTTCTCCTAACCTCTCGATGAGCTCATCCACCCAGGGCATGGGATACGTACGCAACCTCATTAAGTTTTCGAAAGTCGTTACAAAACCGCAACGTCCCGTCCAGTTTGGGTATCAATACTATAGGACTGGCCCACTCACTTATTAACTCCTCAATAATGTCTATCTGCAACATTAGCTGCACCTCCTCCTATATGGCTTGTCGCCGAGCTTCGGGTACCCAGTATGGTTTCAATTCAGACTTTTGCCTGAGGCTCAGTGAATGTCATATTGAAGTGAGTCCAGGGGGGGTCCAAGAACACATCCGTGTTCCGACTAATAAACCCTGGCCTCCTGAGTCTGTTTAGAGGAGAGGCTGTCATCAATTTTTAATGTGGCAGCCGCCTCTCTTACATCAGACAGAGGGGCCGGTACCTCTCCTTCTAGAAAACCTGGCTGCAGGCTGTCTTCTGTACAGTTTCCCTATCTTTCCATGGTTTGAGTAAATTCACATGGTAAACTTGCGCTGGGTTTCGCTGCCCTGGCTGGTGCACCTTCTAGTTTACATCTCCAATTTTCTCGAGTACGTCATAGGGCCCCTGCCACCTAGCCAGGAACTTACTGTCCACGGTCGGCACCAGAACCAAAACCCGATCACACGGGTTAAAGATCCGGACCAGAGCCTGCCGATGATATGCCCGACTCTGGGCTCGCTGAGCTGCCTCCATATGCTCCCTAACAAGATACAACACTGTCTCTATCCGATCTTGCATCTGGGTAACGTACTCAATGACACTTTTATGTGGAGTAGGTTGTTGTTCCCACACCTCTTTGGCCACGTCCAAGAGACCGCGAGGGTGTCTGCCATATAGCAGTTTGAACGGCGAGAACCCAGTAGAGACCTGGGTTACCTCTCCCACTGTGAACATGAGATAGGGCAGAAGGAGGTCCCAGTCCTTCCCATCTTTAGCCACCACCCTTTTCAATATATTTTTTAATGTTTGGTTAAATATTTCTACCAGACCGTCCGTTTGCGGATGGTAAATGGACATCCGTAGCTGTTTTCTATGCAGCAACTTACAGAGTTCCCGCATCACCTTGGACATAAAAGGGGTCCCTTGGTCGGTCAAAACCACTTTAGGTAGTCCTACTAGGGAACACATCTCCATTAATTCCTCAGCTATGAGTTTAACTGAGGTATGTCGTAGTGGAACCGCCTCTGGGTACCGAGTTGCGTTGTCTAGAATGACTAAAATGTGTTGATACCCTCTGGCGGACTTCGGTACTGGGCCTATGAGGTCCATAGCTATTCGGTCAAACGGTACTCCGATAATCGGGAGCGGTACTAGGGGACTGTACCAATATAAGGTCTTACCCTTTGGTCTGCATGGCACCCCCGCCACTTTTTAGCATCTAATGGACATTGTGCTTTGTCCACATCGTCAGTACGCTTCGGCTTACCTGGACGGTATTGTCATCCACAGTACCGACTGGGAAAGTCACCTACCCAAAGTGCAAGCTGTAGTGGACTCCTTTTGGAAAGCTGGCCTAACCGCTAACCCCAAAAAAATGTGCAATAGGGTTAGAAGAGACTAAGTACCTGGGTTATGTCATTGGGCGCGGAGTCCTCAAACCCCAAGTGAACCAAATAGAGTCGATACAGAATTGGCCCCGACCTGTCACCACTAGGCAAATAAAGTCATTCCTGGGAATGGTGGGCTATTACATGAGGTTTGTTTACCACTTTGCTACTCTAGCCGCACCCTTGACAGGACACTTGAAGGGACACAAGTCAATGATGGTTCACTGGGATAATTGGGCGGAACAGGCTTTCTCCGCTTTGAAGTCGGCCCTGTGCGGGTTCCCAGTTTTAGTGACACCGGACTACAAAAGGGAGTTTATAGTACAGACCGATGCCTCCAAAGTAGGCCTCTGTGCTGTACTATCTCAGGAAGTCAACTGGGAGGAGCATTCCGTTGTCTTCCTCAGCCGTAAGCTCACCCCAGCCAAGACCCGGTATAGTATAGTGGAGAGAGAGTGCCTGGCTATCAAGTGGGCACTAGAATCTCTCCTCTATTATTAATTGGGGAGAAAATTCCGCCTGGTGACTGACAACTCCCCTCTCAAGTGGATGAGCCAGGCCAAAGACAGAAATGCCCGGGTCACCTGATGGTTTCTCTCCTTACAAAACTTTAAGTTTTCGGTGGAACACAGGGAAGGCCGGTTACAGGGAAACGTGGATGCCCTGTCCTGGGTACACTGTCTGTCGTGTGTTCACCTCCTCAGGGTTGAATAAAGAGGGGGGATATGTGACACAGTAAGAGGTTTTGTCTGTGAAAACAGGTATTTTCCTCCCAGCATTTGCTTCTGGGCTGATTTTCTTGCCATAATACAAATTCTAACAGTCTATTCAGTAGGACTATCAGCTGTGTATCCACCTGACTTCTCCACAACGCAACTGATGGTCCCAACCCCATTTATAAGGCAAGAAATCCCACTTATTAAACCTGACAGGGAACACCTGTGAAGTGAAAACCATTTCAGGTGACTACCTCTTGAAGCTCATCAAGAGAATGCCAAGAGTGTGCAAAGAAGTAATCAAAGCAAAAGGTGGCTACTTTGAAGAACCTACAATATGACATATTTTCAATTGTTTCACACTTTTTTGTTATGTATATAATTCCACATGTGTTAATTCATAGTTTTGATGCCTTCAGTGTGAATCTACAATTTTCATAGTCATGAAAATAAAGAAAACTCTTTGAATGAGAAGGTGTGTCCAAACTTTTGGTCTGTACTGTGTATATATATATATATATATATATATTATATATATATATATATATATATATATATATAGTGGATATAGAAAGTCTACACAACCCTGTTAAAATGTCAGGTTTCTGTGATGTAAAAATATTAGACAAAGATAAATCATTTCAGAACTTTTTCCACCTTTAATGTGACCTATAAACTGTATAAATCTTTTAGGTAGAGGGAAGAAAAAATATAAAAATAAAATCATATGGTTGCATAAGTGTGCACACCCTTAAACTTATACTTTGTTGAAGAACCTTTTGATTTTATTACAGCACTCAGTCTTTTTGGGTATGAGTCTATCAGCATGGGACATTTTGACTTGGCAAGATTTGCCCACTCTTCTTTGCAAAAACACTCCAAATCTGTCAGATTGCGAGGACATCTCCTGTGCACAGCCCTCTTCAGATCGCCCCACAGATTTTCAATTGGATTCAGGTCTGGGCTCTGGCTGGGCCATTGCAAAACTTTAATCTTCTTCTGGTGAAGCCATTCCTTTGTTGATTTGGATGTATGCTTTGGGTCTTTTTCATGCTGAAAGATGAAGTTCCTTTTCATGTTCAGCTTTCTAGCAGAAGTCTGAAGGTTTTGTGCCAATATTGACTGGTATTTGGAACTGTTCATAATTCCCTCTAGCTTAACTAAGGCCCCAGTTCCAGCTGAAGAAAAACAGCCCCAAAGCATGATGCTGCCATCGCCATGCTTCACTGTGGGTATGGTGTTCTTTTGGTGATGTGCAGTGTTGTTTTTGTGCCAAAAATATCTTTTGGAATTATGGCCAAAAAGTTTAACCTTGGTTTCATCAGACCATAACACTTTTCCCCACATGCTTTTGGGAGAATTCAGATGTGTTTTTGCAAAATGTAGCCTGGCTTGGATGTTTTTCTTCGTAAGAAAAGGCTTGCATCTTGCCACTCTACCCCATAGCCCAGACATACGGTATGAAGAATATGGGAGATTGTTGTCACATATACCACACAACCAGTACTTGCCAGATATTCCTGCAGCTCCTTTAATATTGCTGTAGGCCTCTTGGTAGCCTCCCAGACCAGTTTTCTTCTCGTCTTTTCATCAATTTTGGAGGGACGTCCAGTTCTTGGTAATGTCACTGTTGTGCCATATTTTCTCCACTTGATGATGACTGTCTTCACTGTGTTCTATGGTATCTCTAATGCCTTGGAAATTCTTTTGTACCCTTCTCCTGGCTGATACCTTTTAACAATGAGATCCCTCTGATGCTTTGGAAGCTCTCTGGGGACCATGGCTTTTGCTGTGGGATGCGACTAAGAAAATTTCAGGAAAGTCCAACTAGAGCAGCTGAACTTTATTTGGGGTTAATCAGAGGCACTTTAAATGATGGCAGGTGTATGCTGACTCCTATTTAACATGATTTTGAATGTGATTGTTTAATTCTGAACACAGCTACATCCCCAGTTATAAGAGGTTGTGCCTACGTATGCAACCACATTATTTTAGTTTTGTTTTAGTTTTCTTCCCTCCACCTAAAAGATTTCAGTTTGTTTTTCAATTGAGTTGTACAGTTTATAGGTCACATTAAAAGGTAGAAAAAGTTCTGAAATGATTTATGTCAAATTTTTTTACATCACAGAAACCTGACATTTTAACAGGGGTGTGTAGACTTTTTATATCCACTGTGTGTGTGTGTGTATATATATATATATATATATATATATATATATACAAACCGGATTTCCAAAAAGTTGGGACACTATACAAATCGTGAATAAAAACTGAATGCAATGATGTGGAGGTGCCAACTTTTAATATTTTATTCAGAATAGAACATAAATCACGGAATAAAAGTTTAAACTGAGAAAATGTACCATTTTAAGGGAAAAATATGCCGAATCAGAATTTCATGGTGTCAACAAATCCCAAAAAAGTTGGGACAAGGCCATTTTCACCACTGTGTGGCATCTCCCCTTCTTCTTACAACACTCAACAGACGTCTGGGGACCGAGGAGACCAGTTTCTCAAGTTTAGAAATAGGTATGATCTCCCATTCTTGTCTAATACAGGCCTCTAACTGTTCAATCGTCTTGGGCCTTCTTTGTTGCACCTTCCTCTTTATGATGCGCCAAATGTTCTCTATAGGTGAAAGATCTGGACTGCAGACTGGCCATTTCAGTACCCGGATCCTTCTCCTACGCAGCCATGATGTTGTGATTGAAGCAGAATGTGATAAGGTATTATCTTGTTGAAAAATGCAGGGTCTTCCATGAAAGAGATGACGTCTGGATGGGAGCATATGTTGTTCTAGAACCTAAATATATTTTTCTGCATTGATGGTGCCTTTCCAGACAGGCAAGCTGCCCATGCCACACGCTCTCATGCAACCCCATACCATCAGAGATGCAGGCTTCTGAACTGAGCATTAATAACAACTTGGGTTGTCCTTGTCCTTTTTGGTCCGGGTGACATGGCGTCCCAGATTTCCAAAAATAACTTCGAATCGTGACTCATCTGACCACAGAACAGTCTTCCATTTTGCCACACTCCATTTTAAATGATCCCTGGCCCAGTGAAAACGCCTGAGCTTGTGGATCTTGCTTAGAAATGGCTTCTTCTTTGCACTGTAGAGTCTCAGCTGGCAATGGCAGATGGCACGGTGGATTGTGTTCACTGACAATGGTTTTTGGAAGTATTCCTGAGCCCATTCTGTGATTTCCTTTACAGTAGCATTCCTGTTTGTGGTGCAGTGTCGTTTAAGGGCCCAGAGATCACGGGCATCCAGTATGGTTTTACGGCCTTGACCCTTACGCACAGAGATTGTTCCAGATTCTCTGAATCTTCGGATGATGTTATACACAGTTGATGATGATAGATGCAAAGTCTTTGCAATTTTTCGCTGGGTAACACCTTTCTGATATTGCTCCACTATCTTTCTGCGCAACATTGTGGGAATTGGTGATCCTCTACCCATCTTGGCTTCTGAGAGACACTGCCACTCTGAGAAGCTCTTTTTATACCCAATCATGTTGCCAATTGACCTAATTAGTGTTAATTGGTCTTCCAGCTCTTCGTTATGCTCAAATTTACTTTTTCCAGCCTCTTATTGCTACTTGTCCCAACTTTTTGGGGATTGGTTGACACCGTGAAAATTTGAATCAACGTATTTTTCCTTTAAAATGATACATTTACTCGGATTAAACGTTTTATCTGTCATCTACGTTCTATTACAAATAAAATATTGACATTTGCCATCTCCACATCATTGCATTCAGTTTTTATTCACAATTTGTTTAGTGTCCCAACTTTTTGTGAATCCGGTTTGTATATATGGATAGATAAAGATATATATTTATTTATATATTGAAAGAGTATAAAGTTAAGAGGTGATTAGGTAAAATATATAGTAAACTACAAGTCATTTAACATGTAAAATTTGTAATTTGCAAATACATGGTTGAAGACCATCCATTCAATGGAAGCCTGTACCACAAAAATAAAATGTTTATTCTTTTAATAAAAAAAGAAAAGAAAATATTTTTCAATTTTTACAAACTTGCCTGGGGATGGCCATATTGAAAACATACACTTACTTTGATGGGCCCAATGGGGGAGATTTATCAAACTAGTGTAAAGTAGAACTAGCTTAGTTGCCCAAAACAACCAAACAGATTCCACATGTACTGTTTCACAGCTCCTTTGGAAAATGAAAGGTTGAATCTGATTGGTTGCTATGGGCAACTAAGCCAGTTCTACATTACACCAGTTTCAAACACTAAAAACTGCCAGTCCGGATAGAAAATAATAAATATCTTTATTCATACATATTACATAAAACACAATTAAAATTATGTTGGTGGTGCGACTACACATGGGGCAAATAAATTGCCAAACAGGAGATAGCAAACAATATCAGTAAGTATAAAACAAAAATGTGTAGTCGCACCACCAACATAATTTTAATTGTGTTTTATGTAATATGTATGAATAAAGATATTTATTATTTCCTATCCGGACTGGCCGTTTCTGGTGTTTGTAATTGGGGTAATATCCGGATGATATTGAGTTTTCCCCCCACATATATTGGTGTTTATAACACCAGTTTGTTAAATCTCCCCTAATATATCTTCATAACATTCTGATTCAAACAGTGCAATTTTCTGATGATACATACCCTTTAAATGGTGACAGTTACAGGATTTAAGAGATTATGATTAGAGGGCTTTTCCCATCACATATTTTTTTATTGCACTTCAATTGGATATGTCTTATCCTTAGAGATTCAAATGCTGCAACCACTAAGAAGATGGATTGTCATCATACTTGGAAGTGAAGTGGACGTGCATGCATGGCCAGGACATACTGCCAAGCTTTTCATATCTCCCGATAACTGGAAAATGACTAATTATGTGGAAACTTCTGACGCACAGTATGGGGGTTAAGGCAGTTAAGCCCCACCTTTCAGAGTTTTAGAGCATATCCCTTTAAACAGGTAGTGTCAAATTGTAAACTTTTTCCATAACCACAGGTTAAGGGATAATTTTCTGAATGGGGTCTGATTTCAGGGACACCAATGATTACACATACGAGGGGGTCCCCTGCTTGAATGGATGCATGTGCCTATCCTGTGGATACGGAACATATTTAAGACTTGGAACAGTCTTTTAAAACCTGGCCTGTCAAATCCTCTTGAAGGCCTGGCTAGGGATTTGGGTCTTCTCACTGAACTATTTTCGACAATTGTAGACGGTTATTGGACATGTTCACAAAGCTGATCTTCAATGTAAAAAGTTGTGGTCAAACCAGGTGTATTATGCTCCCTATTGTTTCCAGAGGGAATCTATGGCATAGTTTATATGCTGTGGATTTGAAAGTGACATGTACATTTTTGAAGTGCTTTATGCTCGGAAACCATGATGGGTAGCCACATGTGGTTTAGCCCCACTGAATTTGCTAGTAAGCATGTGGATCCACAGAAGTGCACAAATCAGTGGTAGGTATCCAAGGCTCAGCCTCAGATTTCATACATGGGTTTTCATAAGCCATCTGAACATGCCCTTTAAGAGGCCGGAAAAAAGCTATCAGCAACCATTAATGGCTACTAATTTCTTGTTTCTACTATAATATAATTGGATTAAAATCAATGTAGAAAATGTAAAGTTCTGCAACCCAGTACAGAGGATATGATTAATAAATGCATGAATGGCGCAGTGATACACGGTTTTGTGTGACACATGGGGGCCGCATACATAAAACAAGGCAATATATTGTAGTGAATGATATCTGCAGGATCATACTACATGCACCTAAGAGAGTAAAGCCGGTAATACTGCGTCGACAGACTAGTGTATGACTGATGGCTGCACTTTCCAGAGCTGTCAATTTGTCATTTCTCGCAAGCTATAATTCCACATTGAAGAAACAAGAGAAAAAAATAGAAAAATACAATCTATTTTCAGAATGACTGCATCAAGCAGCTACTCAAAGCAACATGAAATAGCTTTTCTTTTCTGTGGATGTGAAAGCTAGGCTTTCACCCCACAAATCATAGCACATAAGTAAATTGCATTGATTTACTTCCTCCACAAGGAACCTTTCTCTCCGAGGTATTCACTTAGGTAGCAACAACCTTGAAATACCAATCAGAAGATGCTAATAAAAAACAGATTTATGAGGTGTTTAGGGGTAACACACAAATTATAGAGCTCTGCAGCACAAGATACTCTGGCCATACAGATCTACAGAATACAGGAGACTGCCCGCAAGGTGACTTAACAGATTTCTCAAAACTCAAGTAAAAAAAAAGTGCAAAAACAAACAAAAACCACCTGAAAGTAGTTCTAAAACGCATTAAGGCCAGGGGGAAAAAGTTATTAACGATGGTGTTTAAAATATCCTAGGTAAGGCTACTAATATTGATCATATCTAATTCAGTTAGTCTATGTAAGGCCTCATCATATCTACTATAATTTGGGTCCACAAAAAAAACATATTGTGGTCCATGTGGCGTTTCTATTTTTCTATAGTAGAATGTGGTCTATAAGCTAGTATATGATACAACATTGGACGCCATGAGAAATAACCTCAGTGTGCCTCCATAGGATCACACAAAGCTTCGGCAATAGGTCCACAGGACACTATGGGCAGTGTATTCAGTATAGGAACATTATGGATCTCAAATATTCTAGTTTGCATGAACCCATGTCTAGTGTGGAAGCAATATGTGTGGGAACTGCATCCATGGTGCTATGGGTTCTTGCTGAGACCACACATATTATCTTGTTTTATTGGGAACCTGTCATCAATTTTATGCTGAACTCACTGTGGTGAGTAGTGACAGACGCGCTGATTTCAGCGGTGGTTGCCAAGAACCAGCATCATAATCATTGCAACATAGGCCTTGAAAAGAGTCAAATCTACCTGAGAAGAGTCAGTTATTCATAAGCTGCTGCTCTTCCTGCCCATCTACCGATGATTGGCAGTTCTCTTCTAGGGAGAAAAGTAAGGAGAAATGGGCGGGGAGAGCAGGAGCTCTTCACAGGAAGATTTGACTCTTTTTAAGTCCCATGCTGCAATGACTATGATGCCAATTCTCGGCAACGACTTACTTTTAGCTCATGACTGACACATTGTAGAACTCAGCATTTATGTAACTTTTTTATGCTGCTCTAAGTGAAAGCAGTATAAGGTTGATGACAGGTTCCCTTTAAGCTCCCACTAAAGGTTACATAATGCCTGATCTTGCTTTACATCACATATGTCTTCCTATTTTTGTACCCCTGAAAGTCGCATTATTATTTATTGAGGACGTCACTACATTTTTTCTTTCTTCTGTTGATCTGGGCAACTATTATTAAATATTTCTTTGACCTTATTTATTGTGCACATTGCCAGTTGATACTACAGTCTCATTTTCTTGTGTAGACACTTCATAGGGTGAGCATATATATTTTTCTTGATGTTGTTGGTCTTGTACCTAATATATAGCAGCCCTGACAAGGACAGTACCATGTGGTATTGGAAAGGTTCTATAATTGTAGATCATATTTTTGATAGATAGGGGTTGTGCACCTTTTTGCATGTATGTTTGTGTACTAGCAAATTCAATGGTTGCATGCACAAGTGCACCCAAAATTCAGGCATTTAAGGTGGTGCCAATCTCTTTCTTTTATATTAAACAAATTTTTATGGATTAAAGGACAGAGTTAACGATTCAGAAAAATAATTGAAGATAGTAATCACAGCACAAAATTCACTATAAAAAATGCTATAAAAATCACTTTGTGAGAAAAACAGCTCTATGTAGGACATGCTACTCATTATCTGACATCTTACAGAGGCAGTACTATGCAACCACAAGAAGGGCAAAAATTTCATAACTGTGTGTGGATAGGCTGCTTAGTGCTGGAGGTAAGATCAATCCATTGAGATAATGTCATGCTTCACCGAACGTAGGAAGGAAAGGGGTGAGGGGAAAAGGCCTGGAAATTAGGGAAACAAGCAGGTCACCTCCAAGAGAAACCCTAATAAAAATCCTGACTGACTGCCAGTATGAACTGACCCCAATGGTAGGTGAGTTCCTACACAGGAACCTAAAGTCCTAACTCACCCTGTAGTACCCTGGCACTAAAGTTAGGACAAGAGACAACCTGTTCCTCCAAACAGTAGGACGAACAGGAGTCTACCTCAGGCCTAAACACAAATTACAGGGAAAGAGCAACACAAGAAAACCCAAACAATAAACAAAAGGGGAAGAAGACACTTAACTTCAAAAGGCTATGGAAGCACAGGAACTCCGCCAAGATCCAAGCACCAGCAATCCACAACAAGACTGAAACTGAAGCTATAAACCGCACAACATGGTGGAAGAAGCCACAATAAATAGGGAAGGTTAAATGACCACATAAGCAACATCTGAGGCAAGGGGTGTGGCCATTACCAGAAACAACACAGACACAAATTGATTCACAAGAACATGTCAGATCAAACCATGTGTTGCCAGTCTCACTGATCTCTTGGCACCTGTCACAGGAACGTCCATGACAGATAAGTGGGCTGCCGTGTATTTGGTGTATAAGTCTGTGAATGCAAAGCATCCCTTTTTTTCATTTGAATTAAAAACAAGAAAAAATGTCTAGGACATACGTCTCGCTAGAGAAAAGTGCTGAATACACCCTGCACCTGCATGAAAAAGGTCTTTGGAAAATCAACTGGGACAGCTGCAGAATGTATGGGAGGCAAAATGTATGCTTTTAAAATATTGTCGCTGTAAAACTGGCAGTCCGGACCTGCAAGCATCCCCCAGCATCTAGTGGGCATGGCTGCCCGATCACTTGCCTGCCCTCCTGCTCAGTTTTTCCAGTTTTCTGTCCCCACTAGTGTCCCTCTGCTCTTTCCCGGAAACCACGGTTGGTGGAGTAGTTTTTAGCCTGTCCACACAATGTTAGGGCTACGGCCTCACTGTCACCTGCAGTCCTCTCTGCCTGTAGAGTGCATACCCTCTGGCTCTCAAACGGTCAGCAACTGTGTCGTAATCTGGCCCAGCCTATGGTAAGCCTTGCCAGGGTACTTAAGACAACTTCCTCTGTGGGAAGGTACCTGAGCAATAGGTTCTTTATATTGCCAGTGCTGCAAAAGTATCATGTCATTCCTTTCCGATTTTCCATGCTCTACCTTTCTGTTTACCTGATTTGACACTCTGCTGCTTGACCCAACCACTGCTTGACTCCTGTATTCATCCTGAGCAGCTTGCACTGACTTATTTCCTGTTTACCATACTGAACAAACTCTGCCTATCCTCACCTCAACCTACCACCCCTTTATGCAACATAATGTTGCCTCTTGACATGCCTGCATCAGCTGGCGATTGCTTCAAGAGGTATTGGCCTGGTGGCTCTTTTGCAGCGGTGTCCAGATATCTGTACATGCGCTAAACGCTGAACACATTAGGAAGTCACTTAGATAACACCCTTAGAAGTAAACCCAAGTGAAATCCATTCAGTGACACAGTGTCTTTGTGACATTTCCTCCCCATCCAAGAGGTGTAAACAAAAAGCGGTCCAATTACAAATGGAGACATAAGGAATCCTCCAATGTTGAACAATAGTGAGATAAGGTGAACCAGATTTTGAGATTTGAGGAAGCTAAAGGTTGGGAAACTAAAGGCCAATTTAAATGGGCCAACTGAGCAGGGAATTATGGGGAACTAACCCAACTAACCAGAGGCGTACATAGAGAAGTAAGGGTCCCATAGCAAAGATCAAACCTGGCCCCCCACACAGGAAACAAGGGTTTCCACCTAAACCATTTTCAATGACCCATGGGCCATTTTCTACTACTTCATTTGCTAAAATTGTTCCTTTAGATGGTCCTGACCAAGTTTTCACCTCCAGTAGAAGAGGAGATAATCCCAACTAAGACTGGCCCCCTACTCTAGCCCTGGGCCCCATAGAAGTCACATGGTCTTTACAAGGGAAAATAATCATGACTGAGTGTTCACACAAATATTTGTTCTCCATAATTGTCCTGATAATCGTCCTGTGTAAAGGGACCTTAACTCAAGATATAGTTTTCTTAAAACATGTAGCCCTTCAATTGCTCACAATAAAAAGTAAGAGCAAACCCATTTCCCCCACCAGTCTATCCTCATCCATGCTCGTTCTACCTTTATCTGGACATTGTAATCCAACATCAATACAATTGCATTTTATTTCACTCTTTGAATCGAATATCTTTAACAATACAACATTTCTTATGCTCATTTCTCCATTTTGATTCTATAACGTTGAACTCTATTTTTACCTATGATCATTTCCTGTCTTTTTATGAGTTGCTGTACAGATCTGACAATCGTGCTGTCACAAGTATTTCTTTGTTCTGATAGTTTGTATATATGTGTCCTGCAAGGCAACTCTGTGCAAATGCAATTGGCAAAGACTTAGAACTTCACATTTTTATCTTTATTTGTTGTTTATAAAAAAAAAAATTTAAACATTCAATAAAGATTTATTGGGAAAAAAAAATAAAATAATAATAATAATAATAATTTGGGCTATGTCTAGTGATACTGTAGCATCCAAGTCACCAGTCAGATCAAAGTCCACCTGTGCTCACCTATCTGCCACTATTCTGGACATTTAGCATGTGGATACCAAGGTAAATGGCAATTTGGGTCCACACAATGGGGTATATTTATCAAAAGTAATGCAAAGGAAATATAGCAACCATTATATTACCATTTCAATTTTATAAAAGGTCTCTGAAAATGAAAATTAAAGCTGCAATCTAATTTGTTGTTGGTGGCAATTCCTCCACTTTTGTACTAGTTTTGCTACATTTCCCCCAAATGTCCCTGTGACAAGTCTAAGGGTACTTTTACACTAGCATTATTTGAATCCGGCGGGCAATTCTATCACCGGACTGCCCGCCGAATCCAGAAAAATGTGTGAAAACGGATTACATTTGAATCCTGAAAAAATGCATTGGAAAAAACGGATCCGCCATTTATGGACTTTAACTTTTTTTGCACATTTTTCGGGTTTAAAATGCAAAAGCCGGATCCGGTTTGACGGAACACACGGCGCCGGATCCGGCATTAATGCAAGTCAATGGGAAAAATGTCGAATCCGGCGTTCAAAGTGTTCCGGAATTTTGGCTGGAGGTAAAAATACAACATGCTACGGTTTTCTGAAAAGCCTGATCATTAAAAAGACTGAACTGGATGCATCCTGAACGGATTGCTCTCCATTCAGAATGCATGGGGATAAAACTAATCAGTTATTTTCCGGATTTGAGCCCCTAGGACGGAACTCAGCGCCGGAAAAGAAAAACGCTAGAGTGAAAGTACCCTAAACTTGTGTTTTCATGAGATCATTACTACAGCTGCCGCAGACTATTAGTACTGATAACTTGCCTTAGACGCAATTAAAAGGGGTTATGTCATGATCAGGGGCTTAACTAGAAAAGGTTGGGCCCCATGGAAAATTTTTGAATGGGCCTCCTGGGGCAACTTCCCTGCAACCTCCCCTCCCATGGCTAGTCAAGACGCTCACCATACAACCCTCCACCCACTCAGTCATGTAAAATATCAAATGCTTACTAGTGCTGGACATGAGGAGTCAACAGTTTACTTTAGAGAAGGCCCTATACGCCCCCTGAGTGTCTCACACAGTGGTTATTGCCACTTAGTGCCTCCCTACAGAAAAATGTCCCCTTTGTGCCCCCTTCACAGTAGCTGTACCCCCACAAAGTAGTAATGCCCCATTGGTGGTAGTATATCCCTTTAGTGGCCCCACAAAATAGATCATCCTCCTTAGTACCCCCTCTACAGTAGAATGACCTAACCTTCACATGAGTTATATGCCCACTTTGTGCCGCCTAACAGTAATCATGCCCTATTAGTGCCCCCACACAGTAGACTGCCTTTTTAGTACCCAAACACAATAGCATGCCTCCTTTGTGCCCCGACACAGTAGTTTTTCCACCTTAGTGCCTACTTATCATAATGCTGACCCCCTTAAAGTAGTGAAGTCCTTATAGTGTTAAAGAGGATGTGTCACCACAAAATTCATTGTAATCTGAAAGCACCATGTTATAGAGGAAGGGAAGCTAAGAGCTAACATGCAGGACTCTTAGCTTAGCAAAGCAGTCAGAAGCAGGAGTCCACTCTGTTCTGCTAATCCTGGCAAATCACATGGTTACAGGGTATCCATGTGCTATGCCAGCATTTAGTAAACATACAGGGGGCACAGGCAGGAGCAGCAATATGCGCTACTGCCCATACTCCCTGCTCTGTGGCCCCATTGATAAAATTGTCAACTCAGCAGTGTACAGAGAAGTGGATTTTAAGCGCACAGCGAAATGTGCGCTTTAGGGAGGGAAAAGTGTAATAAAAATACAAAAAACATGAATAAACTATAATATAAAAAGTTTTATTAGGGCATTAGGGACACGTTAACAAACATTTATACAAAAAAGTAGTTACTCTTTAATAATTGGCACAACCAGTTTAAGGGGGGGAAAAAAATCCCACTTTTTTCTATAGTAAATGGACTCTAATATAACACTTTGTGCAGTTGATTTAAGATGCACATAAAAACAGAGATCTCTTCTACATTCAGCAGTACCAGAAATACCCCACTGCCATATAATGACCTTGACAATGCAGTATTTGCCATCAAAAATATATTTTATATTAGCCATTATTACTTCACCACATGTATATCTTTTTACTGTGACTAATATAAACTCTTACTTTGTGACCTCCTTGGTGACCTTTCCTTCCAACACAAACCATAGGGGAATATCCATAGGGGTAATTTATTAAAGGGTAACTGTCATGTTTTAATCAAAAAATTATTATTTTTTGCATACGTTACTGCTGCAGTAACATTATGTATAAAGCAATCTTTAGTTTCTTCACATACCACTGTTTTCCTTGAGTTTTTTTCCTTAGTTACTGCTGTTTAAACATTTACAATATGAGGACTTTCTCAAGATGGCAAGATGACTCTTCTGCCAGTTCTCTGAGGCCAAAACAGCTTTCCCTCACTTTCCATACACACTTGCTGTAGTCAGCAACTCCCTGACAGCCAGTCAAATTGAATTACTGAGAGACAAACCTCCTCACTCTGAAGCCTAATGCAGGCATGCAGAGTGGAAGACCGCCCCTCTGTCTTCTGTCTATACTAAAAGAAAGACAGACAAGCCATAGCAGCTGTCTTTTAAGGGAGCAGTGGAAAGGGATAGAGGACATTAATGAAAGCTGTTATTATAAGGTAATTACAGATCTTTTGACAATCATTGACAGACTAACTTAGGTATACATGCCTTGCTCTAATAAACTAACTTATAAAATAAAAATATGATAGATACCCTTTAAGATTGAATTTCGGATGTCAATTTTAAAAAGGAAATACACTGGTATATGAAGAGCTAAAATTATTATTTATGTAATGTGCGCCAGTTTTCTGGAGCATACATTTATAAATGTAAGCTCTGTGGCAAAGGTCTCAGAAAAGGGAGAAAAGTTGCAAATTTTGTTGTAAAATGGGACTTGCGCCAAAAGGGGCAACTATTCTACACCAGAAAATGGAGTAGAAGTTTAATAATTTCCCCTTTGTGTTTTTCCAACACATTTTCTCAATATAGATTTTTTTTTGTTGTTGCTTTTATGGTTTTTTCTTCTGCATTTCCCTATTTCCCTTGATTTTGTTATGGACAGTGGATGTGGGCCCACTGTGCCAACCAACCAGTTTTACTTTAGGCTAAACCTTAGAGCATTATCCTGGTGGTCCCTTGGTATACACCCTTTAACCCCTATACAGGGATCTGGACTTCACTGCAGGGGAGTCACCAGGCCTCTACCTCTTGGAATAGCCTGTGTGTTTGGCTGCTGATCCACAGGGATCAGACACATTGGTGAGTGGCACCGAGGGAACAGGCAATACACATAGTAAGGAAACAGGCAGAAGTCAGGGCTGGCAGAGTTCATGCAAGTCTGTGAAATAATCCAAAAGTCAGGGCAGGTGGCACAGGATCAAGTATGGTGACCAGGCACAGGTCAAGAACTAGGAATCAGACAGACAAACAGATTATAGCTCTTAAACAGGCTATAGGTAGCTAGAGAGACCTAGCTTGGTCTGTAGAGACCAAGTGCAATGGTAAGGGCTGATGGAAACAGCCCGGTATGTATAAGAGCAGCTGACTGCTGCATGGCTGTGTCCAATTGCTACTAACGTTGCAGGAGAATATTAACCCTAGCAGTGTTGAAGACAGAGGTACAATGAATAGAAACCCTAATTCACACACAGGAAGCCGGTGCGTACAGGAGAACGGCAACCATGAACCACCATTGTAACAGATGTATTTGGCAGCTTACACTGCACCCCAGCTTAATAATTTTTTAAGCACCATCCTCTGCTGTGACCTCTGTGGACCACCTCCTCTGTGATCTCTCTGGTGAAGGTATCAGAAAAGGGAGAAAAGTCAAAAATTTTGTTGCAAAACTGAACTTGCAAAAAAGTTGCAAATATTCTATGCTAGAGAACTGCATATGCTCCTCTTCTCAATATAGGAATTTTGCTATTCTTTGAATTTTTATTTTCTCATTTCCTTTATTTGGCTCTTTTTATGCACCCTACTTTATAAGCCCCATAATTCTGTAAAAATAGTTAAACTAGAAGCTGTAAAACTTCCAACTTACAGGCTGCAGTACAAGTATCAGTATAAATACAGTTAAAAAATACGGTATATACTAGAAATAATGCAGTCAATATGATTTGTGAAAAATAAAACCGCCAGATTGAGAGGAAAAGCAATGAGAAGTGTTAATTTAGTATGTGAACATTCATAATGGATGTGCTTTTATAATTGCTCCCATAGAAAGTTTTCTACCCAGATGCAGGAGCTCCAGAATTGTCAAATAGTAGACTAGTGAAGAACTAGTGAACACATCTTTCATGTTTCAGGACCATTTTTCCTGTCTCCTTACTATCAAGATGGATTGATTGAGGTTAATAGTAGGTGTAGGTATTACATCATTTTCCATTCTTGCTCAGTGCTAACATGTCCACAGATTAATGAATAGAAAATGAATATATTTTAGGATATAATGAGCTCATTTGCATTTCATTAATACTAACTGCAGATACAATAAAGGCCACCATTTTTCATGAGTTAATGCAATAAAGGAAATTACCACAATTCCTTCATTGCATAATACATTGTGATCAGTGTCAGATATTTTAAATTAACCAGGGTCTTAGCATTTGCTCTTGGTTTTTTGTTTGATGAGATGTTATAGAAAATGCTTATAGCGGATATGAATACTATTAATGAGAGATTCTAAGCAGGCTGTTTTCGAGCAGTAAAACAAATCCTGTCTGTTGTGATATCCAGAAATGGACACAGATGGTCCTGTGTTAGATCAACATGTAGACATTTTGTTCTAGGAGCCAATGTATAGAAAGCAAAGAAATTTTGGATGAGGTCCTTAGCATTGGGTTTTGTTGTCTAACTACGTCCACGAAAGGTGATAGAAAGTACATCATAAACATCTGATTTCACATAAACAGTTTCTTTACTGAAAGCAAAATACTATTCAACTGGTGACAACTAACAATTTGATTTATTTAATAAACATTTAAAGTGAATCTCCACATTTTATAATCATGCCAGGATTTGTCAAGCCAATTCTATGTTGATTAACATATAATTGGCTTAATATTGCATTCAGAGTAAAAAAAAAAGCAGTCTGGTTTGAGAACTGCACTTATACAAGCAGACAAACAACGCAAGTTTGTGAGCGTTTGCGTGTTTGATTTCAAGTGTGTGTGTTTGTATTAAGTGTGTGACTTCAGATTACGTGAGGGGGCATCTGTTAGTGCTAAATTAATTGTGTGCATTGCTGAGTGTCTGTGCCTGACTTTATTGTACTGTAAACCAAGTCAGAGCAGTTTAGTCTGGTTTATACACTGTGAATTACTTTTGCTGCAGGTTTATTTCATAGCAGCTGAGAGTATACTGTGATTACATTTTTTTAGATTTTTTTTCTCTTCCTTCTCCAGGGTGTTGCACAGGTGAGTAATTAGGGTGTGGGTATCTAATTAGAAGAAGTTGAATAGCCAGTCTTGAGGGCAGGTCAGTCCTTTGAATACAGAGGAAAAAAAGCAGGCTGGTTTGAGAGCTGCACTTATACAAGCAGACAAACAACGCGAGTTTGTGAGCGTTTGCGTGTTTGAGTTTAAGTGTGTGTTTGTATTAAGTGTGTGACTTTAGATTACGTGACTTCAGATTCAGGGACTTTTGGAGGGGACTACAGTAAGTTAGATTCTTATCACTGCATTATATTGTATTTTTTCTTTTTTCTCACGTAATCCCAATTTAGTTTGTGTTCCATTATTGACAGCGCAGTCCAGTGCACATCTTGCAATCATAAAACAGCCGTTTGAGGGTGCATATCTTTGTTAAAAATGTGAGCAAATTGCCCATTTTCAATCGCACATTGTGTATCTAACCGGGTGAGTTTCAACACAGAGAAGCATTGACAATTTGGAAAAGAGTTTGCTGCTCACTGAGCAAGTACACTATGGGGTAGATGTAGGGGAGGGTGGTAGCGAAGAGGATCAAGATAACAGTTAGAAAGCGGGGTAGAGGAAAGAGTGCCAGGGAGGCTAGCCCTGATCTGACACACCCCAACAAGTTTGTAAGGTTGGCAGATGAGGGGGATGTCAATTCAGGGAGAGCACTGCTGCAGCCACACCCTTCCTCTGCCAGTCAGGGGAATGTCAGCTCCAGTAAGCTGGGGACCAGAGCAGGGCAGGCCAGACAGGTGCTGGTAGTGGGAGACTCAATTATTAGGGGTGCAGATAGGGCGATCTGTCACAAAGACCGGGATTGTCAAATAGTGTGTTGTCTTCCTGTCGCTCGAGTTCGACACATCGTGGATCGGGTTGACAGATTACTGGGAGGGGCTAGAGAAGATCCAGCAGTCATGGTCCATATCGGGACCAATGACAAAGTTAGAGGTAGGTGGAGTGTACTTAAAAATGATTTTAGGGATGTAGATCACAAGCTTAGGGCAAGGAACAAGGTAGTGTTTTGCAAAATATTATATGTACCACGAGCCACACAAGAAAGGCAGCGGGAGATTAGGGGGGTTAACAAGTGGCTCAAGAACTGGTGTAGGAAGGAGGGGTTTGGGTTCCTGGAGAACTGGGACGACTTCTTTGTCGGCTACAGGCTCTATCGTAGAGATGGGTTGCACCTCAATGGGGAAAGGGTAGCTGTGTTGTGGGGGGAGGTGGCTAGAAGGTTGGAGGACTGATTGAACTAGGGACTGGCGGGTAGGGTAATTATGTTATAGGATGGGAAGATAGTACAGATAGAGACCGGGGGCAAGGTAATGGGACTGGGGGAGGAATGCAAGGAGGGACTAGAACAGTTCAGAAGGAAAGGTGTAGGGTAAAAAATATACATAACCCTCTTAATTGTATGTATACTAATTCCAGAAGCGTGACTAATAAAACTGGTGAACTTGAATTAGTGATGTGTGAGAAGGACTATGACATAGTGGGAATAACTGAGACATGGCTGGATGATAGCTATGACCAGGCAGTTAATGTACAGGGTTTCAGTCTGTTTAGAAAGGATCGCCAAAACCAGAGAGCGGGAGAGGTCTGCCTTTATGTAAAGTCCTGTCTAAAGCCCACAGTCCGAGAAGATATAAGTGATGGACATGAACATGTGGAGTGTCACCGTGGGTAGAAATACATGGAGGCAAAAACAATTATAAAATACTAATAGGAGTTTATAATACAGTGTAAATCACCTAATATACCAGAGTCCACAGAAAATCTGCTACTAAACGAAATAGACGAGGCGGCAAATCATAATGAGGTTGTTATTATGAGGGACTTCAACTACCCAGCTATAGACTGGGAAACTGAAACCTGGATAATCTCATAAAGGAAACAGGTTCTTGGCAATAACCAAATTACCTTTCCCAACTGGTATAGGACCCGACTAGAGGGACAGCCATACTGGACTTAGTATTAACCAACAGTGATGGTCAGTTCGCATTGTTCGCCAGAGAACACATGCGGGCTGCCATCTTGACTCACTCGTCCAGCGATGCACAGGTAACCCCTTACCTGTGCAGGGAGCCGGTCTGAAATCAAATGAGGTCACCGGGAGCAGGCTATTCCGAGAACAGCCCGATAAAGGCCCCCGGTGGCTGTTCTCGGAACTGCCTGTTCCCGGTGACCGCATTTGATTTCAGACCGGCCCCCGGCACAGGTAAAGGCTTACCTGTGCATCACCGGACTTGTGAGTCAAGATGGCAGCCGATGGCAGCCCGCATGTGTTCGCTGGCGAACAATGCGAACTGACCATCACTGTTAACCAATAGACCTGAAAGAACAACAGATGTGCAGTTTGGGGAACACCTGGGAAATAGTGACCATAAAGTAATAACATTCCAATTGTCATTCAAAAGAGTGTTTCTTCAGGGAGGAACAAAAATACCAAACTTCAAAAAAGCTAAATTAGCCAACTAAGAGCTAACTAACTAGGACAAAGTCCTCAAAAATAAAAATACAGCCACAAAATGGGTTATTTTTTAAAGCAATCCTAAAATCTTATTATGAGAGGTACATACCTTATGGGGAAAAAAAGGTTAATGAACAAGAAAAAAAACTATGTGGATAAATAGAACTGTAAAGAAAGCAATAAATGACAAAAGGAAAGCATTTAAATTACTAAAACAGGAGGGTAGCGAGGAAGCACTGAAAACTATAAGGAAAAAAAATAGAATATTTAAAAAACAAATAAAAGCAGCCAAACTCATGACCGAGAGATTAATTGCCAAAGAGAACAAAAACTAAACATAAAATTTTCTTCAATTATATAAATGGTATAAGTTGCAGAGAGTGATGAGGAGAAAGCAAAGCCAATACATTTTCCTTTCTACACTGTATTCACTGAGGAATATAAACTGATGAAATGCAGAATGTAAAAGTAAATTCCCTATTAAAAGTGTCCTGTCTGACCCAAGAAGAAGTACAGTGGCGTCTTATAAAGATTCAAATAGACTAATCGCCAGGACTGGATGGCATACACCCCCGTATCCTAAGAGAATTAAGTAATGTCATAGCCAGACCCTTATTTCTGATATTTAAGGACTCTATACTGACAGGGAGTGTTCCACAGGATTAGTGTATAGCAAATGTGGTGCCAATATTCAAAAAGGGTCCAAAAACAGAGCCCGGAAACTATAGGCCGGTAAGTTTCACATCTGTTGTGGGTAAACTGTGTGAAGGTTTTCTAAGAGATGCTATCTTGGAGTACCTCAATTAAAATATTAAGCAAATAACGCCATATCAGCATGGCTTCATGAGGTATCGGTCATGTCAAACTAATTTAATCAGTTTCTATGAGGAGGCAAGTTCTAGACTTGACAGCGGCAAATCAATGAATGTCGTATATCTGGACTTCTCCAAAACATTTGACACTGTACAGCATAAAAGGTTAGTATATAAAATGAGAATGCTTGGACTGGGAGAAAACAGAGGGTGGTTATTAATGGTACACACTCCGATTGGGTCACTGTCACTAGTGGAGTACCTCAGGGGTCAGTATTGGGCCCTATTCTCTACAATATATTTATTAATGATCATGTAGAAGGCTTGCAGAGTAAAATATACATTTTTGCAGACTAAACTGTGTATAGTAATTAACATTGAAGAGGACAGTATACTGCTACAGAGGGATCTGGATAGATTGGAGGCTTGGGCAGATAAGTGGCAGATGATCTTTAACACTGACAAATGTAAGGTTATGCACATGGGAAGAAATAATGCAAGTCACCCGTACATACTAAATGGTAAAACACTGGGTAACACTGACATGGAAAAGGACCTAGGAATTTTAGTGAACAGCAAACTAAGCTGTGGAAACCAGTGTCAGGCAGCTGGTGCCAAGTCCAATAAGATAATGGGTTGCATCAAAAGGGGCATAGATGCCAGTGATGAGAATATAGTCCTGCCACTTTACAAATCGCTAGTCAGACCACACATGGAGTACTGTGTACAGTTCTGGGCTCCTGTGAACAAGGCAGACATAGCAGAGCTGGAGAGGGTCCAGAGGAGGGCAACTAAAGTAATAACTGGAATGGGGGGGGGGGGGACGACGACTACAGTACCCTGAAAGATTATCAAAATTAGGGTTATTCACTTTAGAAAAAAGACGACTGAGGGGAGATCTAATAACTATGTATAAATATATCAGCGGTCAGTACAGAGATCTCTTAGGCCTTATAAACTATGTGACTATGTTACTAATTTCATATTATATAATAAAACACTTGGAGCACTGTTTTTGTCTAAATTTGTTTATAGACTTAAAATATACCATGCTGATGTCCATCACTAGAGGGAGCTTAGAACCTTACTCCATACTGTTTTATTACTACGTTCAATGTTTAAGAGTATGCAGTAAGCTTTCATGCTTCCTCTAGTGGTGGCTTTAGAATGTCAGAATGTTATGTTTTAATGGCTTCTTAAGTACCATAACAATTTTTTTCTCTCCCCATAGTACCCCAAACACTATATATTTTTGCCCCATATACCAGTTTTTCAAGCCAGCACTTTCCTTCCCCTGTTCTCACCATCGCTATATTCTAGCAGGATGTTTACATGGGGCTTCCTTCCTGTTTTCATCAGCTTCCTGTCATCAGCTTCCTTGACTAACCAGGCGCAGCACGATTTGCTCTGTAATATTTCTCAGAGCTTTGAATTTTATCAGAAAAATTTGTAAAGGTTGTGTTTCTTTATATTTTAAGAATATTAACTTTTTTTTACTATCAGTATGTCCCCTTAGAGGACTTAAACCTGTGAGAGCCTGGTCGCTTGTATAATACATTGTAATTCTTCTGTATTGCAGTATACTGTGATGACAAAAGTAGAGGTCCCAGAATCCCCCATCAGAATGCAACAGTGGTGCACACATGTGACCATAGCTCTATTCACTTCTATGGGATGCAAAGTATAGTCTCCATGAGTCAGCAGTCCTACCCCAGTGATAAGACACAACCCCTAGCCAGTGTTATTAGTGGGAAAACACCTTCAAATTAAAATGTATTTTTTTATGGGACAACCCCTTTAACTGCACTGATCCCAATGAAGGGGTTTTGCCTTCCAAAGAACATTTCCTGCGTGCACATTACTCTCATATTTGGGGTAAGCTACACAACCAAGGATCCCTAAAAGTTCTACTTGAAAACAGTTGTCAGGAGAATAATTTAATGTCCCAGTGTATGTACCCATTTCTCACCAATCTCTAGCATTCGAACGTATAATAGTTACTCCCTATTTCCATCCCCTAGATACTCCCTGTCACCATCACCCTCCTTTCTTATATATATATATATATATATATTTGGAAAAATGAGCGGCACTCCAAAAGTAAAAGCAGTGAACCCTTTATTCACACCGGTGGTGCAACGTTTCGGCTCTAATCGCGAGCCTTCCTCAAGCTTGAGGAAGGCTCGCGATTAGAGCCGAAACGTTGCACCACCGGTGTGAATAAAGGGTCCACTGCTTTTACTTTTGGAGTGCCGCTCATTTTTCCTAGAATATTCATCAGGGAAACCAGTCCATTCCCTTTGGGACGTGCACCCGCCTTCTCATTTGGGAGCCAGTGCCGCCATTTTTCTTTTTATATATATATATATATATATATATATATATATATATGTACTGCTGCCCAGTGCTCACTCTCCTATGTAATATATGCAGTTTCCTCATCAATGTACTGTATAAATAGGAAATATCTGTCATACCCCATCACCTACAGCAACAGACCTCTTTCACATGTCTGTGTCCATGATGACATCCATGACAAGATTGTCGGTGGTTTATAAGTAAAGATGTCTGTCAAGGATCCATGTTCGGTCTGTTTGTCCGTTTTTGCCCTCGGTGTGTCATTGGTATTCCAAATCCACTACTAGGCTGAAAATTAGTTTCCAGAGCATCTCCTACCAATGATCTGTGAAAATCACTGATAAGACACAGATGACATCCGTGTTGTGTCAGTGGCTTTCACAAACCCATAGACACATGGAAAGGACATATTTGGGCCAAATCACGGACCAAAGTAGGTCAATGTCTCGTGTTTTTTTTTCACTGACCCATAATAAATGGAAAACTACTGATTTGTAAAAAAACACATTAAAGGGGTTATCCGGGTTCAGAGCTGAACCCGAACATATCCAGAATTACACCCAGGCAGCCCCCCTGACTGGAGCACCGGAGCAGTTCATGCTAATGTTCTTCTTTGCCCTGCGCTGAATCGCACAGGGCAAAGGCATTTTGTGGCGTTCGGGTGACAAACCGGGCTCTCCTTTAGGCTGCCAAGCAGAGTCTTCTGCCTAGCAGTGAGCCCGGTGACGTCACCGGCTTTGATGGGCAGGCTTTAGCGCTGAACTAGGTTGTAAAACGGCTAGGACAGCGCTAAAGCCCGCCCAATAGAGCCGGTGACGTCACCGAACACACTGCCGGGCGGAGGCCTCTGCCCAGCAGTGTGTTATAGTAAATAAAAAGCCCTTGCCCTGCGCGATCCAGCGCAGGGCAAGGGAGAGCATCGGAGCATAAACTGCTTCGGTGCTAAAGTCAGGGGGGCTGCCTGGGTGAAATTCTGGGTATGTCCGGGTTCAGCTCTGAACAACCCCTTTAAGGTCAATGGCTGCATCCATGATTCACTGACTGTGAAAGAGGCCTTATGAACCCACTCTGACACATTTAGATGTACAAAGCAATTTGAAGACAGAGCGTTGCAATTTTAACCCATGAATTGCACATCAATTGCACATATTTGTAAGCAGGAAAGACCAGGATCTGTTACAATGTAGCAATAGACGCTACACATAAAACAACTAAACAGAGGAAGTAAACAATAGAAAGATAACATTCCATTTGAACAGGTGTTTCTATTTAGAGGGTTGCTCCATGCAACATATCAAACCCAGAAGACATGAAGTATATCCCAGAGATTAGGTGAACAATACAATCCCCTTTGACTCGGTGCTCATGTAATAAAATCCAGCGCTAGAGCTGTATGTGATCTTTGAAGCAGAAGTGACATTTTTATCCGGCTGTAGTTTTTAGGGCATTCTAATTTTAGTACAACAATGAAACTGTCAGAAATTATCCCCAGGGCACACTTGCTTCAGCACATTAATGAGGCTATGGGAAACCACATTTAATAGAAAATGACATATATGTTGGGGAGGTCTGCAACATCCATAGGACAGAATATCATCTGAAAGCATTGTAGTTGTGAGAAAGACACTTATTATTATTTATGTGTTTGGTATAGAAAGCCGTGATGGAAATGTCATATGTACAGCCAGACTGTGGGAATACTCGAAAAGGTTACTAGAAGGCAGATTGCTAGTAATGCCGCAATTACAGGAAGAATTTCCTGAAAAGTAACTCAGGGCACTGAATGTCATCCATGTTACAGCTTGTACGCCTGTTTTATGTAGGGGACATGGATAACATATGAACCAGATGAAGGCTATTGATATGATGCTTTAAGGGAATGTGTTATTATTCGAAAATATGGCGGCTCAAAGGTTAGGGGACGGGTCGGCAGGCCCTTCTCATTTATCATTTTCTACACCTATTTTTGGCGTAGAAAATTGTCTAAATGTAAGACGGCTCGGAAGCTATCTTACATTTAGAACTGGCGCTGGATGCACCGAAGTTATGGAGAGGCCTGCGCCTCTTCATAACTTGGGCAGATGCTCCGCCAGCTATGGGCCTTTATTAAGACCAGCGTCCAAAAATGCCACTCTTAATAAATGTCCGCCAAGTTTTTTATGTCATGTTTTTTTAAAAATATTTCTATGTCCCTATTTATATAATAAAAAATGCAGTTTTCACTCTGGCCACTGGGTCAGAAATATATCAAGACGTCCTGCTCTTTGAGAGCAGCCACATGGACCATAGATGATTTTCACATCTGCTTTTTTTTTATTCAGGTTTTGAGATACGGCAGATAATCTCAAAAACCTGATTTAGGCTACTTTCACACTAGCGTTTTTGCTGGATCCGGCGAAGTTCATCATAAACGCTTCCGTTACTGATAATACAACCATCTGCATCCATTATGAACGGATTCGGTTGCATTATCTTTAACATAGCCAAGACAGATCCGTCATGAACTACAATGAAAATCAATGGGGTACAGATCCGGAAACGTATCCGTCCCCATTGACTTGCATTGTGGGTCATGACAGATCCATCTTGCTCCACATCCCAGGACAGAAAGGAAACCGCAGCATGGTGTGGTTTGCTCTCTGGTATGAGAACGGAACAGAATGCATTTTGGAGCATTCCGTTCTGTTCAGTTCCGTTTTGTCCCCATTGACAATGAATGGGGACAAAACTGAAGAGTTTTTCCCCCCTATATTTAGACCCTATGACTGATCTCAAAAGCGTAAAATATTAACGCTAGTGTGAAAGTAGCCTAAACTGATTAGTTTTGTCGCCATTCATTGTCAATGGGGACAAAATTGATCAGTATGCATCAGTTATGTATCAGTTCAGAACAGTTGCGTTTTGGTGCCGGACACAAAACCACTGCAAGCAGCGTTTTTGTGTCCGGTTTGAGAACCTGAACAAACCTGATTAGGCATTAAAATCAATTTAAGTCAATGGAGCCTGATCCGTTTAGTTTGAAATAAACGGATAAGGTGCCCATTGACTAAGGGTACTTTCACACTTGCAATAAAATTTTCCATTATTGAGTTCCGTCCTAGGGGCTCAATACCGGAAAAAAACGTTTCCGTTTTATCCTAATGCATTCTGAATGGAAAGCATTCCGTTCAATATGCATCAGGGTGTCTTCAGTTCAGCCACTTTTACGGTATTGGCCGGAGAAAATACCGCAGCAAGTGTTACAAAATTCTGGAACACTTGCCATTTAAATGTACTAATGCCGAATCCGGTACCAAGTGTTCCCAGATGACACCGGAGAGACGGATGCAGGTATTTCAATGCATTTGTCAGATGGATCCACATCCGGAAACAAATGCTATCCGTTTGCACACAGATCTCCGGATCCGACAGGCAGTTCCGGCGACAGAACTGACTGCCGGAATCCTCTAATGCTACTGTGAAAGTACCCTTAGGCTACTTTCACACTAGCGTTTTTACTGGATCTGGCAGGGTTCAGCAAAAAGCTTCCATTACTAAATAATACAACCATCTGCATCCGTTATGAACAGCACTGAAAGTCAATGGGGGACAAATCCGTTTTCTATTGTGGCAGATTTTGTCAGAGAAAAAGGATCCGTCCCCATTGACTTGCATTGGGGGTCATGACGGACCCGTCTTGCTCCACATTCCAGGATGGAAATCAAAATACAACATGTTGCGGTTTGCTCTCCGGTATTGGAACACAACTAAACGGAACAGTATACATTTTGATGCATTCTTCAGTTTTGTCCCCATTGACAATGAATGGGGACAAAACGGAATAGTTTTTTTTCCGGTATTGAGTTGAGTCATAGGGGCCAAAACTAAAACACTAGTGTGAAAGCAGCCTTACAATGATTTTTATGCCTGATCAGGTTTGTTCAGTTTTGATTTACTACAACCGGATCTGGGTGAAACTGAGCCATCAGGATGTATTAAATGCAATAGATCCTTTTAATTCAGGGTTTGAGTTCCTCTGCCGGATCTCAAAACCTGAATTAAAAACACAGATGTGAAAGTAGCCATAGATTGGAGGGAACCTTGTTGACTTCTTTGGGATATTTTCTAGGCATGCCCTGTGACCTTTGCAGAGGTCAGGAGGGAGCAGATAAGTTGTGATAGCATCTATTGTGAATGGTGGATTTGTGTTATCTATATAGAGGTGATATCTGTCATCGTAATTCTGCCTGTGATAACGAGATGGCTACTGAGAACTTACCTATACAGAACAGGAAGTCTTCGCATACTATTAGGCCTAGTAGCCAGTGTGAAAACTGCAGGATTTTAATCGATAAAAATAAAAATAAATGTTTGGGATAAAAACCTGATTTAAGAAATAAGTAATTTTTTGATGACACATTGCCTTTAAAGGGGTTCTACAGTTTGTTTTAACTGATGATCTATCCTCTGGATAGATCATCAGCTACTGATCAGCAGGGGTCCGACACCTGGGACCCCTGGCGATCAGCTGTTTGAGAAGGCAGCGGTGCTCCAGCAGCGCCGCGGCCTTCTCACTGTTTACCGCTGGCCCAGTGACGTCGCGACTTGTATCAACTGGCCTGGGCTGCGGCTAAGCTCCATTCAAGGGAACAGCAATCAGAAGCTGATGATCTATCCAGAGGATAGATCATCAGTTAAAACAAACTGTAGAACCCCTTTAAGAGAGGCGTGCCTGTTGTATCAGATGGTACTCGCTAGCTATACTCAAAAAAGTGGTAGTGGGTAGACCAAGAAGTGGGAACTTTAAGTTACTGGGCTTCAATACAAAATCTATAACAGTTCCCCCAACTACCATGTAATTTATACCGCTGCTGCTCTATTCTGTGGCAGGGGAAACATTGAGGATAGGGTCCAGGGTGTGACTGCAACGTATGCACCCCCTGTACTTATACCTCTGGAGAATTACTGAACATATAAAGATATACCACCTTTACCAATTCAATATACCACATATTTTCTATTAAAATTGGATGAAATTAAATAGCTGGCTAGTTGTAAGACAATTGCCGTTTTTGAGTTCAAAACTGGGTTGGTTGGTTTACTGCCTCTACAAGTGAGACGACGCAAAGATAATATTGATGACCTATCCCGAGGACCCCTGGCGAGCTTTAAAATAGGATCACAATAACACCTCTATTATAAGGTGGAAATCAGATAACACAGCATCACACCTTTGACAGTTGGTGATGGGACACAATAACTTTTCAGCAAACCACTTTCCAGACACCAGTTTTATAGGACCAATGTGGCAGCTGTATGCTGTTAAAAGAGCATAGCTGGAGCTCCGTAAAGACAAGAGCTCCAATAATCATGAAAAGTAAAAACATTAACAAACAGAAAATAAAAACAGATTAGAAGAAGACAATATATTTCAGAATCTAGTTTTAATATGTAAAAGAAATCTAGGAGATTTATTCCCTTTAAGTGATCTTTTATGCATTGAGACTTACTTTTGCTTCTCTGACCTTTGTCATAATATGTCAAATATAGATTTTTTTAATTTACTGAATAAAGTGTATAAGAAAAATGTATGGTATTTAATTTCACTTATATATTCCCAGTTTCTTCTTAGGTAAAATGGTTGTACCATAAAAAATATTGTCTATGATTTAATCCAGCCGCTAATTCTAAAGATTTTTTGCATTTATACTTAATAAAAATAATACTCATATATTCAGATATTCCTGGGATAACGTTAGTATAGCATCACCTGCTGTTTCTACTAAATAGCTTTTCTGTGTCCACATTAGTATATGTGTCGAGGTGGACATATGCTCAGTCTTGTCTTCCTCTCTGCTCCTTTGGGTATGTGGAGGGATTCCTTGTGTAGTGAGTCTGCTACCTCTGAGGCAGCAGTGTCTTCTCTGCTTCTTAGCAAGTGACGAGACAGTGTTACTGCAATTGTACTTGCTCCCCATCTCCTCTGAAAAGCAAAGAAGATGCTACAGCTTCACAAGGAGTGAGCTGACCAGACCAGTGATGCCTGCACATAGCCAAATGAAAGGAGAGAGAAGTAAGACTGATTGAGCATGTTTGCCCACCTCAGCAGATATACTGAGGTGGCCACAGAAAGGCTGTTCAATAAAAACAGGAGGTGGCGCTATACTAACATTATTCCTGTACTATCATGTGATAGGAGAATTGTTTTATTAAGTTGTGGTGATGTTTATGGTAAAGTGCTGGAGCGAGTGAATATCTCACCCGTTTCCTCATCCAGAGGGATGCATTTGCTTCAGCACAGCATAGTCTGCTGGAGATCTTTGTTTATGTTTATATGGGCTGGATTTCTTTGGACTGGGAGATAGATTTGGTGGAGGGATTTCCCAGTCCACACCCCTCCATTACAGGTTTTTCCCCTAGCCCGAGGAGGTCCCAGGTGATGCCCGTAGGAAGCCTGAGAAGCTCTGTTTGTTGACAGCCAGGAGGGCTGTTAGACTGAAAGGAGGATTGAAGCCTGGAGAGATGAATCTTATGGTCACAGTCAGGAGGACTGTTGAACCGTGATCCCCCCCCAAGGTGTCATGTTGGTCATAGCCAGAAGGCTGCTGAATGGCTGTGTGAAGCCGGATCTCCCCTGCTGTGAACAGGACTCTATAGGTGAGACTGGAATCGCCTGTGTATTAGGTAGAGCTCAGACGGGCAGGTATTTATTTTTGTTTTATGTTATGTTATGCTGGTGCTACAACTTCACCAAGTGACGCTATAACTTGGATGTTACGCTGTCATGCTGAAATGAGCAAATAAAGCAGAGTTTGGGCCTTGAAACCCGCCGCCTCCATGAAAATCTGTCATTGCCAACCCCTACTCAGAGTACTGATCCCTACAAAGTGTAATGCAAAAAAGTTTTGAATGATCGACTGGATTTAAATGTAAACAATATTTTTGTTGGCATAACCCCTTTTATATAAAACTAAGAGGAGAAGGAAGGACCTTATAATAATCTGTATTTAGCTCCAGGGAAGAAGAATCATGTACAACGGGCACAAATAAGCCTGTCTCAGCACTCGGCTGGACATAATAGATTTAAGGACATACACCAGTAAACGAGTTGACTCCTGTCGGATTTTTAATATAATCGATATTTGTCAGTGGTCCTTTGCTCAATAATAAATGCTGCTGGGCTTGTCATTCATGCACGCATTTCATCATTTGAATGTCCTTTGTTTGGTGACATTTCCCAGCACTATGTGTGAAAAGCAGTAATAAACACTCACTAGATGCAATAAGATATCAATTTCAAAGCTATGTAAAAGGATCTCTGAAATTTGTAGATCAAAGTATTGCACTTTTCAATGTACTACAAGTCACTCGATTTAACAGGCACTAATATATATATATATATATATATATATATATATATATCGTATTAAGTAACCTATGCCTAAATCATAATACTATATACAGCATACCAACACCACAAGAATTTTGTGCAAGGCAACCGACAACCCTGTATCTACTGTATGAGCAATGACCTCTGCTTATTAACCAATGAATTAATAACAAACTTTCAATTCATCAGCTATTTAATATCGACTAGTCGATCGAGTTGAAAATGAAAACTGAGCTTCCAGTCAGTTCAGTGACTTAGACACAATGGGGCAGATTTACCAATATCCTAGCCTAAGGCTACATTCACACAATCGTTTTGGGTTTTACGGTCCCCAAACAGCAGATCTGCAAAATGTGGATCTCGATGATCGGTATCCACATTTTGCAGATCTGCTGTTTGGGGACCGTAAAACCCAAAACGATTTTGTGAATGTAGCCTTTTCAAAGGGGCCCCATAGTCAAAATACCTATTTTTTGTCAGCAAAATTGGCAAGAATTGGATGTTTTATAATTTGTAGTACGGCCACCATAGAAATAAGTGGGTCTGTGTGTGATCCGCAAAAAATGCGGATCAGATGCAGACTGAAAATATGGTCGTGTAAATGAGGCCTAAAAGTAAAAAAAATTAAAGTTAAACTGCCCCAGATTTGTCACAGTGGCTGATGATGGTTGATAAATCTAGTGCATTTTTAGTCTCAGTTTACACCACTTATTTGTTCTCTTAGTTTTACGCCAAAATTTTGGCACATTTTTTGGCGCATGGTGTCCGATTTAAGCCATGCCCCCTTTCAGAAAAACCACTGCCTTGCCGGACTGAGGCACAAAAAGGTAAGAAAAGTGATACAACACTTGATAAATGTTGTGCAAAGCATGTATGCTAGTTTTTTGTGCCTTTAGTAAATACATACAGTAGTAAATACATTTTACGACTGGCGAATGCAAGTCGGTACTAAAACAGACTTGTCAGGAGAGTTTACAGGTCCTGTTTAAGCTCGCTGTGTTACACCGTTTACATAACCCTTTTTTTTTTCCCATGGAAGTTACCGAAACATCATGGCACAGAGTTTGGCTGTTTCTATAATCCCGACCACCTCTGCTTTCTGCCAGCCCCTGGATAGGGTTGTGGGATGAAAATACCTCTTTAAGCATTACATAGCACTGACTAGTACAATGGCTGTTCACCGAATTCTGAAGCTTCTCCAGAACTGATAGCCATGGCTGCCACAAATGTCAGTTCTAGCTAAAGAGGGATGTCTAGAGAAGGGCATCTCCCTGTTGAATCAGTATGTCTTAAAAAGATATATATATATATATATATATATATATATATATAAAAAAAGGTTTCCTCAAGAACAGGTACAAAACATTTGGTGTGTTTTATACAGCGGTTGCCAACACAACATTGTCTCATAGACATAAGTACATGATGTACGGAAAAGAACTGCCATCAGGAGAGCTCCCATAAACTAATTAATGACCACACAGTCTTTACACCAGAAATCAATTCAAAGACAAATGAGGCGTGCTGAAATATTAAATCACTTTGATTAGGCACCAAAAACCCTATACTGATATGATTCAACCTAAGTGTTTCTTATAACAAAAAGAATAGAAAAGTAGGCCTTGTCCAGTTAAATGTTAGAGCCCCCGTAGTCATTAAACTTTGTCTAGACTTTAAGCTGAAAATATAAGCTTCAACACGGAAAGCTTTTATGTGACTTTTGTGCTAATAATATAAGTCAGATGAAAGGAGATCAGTGGTAATAGCTTTCATTAACTAATAACACTAAAGTTCAGAGCTGTCAAGTTTCATGGTCTAATGAGTGACACTTCAAGCCAACGTTGAAACTTTCATTTCTTCAACAAAGTACGTGGAGATACACTGCTGTTTTAATTATTGATAAATGGCTTGGGGAAAGCAATCACCAAATGGATAACTACCAGGTGGGGTGCACCAACTACTTCTGGTCCTTTCAGAAGATTTCAGTTTGGGATTTGAAGAAAACCAGCTCTACGACTGTCATTCTAGCCTAAGAGATGGCATTTAGTTGGATTATAAAGGCTTGAATTAGCAGGTATGTGTTATCAACTGGGAGAGGGGAATAAGCCACTGTCAGATACCTCTAGTGGTGGCTTATCCTTTGAGAACAAAACATTAGGCATGTTGAAGTTCATCATCTGAAGAAAGTAAGGACATCCCCATACATTGTTGATGGTCTCGCTGAAATGAGCATATTTGGCGGATGTTCGTCTAATGTGTATGGCCATCTTAACCAATTGCAGAATTCTGAGTGGTTGTCATGGCAGCTTGTTAGGACTCCTATTACACTGTGCTTCTGGAGGTAGTCTAGTACAGGATAATACAGGTTCAAGGCAGACAAAAAAAAAGGTTTAAAATATATATAAAAAAAATAATAGAAGTAAAAAAAAATCATTTTCCCGTAAAAAAACTATAAAAAGTAACATAATTGTTTTTGTCGCTTCAAAACATGTCCAAATATCATGTTATTTATCACGCGCAGTGAATTCCGAAAGACAAAAACAAAAAATCCCACTGCCAAAACATCAATTTCTTGGTCAACCCGCTTCTAAAAAAAAATCAAATAAAAATATTATCAAAAACCGCAAAATGACACCAATAAAGTCCAACAAAAAACAAGGCTTCATACAGCTTCATTAATGAAAAAGAATTTTTTTTTTTTTACTTATAGGTGTCACAATATGATCATTTTTTTTAAAGGTTTACGTTTTTTATTTTTTAAATATAATAAAAACTTCATAAATTTGCCACAGCTATAATCATACTGACCCACAGAATATATTATCATGTCACTTTTACAACATAATGAAGACCATAACAATGAAAAAAATAATAAACAATGCAAAAATTGATGGTTTTTTTCCCATTCCATCTGAAAAATTTTTTTTTTTCCAGTTTCTCAATTCTAGCTTTTTGATACTGATGACCTAATTCTTCAGATAGGTTATCAATATGAGATCGGTGGCAGTCACCCAGCACACCCAATGACCATCTCCTGGAGCTGAGCTACAGATTGCTCACATGGCCACAACTAAGTGTAAGGAGCCATCTGCTTCTGGCTCAGTCCACTGTTTTGTTTCTGGCACTAGCAGCTGATCAAAACAGCGGATTGTGGGGGTGCCAGGTGTTGGACCTTCACCAATCTGATAGATGATGGAGGACAGATCACCAATATCAAGAAGCTTGAATACCCCTTTGAATGGTGCTATTAAAAATACAACTAATTAAAAAAAAATAAAAAAACCCTAATACAGCTGTCAACATAAGAATAAAAAAGTTATGGTTCTTGAGAACCCCCCCTAAAAAGTCACTGTTAAATTTGCTATGTCCTGTAAGGGTTAACTATCTCCATGTAATAAGCATTGGCATGTCAAAGTAACAGTGCAGAGCAGAGCATGCAGTCTGTTTGCCACACATGCATTCAGCCCAAAAATATCTCAAATATATAGCCCGCTGTAGGCTGAATCCACACATGCCATTTTTTTTGGGGGGGGGGGGGGGGGTTATGTAAACAAAAGAGCAGAGTGGATAGAAAAGAGCAGAGAAGTCTTTCTTTTATCACTTTTCATACTTCTGGAACGGTCTTAAAAAGGAAACAAAAAAAACTGCATTAAAAATTTAATATGTGAAGCCAGCTTTGTGAGAACCCCTCAATTATCAATATTTATAAGGGCATTTTTCACAAACTAACTGCATTCTTGTAAAGTAGACCTCTACACATAGATAATGGAGGGAATCTCCATTCTCCAGAACTCTAAGGAACAGTTGATGATGTCTTATACCAGATGATTTTTCTGCTTTAGAGAATAAACCTGAGCAAAAACCGTACATACTGTGTATGACTAAAGCACCCTGTATTCCCAAAAAAACACACAAAAAAAACAACTATCTTTTATGTTGCCCCACATTAGCTTGCAAACCTTGTGTGATTCTAAACGGCACAACTTGAAGCTTCTTAGGTTCAGTACAAAATTACACAGGACCCACCTAACAACCACCTGCCATATTTATAATCCTGGTGACTTGATATCTGCTGGAACAGTCTTTGGTCCTCCTCAAAGGCCCGGATTATCACTAATTGCCAGGCTGCACCTGTACCTATACATCATAGCGTAGCTCAGCTGCAGGACTGCATGCAGAGTAAAATAATGGCAAGTACGGGCCGCACCTGTAGTTGCCAGTATTTCAGTGGCATCAGGCTCACTGATGTGAGTGGGGAGTGAAGGTTAACCTATCTGGCCTGATCCCATGGAAGGGCTACTGTAGTAAAAATGTTTTAATTATGTAATGCTGTCTACAATATAAAGGTGTCAAAACATACACAACTGCACTTGTTGTGTAAGTGGCTACATAGTCACAGACTGGTTAGACTGTCCATACTGACCCTTGTGCACTTAATAAATAACGTATTACTCCTATTCTTTTATTTGAGGATGGTCAAGTGCATATGCATCGTTTATCTGGGGAAGAGATGGCACCAGGATGCACTATGAGAAGAAGGCAAACTGTCAGAGCTAGTGCAATGCTCTAGGCCAGAGATGCCCAACCTGCGGCCCTCCAGCTGTTGCAAAACTACAACTCCCAGCATGCCCGGAAAGCCTACGGCTAACAGCCTACAGCCAAGCATGATGGGAGTTGCAGTTGTACAACAGCTGAAGTGCTGCAGGTTGAGCATCCCTGCTCTAGGCAATGTTCTACTGGGAAACCCTGGGTCTTGGCGTTACTAAACATTGTTGCAGGCCAAGTATACCTCTTCATGACAATGGTATTCCCTAATGGCAGTGGCCTCCTCCTGCTGGATAATTCACCCAGCCACACTGCCAAAATTGGGAATGGTTTGAAGAACATGACAAAAAGTCCAAGGTGTTGGCTTGGCCTCCAAATTCTCCAGACCTGAATCCATTTGAATATAAAATATTTGAGATGTGCTGGAAAAACAAGCCCAATCTACGAAGATCTCACCTCACAAAAACTCACAGATCTTGTGGAGATCATGCCACAATGAGTCAGATCTGTTTGGGCAGAACAAGGGGAACCTAAACAATATTAGGCAGATGGTTTTAAAGTTATGGCTGATACTTGGGTTACATTTTCTTTTAAAGCAAGACTTCAATTTCACTTTGCTAGTATTTTGTTATGCGAGGCACTACGTATCACCTTAAATCTTCTCTATGTCCAATTCATTTGTCATTGCATTGGACCTTTGATTAATTTAAACCAGTGATGGGAAGAGCTAAAGGCTAACAAATCCTGTGAGCTCTAATCTATTTGTTATAGCACTGTCTGCACTAGTCCTGTGCCAAGTGATGATTTGTCTGATAAACAAGACTACTGGCTGACTTCAGACCATAAATTGTATATATATGTCAAGTTTTTCTGTCCTCTGTATCCTGGCTACAAGAAGTAAATCCAGGTCATAGAAGTTACAGTCTTTTAGAAGAAAGTCACAGAGGAACTGTCACCACCAGGGCTTTCCCAGCACCATGTGACAAATAATGTGTAGTAGAGAAATACTAGAGCATTATATACACCATATCAGAAAATGTGTCCCTGTCACAGTCGACAGCTTAAAAAAGGCTTAGATCATTTTTCATAACTATATAAGATCAATATTTTAATAATCACTGTACTTTAATACAACTTTGCATAAATTAATAGTACAGGTGAATGCAAGAAACTTTGTAATATATCAAAGAAAAATGTCTCTTTCTTCCTGTCCTAAACTGACATTCTTGGCTGAATCCATCTTGAGAACTGAAACGAGAGGGACTGCCACCTCACTGAAGGATCACATTAATCTCATAGAAGTCTAAGAAGAGGGAAATGTGAGAGAGACACTGATACATGCCACCCATAGAAGTCTATAGAGAGGGAAGGGGTGTGAAAGACTGAGTTGCAGTAAGAGAGACACAGGCGCATGTTGTTCATAAAAGTCTACAGAGAGGGGAGGGTGAGGAAGAGTAAGCTGCAGTGAGAGAGACACAGATACATGCAGCCCATAGAAGACTATAGAGAGGGGAGGAGTAAGAAAGAGTGAACGGCAATGACGCAATGACCGAGACAAAGACACATGCTACCCATAGAAGTCTACAGAGAGAGGAGGGGTGAGGAGAAGTCAGCTGCTAGAGGGGGGGGGGGGAATTCTCTGATCAGATATATTACAATGTTTCTTATATTCACCTACAATACTGATTTATTTAGAGTTTGTTTAAAGTACAGTGACCATATAAATATATAGCATTCTTGTTTGAATGCTGATCCAGTCAGACTGACATTTTGGATTCTTTCTTTTAGAGCAAACTAGCCTTAGGTCTTATGTTTTTAAACCTTCCTCTGGATCAATGTAATACAAAAATTTGCCCCTAACACCTTCTAGTCATTCATGTCCACTCCCATTTTTTCCAACTATGCTATATAATTAAAGCTAGTAAATGGTTCCACAGAGGGAGTGAAACATAAAACATTGCTGAAACTTGGGTGAATAAGCCCCTTTTGTTTAAAGTTCTGAACAGCAGTGCTGTTCTCGCTATATATGGTTTGTAATTCCGTACAGGAAGTAAACGGCAGCAGAATGCCCTGTATCTACACATGCGTCATAGACATGTGCAGAATTACAGATACCCAGTAACAGCCTAAGGAAATGGTGCCGCCATCTTGCAGCCCAGGACATGTTGGATGATAGGCATGTTTATTCCACTGAATTTGTTTTCTAGGACCTTACCTTGAAATGCAAAAATGGACAATCTGAGTTGCAAAATGGAAGCTTGTTTAACCCCTTCCTGGCACAGCGATTTTCCATTTTTGTGTTTTCGTTTTTCACTCCCTGCCATAACTTTTTTATTTTTCTGTTCACATAGGGCTTGTTTTTTGCAGGACAAGTTGTACTTTCTAATGCAACCATTTAATAAGGACTGACTTGTGCTCTTCATTCTCCAGGTTAGTACGATTAAGGTGATACCAAATTTGTATAGTTTTTCTTGCGTTTTAATGCTGAAAACAAATTACTTTTTTTTTTAGTCATCGCAATATTGACCTCCATAACTTTTTAATAGTTAAGTCAACAGAGATGTGTGAGGACAAATTTTTTGCGGGAAAATTTGTAGTATTTGCTAATATCTTTTTGGGGTGTGTATGACTTTTTTATTGCTTTTTATTCAAAGGAAAGTGATAAAAAGACAGCAAATCAACCGTTTTTTTTCTACGCCATTCACCGTATTGGAAACTTTATATATTTTAATAGTATTGTCCTTATCACACATGGTGATTCCCACTATGTTATTTTTTTTATTGTTTATTTATTTTTAGTTTGGGGAAAGGTGGGGTTATAATACTTTAAAACTTTTTTACATTTTTTATGTCCCCAAGTGGACTCCAATCATCAGACTGCAATTTGTATAGAATAATGGAATTTGCGCCATTAGGCGTTAAATGTCCGTGGTTCGTATTACCGCCAATCGCGGAAATTAGCTGTGGGTGTCTGCTGTATGAAACAGCAGGCATCCGGCGGCTATGGCACTCACTCCGTTCCGGAGAAGGCATCTGTAAAGACCCCACATCCGCTGTACATTTATGGCAGATATCGAGAAGGGGGTAATAAAGAAAACAAATTAGAAACTGCTACCTAATTCAAAATGGCTGAACTTCCTGTTGTCACCTGAACTTCCTGTTGAAATTAACCCCTTGTCGATATGGGATGTACATGTATACATGTCGAATGTGTAAGTATGACGCTTGAGAGGGCACCATAGTCAGATCACATGGTCAAATACCCTAGTGGGACTTTTTCCCCAATAAAAAAAATGTTTTATGTAAAAAATATATATATACTCTTATATAGAGAATATATGGAATAGACGGCTCTGTCTTACTGATGAAGGGAGAGTCTCCCGAAACGCGTTTAAGGAGTAGAGGATTGTTGGAATACCTATCACTTGTAACGGAGCTAGAGAATTACCCAGAACAAGCCGGTACCATTCAACACAAAGCCGCGACCATGTGACAACCTACGTCACTACACAGACGAGCTACACCGCCGAGGGAGAACACGAGCTACACCGCCGATCCAGGACAGCCCCCGAGGGAGAACAAATTACCGCTAGAGGATCGCTAAAGGACCGAACACTACGCTGGGTGAAGGGTAAGTGAACTCTGCAGCCAGAGAAAGTGCGGGACGCCGCACCCAGGCACAGAGCACCCCTTAATCCCACAACACCGCATAATAACTATTATAGCATCCTAGGATACAATATACATATGCACATGTCTGCGGCTGTATGAATCACAATTGACTTATATAATTGAGTCACACCACGTACCCTCTATGGAATAACACGGATCCAAAGGCGTATTATCCAATCTTTTATTCATCTAGAGAATAATATTATAAAACAACAAGACTACCTTAGATCAAGGAGCTATACAGACTATTCCATAACTACGGAATATTCCTTTCATTTATTTATTTTATTTTTTATGGATAATCATCTCTACCTATAAGGACATTATTACTACCATCATTATTTTGTTATACCATTTTGTTTTCCTAGCGCACACAATTTTATTCATAAAACTTTATCCATATAATTACATCTCCCAGCGCATCATCTTCATAGCGCATAGTTCAAATCCATACCTATAAATTCCCATACCTTCCTCCCTACCAGCTGGCAACCATTGAAGGATAACCCACCCATCTCCATATTTTATTGAATATTTTAAATACACCTTACAACCATTTTTATATAAATAAATTAATTTATTGACCCAAATTAGAGTGTGCCTGCTTACTCTCTTTCTTTCCTATACTATTATATGGTTATATCAACCGAAAATTAAAAAATGTTATGGTTCTCGGAAGGCGGGGGTGAAAAAAAACTAAAATAGTTACCAGTTAAGGGGTTATTTTATCTGGTAAGATAAGTTATTCTGCAGCATATTTACTAAAATACACCACTGAGGAATTATTCTTGTACATTATTGATGTTCATGTTACAAAACAGAGGCTCAAAGAGAGGAATCACCTTTGTCCCAATGTGGGCTAAAGTAGATTAAGCTGAAAGCACGTACATTCAAATCATCCCAAATGGGCAAAAAACACTTTAAATCAGAAATAAAGTTAAAGAGGACCTTTCACCTCTCCTGACATGTGTGTGTTTAATAGCTTCATGCATTCCCCATGTAATAACAATTCTGGAACATCTATTCTTATGGCTCTATCTTGTGCCATTCCTTTATTATTTGCACTATAAGTTATGAATGGGCTGCTATTAGCCTTCAGTAAGGGTACAGAGGGGAGGTAACCAATTGGGTAGGGGCCCCTGCACAGTCTGAAAATGGCAGCACTGATTGGTTAGAGTGAGCCTGTGCAGGCACACGCCCCCAACTTGTTACCTCCCCTCTGTACCCTTACTGAAGGCTAATAGTAATGTATTCATAACTTCTAGTAGAAATAATACAAGAATAGCACAACATAGAGCCATAAGAATAGATGCTCCAGAACTGTTATTACATGGGGAATGCTATTAAAACAGACAGTGGTGGAGTGGTGAATGGTCCTCTTTAAATCACCAAAATCACAACAAAGCAATGTGATTAAGAGTGACATTTTAAAAAGGTCACTTACACTAGATTTAAACCATTCATTTTAAAAAAAATAAACATTAACTAAAAGCAAGAAAATGAATATTTTAATGAGAGGTGACTTGACATGTGGGAGAAATGAGTAATACAAATAATTAAGAAAGGATATTTTTGTATAATCACTTTGTTTTGGGAAACCTTTGGAGGAGCTACAAGCAAAACAAATTCGAATAAAAGCAGGCACTAGTAGAGTAACAAAACTAAGTAATCTAAGCCCACCCAAAATATAAAAAGTCATCCATTTAAAGGTAATGTGTCACCTATAATTTTTTTCTGCCAGTTAAAACCAGATAGTGACATATATTCTTTATTTCTAAGCTGTTTTTATTTTCTGATTGTACATTGTTTAATTATATTTCCTGAACATGATTATGGGGCAGCCATCTTGCCAGAGCTGTTGTAACAGCATATGGAGATATGCTTTACAGCAGCCACCATGGGCCATAGACAAAATATACTGGAGGGGACTCATTAACTTTTATGAGACAGTTTTCTAAGCATGTGAATATAGTCTTACAGAGAGTTCAATGGTAACATTCTGGATGCTTGCAGCCACCACTAGTAGGAGTTTAGGAGTTTACTGCATAGCATGTGCACATTAAACACAATGATAAAACAGTAGCAGTAGAATCCCCCTAGTGGTGGCTTCCAGCAGACAGACTTTTATCAATTAACTGTATCCAAAAAACAAAACTCAGACTAAAATACAAAATGTACTATGAAATTAATAAGCACGGACTCCATGACCTAAAATGAGATGATAATAAAGGGTTTAGATTTACCTTTAATTAATTATTTTATTTTAAACTTTATCTAATTGTCAACAGCTGAGTTTGAGTTAGTGGCTTCAATAGGTAACAAATTTGAAGGGATGGGTCATCAAATTCAGATCGGTGGGGGTCTAACTGCCGACACTACTGCCAAACAACTGCTTGAAGAGGGCACGATGCTTGCCTCTTCCTATGATCATATGACCAAGCACAGTGCCATACATTGTATTGCGGTTTTGCTTGGCATTGCAGCCCTATCTGTGAAAAACTCTTTAAATTAGACATTAGCGCAATAACCAAAGATCGATCATGATGTATTTTCTATCACCCACTCTGGACAAGCAGCATGTGTTCAGCACTTCTAAGTGGGTATTAGGATAGCCCTGTTAAAGCATGTGGATGGCTCTGTTTGGTACATATTCCACAATGAAATCCACATGAACTCCAATCAAAACAATGTCTCCCATGGTTGTCAATGGAAAATCTGCACCATAGCATAAACAATGTGCATATAAAATGAATGTGGGTTCGTATAGACCTACTCTGCTCCACTACTCTGCTCGACAAAATCCCAAGTATGACCCTGGATCTGTGATCCTATTCCATGCCACCTTTTACGCTATTGAGCTCTTCTATAAGAGCAAGGTTGGCACTTTTTAACAATATTAAAACTTATTTTTATTTTACCGTTGGCTTTAGTTAAAAAATCAGACACCAACCTCAATCTTCCACCTAAGCTCCTAAAGCTCATATGCTAAGAAATATTGCAGTGAAAATTGCAGCAAAAACCATGATTGAACTGCAAAGTGTAAAAATACCCTAACACAAAAACTTTTAATGCAAGTCATTAAAAATGCAGCTAAAAAACGTGTAGGGGAACATCCATAGATTTATGTTAAGATGATGAGATGAAAACAACTTACCAACTGAACAAGCAAACTGATTAAATCTGTCAAAGGTTTATTCACAATCAGAAGTTCCTCAGCTATGTGCGTGTCTCCACCTTGTCCAGTCTTCTGAGCCTAGAAATGTAAATAGATTTTCAAAGTCTTGATAAATTCACACTGAATGTTTAGGATCATAGATGTGGAAGGTAGAATGTGTCATAACTAATTTTCACCTGTATAGCACAGATAATAAAAAATAGGACAAAGGATACCTAAAGCATGCAAAGTAATACAAAGTAATACAAATTCAATTCACTGTCATATGGGAGACGCTCACATTGAAAACAAAAAAACTTAATTTGCAATTACTAAGTAAAAAACTTGGGAGAGATTAAACATACAATACCAATCACCATCAGTGGTGGTAATGCTAACTTCGGGTGGTAAAGCAAGGTAAGCCCCTGCAGGACACCAAACAGCAAAAGCGCATCAAGTTTCAAGATGCGCAATTGCCAACACTGATAAAATTGTAGCACACTTTAGGGTATAATTCATTCACGTTAATAGTGGAAATGAAATTTTAGTACAGGTCGGCTCACCCCTGATTCCAGCTGGCAAGGTGCTCCACCCTGATGTCGTACCCCGATCACCAGAAGTATTGCAATAGTAATTGATAGGGTGGGCACTCTAATATCTGGGTCACAGAGTAGGCAATGCGGCAGTGTTTAATTAACAGTATTTTATTTTAGTAACACCAAAACAGAACAGATCAATGTCTGCTAAAACATAATGTATCAATAAAATTAATAAAAGTAAATATACTTGATAAATATATTGTGGTATGTCCACTGGTAATACTATGATATGGCCTGAATTTAAATATAATAGCCGTAGATTCTGATTTGTGCGGGCTATATTAGCAAGTATATTTATTCTCTGGAACAACAAACTGCAGTCTCCTTTATCTCCACATAATCAAATAAATATGGAATATAAAAATAAGTGAAGTGCATAAAATATAAAGAAACCAAAATTGGGTGATGACCATATAAATATTATTATTATAAATATTATATTAAGGTGCAATAAACTATAAGTGTTCAAAATAGTTGCAATAGTGTGCAAACGTGCAAAGTATCTGTGGAGATTTGTCCTCAAGCTCAATCTTCCTAGATGTAACAGAAAAATTGTAACAGAAAAGTTCCTGAGAATCGGCTTGTTATTCCAGCATCTAATCCAACATATATACTCTGTTGTACAATATGTCAGTCCGGCGAATCTCTAGTTAATGCCGCTATAGAGCACAGCAGCAATAGTTAATACAATGTATCAGTCCGGCAAATCTCTAGTTAATACCGCTATAAAGCACAGCAGCGATAGTTAGTACAATGTATCAGTCCGGCAAATCTCTAGTTAATGCCGCTATAGAGCACAGCAGCGATAGTACAATGTATCAGTCCGGCAAATCTCTAGTTAATACCGCTATAGAGCACAGCAGCGATAGTTAGTACAATGTATCAGTCTGGCAAATCTCTAGTTAGTTTCGCTATAAAGCGCAGCAGCGATAGTAAGTTATTTCAGCAGTGGAGCTATTGAGCGATGTTGTATGCACACATAATCAATGATTTTGTTACTCACATGCGGGCTTTCTGCCGTCTTCACCGTGGCGTCCCACGTAATAGAGATTCTGGGTAAAGTGTGTCGCTAAACCCCAGATAGCATACGGCCTGGCTGTTTAAATGCAGGTTCCTCCGGTATATTACCGTGTTTTTACCAGGTCTGGCTGTGAGTAACAGTGCTGGTGGTATTCGTTCAGCTCCGCTGCAGGTTCACCTAGGTGTCCTTAATTAGGATACGTGCTCCACCTTTCTTTTAGTGCGGTCACGTACATAGGTGTCTATTCAGTGTCCATAAAACTTTTAAAATCCTGGAAAGCGCTTTCTTCTGTCCAATATCAGGTGGCAAACTGTTGCGGTTTCTAGTCAGGTCCAATTGGTCCACGCCAGACGCGTTTCGAAGGGTATCCACCTTCTTCCTCAGTGGCTCTGTTGGATCTGACTAGTTTGCCTTCTTTTTATTCGTTGTAGTTGACAAGGAGTGTTCTATAGAAAACCTGGAAAGGATCGGGGAAATCTGAATATCTCAAATACAGGTTATCATTAGATGCGGTATTAGTGCGGTTTGTATGCGTTTTTATGTATGTTCCTGCGTTTTCTTGTCCAATAAGGCCAAAGTTCTTCTCAGTCATTATCCATACTTAATGTTATGCATAATTAGTTGCATTGTCCTTTTATATTAACAAAAGAGCATAATTTGCTGCAGTATGAATTTGCATAAAAAAGAACTGTAAAATCCTTTTGTCACTTATTCTTATTATAATTCTAATCAGTATATATTCATACACTGTCTTATAGATAAATGAAGTAAAAATATTAATAGAAATATAAATAAAACATTTATATATAAATATATATAATAAAAAAAAGTATATGTAAAAAATGTATAAGATTTTTATTAAATCATGTCCTATCTAATGGACTTCTGTTTTGGATCAGGTTATTAAAATTTGTATTTTTTATATATCGTATGATTTAGGATGTTTGATTCATATCCAGCAAGATCCATCCAAGAGGTGACTCGTTGGGTAACCCCAGAAATTCTTTGGACAGAGGAGGGAACTGGAGATGGATGGCAACCAGATTGAGTGGTGTCAGAGGCCTGAGGTGACTAGATGGTATAGGAGTGGAGACCTGCAGCTCAGGAGGGGTCATAGTGCTGATAGACAGTCCGACTAGTACCCCTCGTGGGCCGAAGGCGTCCAAACCCTCACAGGAATCCGAATATTTCCAATTCGGCATTGAGCCCAGCCGGAGCAAGGCTGCCGAATTCAAAAATTCTTCTAGATTCAGCCCTAGACATTCGGGCAATGTGGCTGCCTCCCCTCCAATTACGTTCTATCTGTTCAAAGGCTGCAAAGGTCAGAGTTTTGGGGTCTTGATTGTGTACCATTTTAAAATGTTTAGATAGTACATGTTTTTCATAGCCCTTTTTAATGTTGTTTATATGTTCCGCTATCCTGATTCTTAAAGGTCTTTTCGTCCTGCCTATATATTGTTTCGCACATGCACATTCTATGATGTAGATGACGTTTGAACTGTTACATGTAAGAAGAGTCTTTATCTCAACTTCAAAGGCATTTTGTGTTGATTTTACCCGTTGGGTCTTCTTTGTAAAAGACGTGTTTCTACAGTTCACACAGCGTCCACATCTATAGAACACACTTCTATTTATCATTTATTAATGGAACCGGTTTCTCTTGTTGGTTGTTTTATTGATGGTGCTACCTTCAGACCTAAATTAGGGGCCTTCGTGTACACTATCTCCGGTGTTGGTGGGATCAGTGGACCTATAATTTTGTATTTTCGTATTAGGTGCCAATGGTTTTTAATGCTTTGCTCAATTTTCTTATGCTGTGCATTATAGGGCAGTATAATGCGGAATTTATCGTCTTCTTTGGGCTTATCAATCTTCTCTTTGTTAATTTCAAAGAATTTTCTCCTATCCATCGATCTGACCTTTTTTAGAGCATTCTCTACTACTGTCTCAGGGTAGTCTTTTGACTTCCTCAAACTCTGACTGATTGGTACAGTTCCTCTTAATTCTTCGGAATTGGCCAGTTGGTATATTTAATAGCCAAGAGGGTAAATGACAGCTTGAGAAGAGAATGAAGCTGTTCTTAGCCACCTTCTTCTGAAATGTGGTACATACATAGTGGTCCATCTGAGTAATGATCCGTAAGTCAAGGAATTCAATAGATTTCTGATTGATGTTGTGAGAGAAATTCAGATTGTATGTATTTATGTTAATTTCTTCTAGGAAGGTGTGGAGGCCGGCTACATCTCCCTGCCAAATAAAAATGATATCATCGATGTAGCGCTGCCAGAGCACCAGATCCGACCCCAGCCTGGGTAAGATGGTCTCCTGTTCCCATTGTGCCATGAAGAGGTTGGCATAGCTGGGGGCGAATCTGGTGCCCATGGCAGTGCCCCGAATCTGGAGATAATAGTCCCCCTCAAAGAAAAAATAATAGTGTGTTAATATATGTCTAACACCTTCCACCAAGAAATCAATCTGTTTCTCTTTAAGGCTACCATGATTTCTCAATTGTAGACTCATGCTATTGGTGCCCTGTCCGTGCTCAATCACGGTGTAGAGGGATTGGACATCCAAAGTCCCTATCAGCCAGTGTGGCTCCACCTTCAGATTCTCCAAAATCTGGACAATCAAAAGGTCAGATCGATGGATAGGAGAAAATTCTTTGTAATTAACAAAGAGAAGATTGATAAGCCCAAAGAAGACGATAAATTCTGCATTATACTGCCCTATAATGCACAGCATAAGAAAATTGAGCAAAGCATTAAAAACCATTGGCACCTAATACAAAAAGACAAAATTATAGGTCCACTGATCCCACCAACACCGGAGATAGTGTACACGAAGGCCCCTAATTTAGGTCTGAAGGTAGCACCATCAATAAAACAACCAACAAGAGAAACCGGTTCCATTAATAAATGGTTAAATAGAAGTGGGTTCTATAGATGTGGACGCTGTGTGAACTGTAGAAACACGTCTTTTACAAAGAAGACCCAACGGGTAAAATCAACACTAAATGCCTTTGAAGTTGAGATAAAGACTCTTCTTACATGTAACAGTTCAAACGTCATCTACATCATAGAATGTGCATGTGCGAAACAATATATAGGCAGGACGAAAAGACCTTTAAGAATCAGGATAGCGGAACATATAAACAACATTAAAAAGGGCTATGAAAAACATCTATCTAAACATTTACTATCTAAACATTTTAAAATGGTACACAATCAAGACCCCAAAACTCTGACCTTTGCAGCCTTTGAACAGATAGAACGTAATTGGAGGGCAGGCAGCCACATTGCCCGAATGTCTAGGGCTGAATCTAGAAGAATTTTTGAATTCGGCAGCCTGGCTCCGGCTGGGCTCAATGCCGAATTGGAAATATTCGGATTCCTGTGAGGGTTTGGACGCCTTCGGCCCACGAGGGGTACTAGTCGGACTGTCTATCAGCACTATGACCCCTCCTGAGCTGCAGGTCTCCACTCCTATACCATCTAGTCACCTCAGGCCTCTGACACCACTCAATCTGGTTGCCATCCATCTCCAGTTCCCTCCTCTGTCCAAAGAATTTCTGGGGTTACCCAACGAGTCACCTCTTGGATGGATCTTGCTGGATATGAATCAAACATCCTAAATCATACGATATATAAAAAATACAAATTTTAATAACCTGATCCAAAACAGAAGTCCATTAGATAGGACATGATTTAATAAAAATCTTATAAATTTTTTACATATACTTTTTTTTTTATATATATATTTATATATAAATGTTTTATTTATATTTCTATTAATATTTTTACTTCATTTATCTATAAGACAGTGTATGAATATATACTGATTAGAATTATAATAAGAATAAGTGACAAAAGGATTTTACAGTTCTTTTTTATGCAAATTCATACTGCAGCAAATTATGCTCTTTTGTTAATATAAAAGGACAATGCAACTAATTATGCATAACATTAAGTATGGATAATGACTGAGAAGAATTTTGGCCTTATTGGACAAGAAAACGCAGGAACATACATAAAAACGCATACAAACCGCACTAATACCGCATCTAATGATAACCTGTATTTGAGATATTCAGATTTCCCCGATCCTTTCCAGGTTTTCTATAGAACACTCCTTGTCAACTACAACGAATAAAAAGAAGGCAAACTAGTCAGATCCAACAGAGCCACTGAGGAAGAAGGTGGATACCCTTCGAAACGCGTCTGGCGTGGACCAATTGGACCTGACTATAAACCGCAACAGTTTGCCACCTGATATTGGACAGAAGAAAGCGCTTTCCAGGTTTTATGGACACTGAATAGACACCTATGTACGTGACCGCACTAAAAGAAAGGTGGAGCACGTATCCTAATTAAGGACACCTAGGTGAACCTGCAGCGGAGCTGAACGAATACCACCAGCACTGTTACTCACAGCCAGACCTGGTAAAAACACGGTAATATACCGGAGGAACCTGCATTTAAACAGCCAGGCCGTATGCTATCTGGGGTTTAGCGACACACTTTACCCAGAATCTCTATTACGTGGGACGCCACGGTGAAGACGGCAGAAAGCCCGCATGTGAGTAACAAAACCATTGATTATGTGTGCATACAACATCGCTCAATAGCTCCACTGCTGAAATAACTTACTATCGCTGCTGCGCTTTATAGCGAAACTAACTAGAGATTTGCCAGACTGATACATTGTACTAACTATCGCTGCTGTGCTCTATAGCGGTATTAACTAGAGATTTGCCGGACTGATACATTGTACTATCGCTGCTGTGCTCTATAGCGGCATTAACTAGAGATTTGCCAGACTGATACATTGTACTAACTATTGCTGCTGTGCTCTATAGCGGTATTAACTAGAGATTCGCCGGACTGACATATTGTACAACAGAGTATATATGTTGGATTAGATGCTGGAATAACAAGCCGATTCTCAGGAACTTTTCTGTTACAATTTTTCTGTTACATCTAGGAAGATTGAGCTTGAGGACAAATCTCCACAGATACTTTGCACGTTTGCACACTATTGCAACTATTTTGAACACTTATAGTTTATTGCACCTTAAAATAATATTTATAATAATAATATTTATATGGTCATCATCCAATTTTGGTTTCTTTATATTTTATGCACTTCACTTATTTTTATATTCCATATTTATTTGATTATGTGGAGATAAAGGAGACTGCAGTTTGTTGTTCCAGAGAATAAATATACTTGCTAATATAGCCCGCACAAATCAGAATCTACGGCTATTATATTTACATTCAGGCCATATCATAGTATTACCAGTGGACATACCACAATATATTTTATCAAGTATATTTACTTTTATAAATTTTATTAATTTTATTAATTTTATTGATACATTATGTTTTAGCAGACATTGATCTGTTCTGTTTTGGTGTTACTAAAATAAAATACTGTTAATTAAACACTGCCGCATTGCCTACTCTGTGACCCAGATATTAGAGTGCCCACCCTATCAATTACTATTGCTATAAATCATTCACACCCATTTGCCTATTGTAACCCAAATGGTCTGACTTTGTCATCTTCAAACAGCAGTGTGACATCTACACAGCAAAAACTCAACTCTTGCTGTGTGGTAATACAGCTGGAGTTGAGTTAAAGCACACTGGACGTCAGGCAAGGGTTAATCAGACTCTCCTTGCCGCTAAATGCTCGTTACAGTTGGTTACTACCTATGCTAATCATTCATTATGCACTGGCTCGGCGCGTTTCTTTTCGCATAACCCCCCCCCCCCCCCCCAAAAACGCCAACAAGGCCTCCTCGCTCACGTGATCGGAGACTGATGGAAAGCTCCGAGGCGATTCTACTGTACACGAACGCTGGTAACAATAGGGATCAAAAGGCGGATATGCAGACATCGCCTAGGAGGACCATTGTGTGTTAACAGAGGGGACAAAACGAGCGCCAGATTGGAATTAATATTGATCAAAGATCAAAGAAGGGGGTCTGAGGAATTATACAGAATAAGCACATAGGATACAATGCCATACTCCCAATTGAATAGAGCCTCACATATACCTTGATTATTGCCTATCCAACATTAATATATTGGATAAACCCCACAGGAATATATTAACATGGCATATGCCCACCCACTGTGTTCCCTAAGGAGGAGGCATACATCACCACCTGTGAGGATTATTTTTATCCAAATAAAGGGAGGAATATATAAAAAATCTGTTGGAGACAGCATACCTCCCTACATACAGTCACTATCGGACTGGTCCATTCACTTTTTGACTCTCGATGACACCTACCTGTAACATCAGCTGCACTTCTTCCGAGATGGCTTGTCGCTGCAGCTCAGGTACCCGGTATGGTTTCAACCAGATTCTGGCCTGAGGCTCAGTGACAATGTCATTTCGGATGATAGAAGTGCATCCAGGGAGGTCCGAAAATACACGTGTTTCTGCTGACGAACTCCCTGGCCTCCTGAGTCTGTTTAGAGGAAAGGTTGTCAGCAATCTTTACAGTGGCAACTGCTTCCCTCGTATCAGACCGTGGGACTGGAAATTCTACCCCAAGAAAACCCGGCTGGGGGCTGTTGTCCATACTGGTCTCCCTATCTTTCCACGGTTTCAACAAGTTTACAGGGTACACCTGCTCCCGCTTTCTCCGCCCGGGCTGGAGTACCTTGTAGGTTACCTCCCCAACTTTTTCGAGCACTTCGTAGGGCCCCTGCCACCTAGCCAGGAACATACTGTCCACCGTCGGCACGAGAACCAAAACCCGATCTCCCGGGATAAAATTCCGAACCTGAGCCTGGCGATTATAGACCCTACCTCTGGGCTCACTGGGCTGCCTCCATATGTTCCCTAACCAGTGGCAACATTGTCTCCATCCGCTCTTGCATTTAAGTGACATACTCAATTACACTTTTATGCAGTGTGGGTTGTTGTTCCCACGCCTCTTTAACTATATCCAACAACCCACGCGGATGTCGGCCATACAGCAGTTCAAAGGGCGCTTCTCGCACTGCGAACATGAGATGGCAGTAGCAGAACCCAATCCCTTCCATCTTTAGACACCACCCGCTTTAACATGTTTTTCAAGGTTTGATTAAACCGTTCTACCAGGCCGTCCATTTGCGGGTGATAGACGGACGTCCGCAACTGTTTGGTCTGTAGTAGTTTACAGAGTTCCCTCGTGACTTTTGACATAATAGGGGTCCCCTGGTCGGTCAGAATTTCTTTAGTTAGGCCCACTCGGGAAAACATCTCCACTAACTCTTTGGCTATGAGTTTGGCCGAGGTATGTCGCAGCAGCACAGGAGAGGGACCAGGGAACTACAGAAATGTGGTTGGGGGATGGTTATCTGGCAGGTTGGGCAATACTTGCAATACTCTTCCACCTCTCTGAACACACTGAGACAGTAGAACCACTGTAGACTGTGCAAAATGGAAGCTGTTGATGCACTGGTGGATCGCACGCAGGAATTATCTTGGGAGGTAGCTGACCTCCGTAATTCTGTTGTACTGTGTCAGAGATTCCTGCCGTCTGGCTCCACTGGTGGGAAACAGGCCAGCCTTTAACCTAAGTTCGCTCTCCCACTTCTGGGGGAAGTGATAACTTTGTTAGGTTCAGGGAATCTTGTAGATTGTATTTTCGTCTACGTCCAATCATATCTGGAGACGAAAGTGAGTGGGGATTATCATTTCTCTGCTAAAAGGTGATGCTCAGTCTTGGGCCTTTTCTCTGCCGATTGGTTCTCGGTCACTTCGATCAGTGGATGAATTTTTAAGAGCCCTGGGCCTGATTTATGATGATCCAGACTGGGTCTCTCTGGATGAATCTAAGCTGCGTAGCTTAAGTCAGGGAGAACGTTCTGCTGAGTCATATTGTGCTGAATTTAGAAGATAGGCGAGTGACTCGGAGTGGAATGATCCAGCTCTCCACAGTCAGTTCTGTCAGGGGCTGTCTGAGAGACTAAAAGACACCCTTGCATTTCATGATGTCCCTAGCCGTACGGATTGATAGACGCCTGAGGGAAAGATGCAAGGTTCCCCTCAACCAGAATGCACTATCATGTGGGGAAATTGTTCCTCCTGTCCCTCGGAGGACAGTGACACTTGAACCAGTGCCTGGGAATGAATCTACAGTGCTGCCCATAATTATTTATACCCCTGGCAAATTTTGACTTAGAGTTACTCTTATTCAACAAGCAAGTAATTTTTTGACAGGAAATGACATAGGTGTCTCCCAAATGATAATAAGACTATGTACAAGAGGCATTATTGTGGGGGAAAAAAACATTTATCGGATTTTTACATTTGAGCAAAAAGTGTCCAGTTCAAAATTATTCATACCCTTCTCAATAGAAAAGCCTTTATTGGCTATTACAGCAATCAAATGCTTCCTATAATTGCAGACCAGCTTTTTGCATGTCTCCACAGGTATTTTGCCCATTCATCTTTAGCAATGAGCTCCAAATCTTTCAGGTTGGAGGGTCTTCTTGCAATCACTCTGATCTTTAGCTCCCTCCACAGATTCTCAATTGGATTCAAGTCTGGACTCTGGCTGGGCCACTCCAAAACGTTAATGTTGTCGTCTGCTAACCATTTCTTCACCACTTTTGCTGTGTGTTTTGGGTCATTCTCATGCTGAAATATCCACTGGTGCCCAAGGCCAAGTTTCTCTGCAGACTGCCTGATGCTGTCGTTGAGAATCCTCATGTATTGCTCGTTTTTCATGGTGCCGTTTACTGTGATTAGGTTCCCTGGTCCATTGGCTGAAAAACACCCCCAAAGCATTAGGTTTCCAGTCCACCACCATGTTTGACAGTGGGGATGGTGTTCTTTGGGTTGAAGGCTTCTCCTTTTTTACGCCAAATGAAGGAAACATCATTGTGACCAAGCAATTCAATTTTTGCTTCATCTGACCATAACACAGAAGACCAGAAGTCGTCTTCTTTGTCCAGATGAGCTTTTGCAAAGGCCGAGCGAGTTTTTGTGTGCCTTATCTGGAGAAGTGGCGTCCTCCTTGGTCTGCATCCGTGGATCCCAGCAGTGTGCAGTGTCCGTTGGATTGTCTGCCTTGAGACATTGCCATCAGCAGAGCCCAGATTCACCAGGATGGCCTTGGTGGTGATCCTTGGATTCCTTTTCACCTCTCTAACTATCCTCCTGGCAAGCACAGGTGTCACTTTTGGCTTCCGGCCATATCCTCTGAGATTTTCCACAGTGCGGAACATCTTGCATTTTTTGCTCAAATGTAAATAAAAGCTGGGAAATGTTTTTTTTTTTCCCCCCACAATAATGCCTCTTGTACATCATCTTATTATCTTTTGGGAGACACCCATGTAATTTCCCGTCAAAAAATTACTTGCTGGTTGAATGAAAGTAATTTTAAGTCAAAATTTGCCAGGGGTATGAATAATTATGGGCAGCACTGTATGCAGTTAGGTCAGGTTTCTTCTTGCTCTGGTAATGAGAACTCTAGAGATCAGAGAAGATTCGGTTTCTTTTGTGGTAAAGAAGGACATTTCATTAATGTGTCCTTTTAGGAAGCTTCAAAGTGGAAAAGAAAAAAAGGGGGGTTCTTTCCAATAAAACGAGTTTCATTAGCCTTGGTAGCGTGAATGGGGAGTCAGAAAAGGTATATGTGTATTCTACCTGCAGTACCTGATTTCTCCTGTCTGCCATGGTGGCGCTAGACTCTGAAAATATTGAGTTAGAAGTATTTGTGGACAGTGGTGCAGGGGTTAACCTTGTTGATTATCAATTTGCTCAGGGGCATGGTTTTATAACAAGCGCATTAAACAAAGGGATATCAGTATTTGCTATTGATTCCACTCCTCTCTCGCAAAAGTATCTAACTCATATTGTGCAGGATATTCATTTGAGGGTGGGTGATTCTCATGTTGAGTCCATTTCTTGTTTTGTTCTGAAAGGGTTGCTTGCTCCTCTAGTACTGGGTTTACCATGGTTGATTTAACATAAACATACCATTGATTGGCAAACTAGACAAATCAGTAATTGGAGTGACTTTTGTATGGACAACTGTCATGGCGCATCTATTTCTGTGATTTCCACTCAGGTGTTACCTTAGTTTCTTTCTGATTTTGCTGACGTTTTCTTTGGAGATCAGGAGTTACCCCCTCACCGAGAGTATGATTGTCCAATCAATCTTGTTCCCGAAGCTAAATTGCCAAAATCTCAGCTATATAATCTTTCCCAACCAGAAAGAGTAGCTATAGGGGAGTATATTGCCGAGAGTTTGTCAAAAGTGCATATTAGGCCAGCTAAGTCACCTATGGCAGCTGGCTTCTTTTTTGTTAAAAAAATAATAAAAAAAAGACGGGATCCTTAGACCATGTCTAGATTTCTGGGAGCTGAATCTCATTACTGTCCGTGATCCTTATCCTGTTCCCTTGATCCCGGATTTATTTGATCAGATTGTCAGAGCGAAGGTGTTTTCTAAGTTGGATTTAAGAGGGGCTTATAATCTGATAAGAATCAGGGAAGGGGATGAATGGAAGACGGCCTTCAATACACCTGAGGGCCACTTCGAGAACCTGGTCATGCCCTTTGGCTTGACTAATGCCCCGGCAGTCTTCCAGCACTTTATCAATAAAAATTTTCATCATTTGGTCGGGAGGGTTGTTGTTATTTACCTCGATGAGATATTCATTCACTCACCCGATATGGAGACTCATCAAGATCATTTAAGACAAGTTTTATCGATCCTTCGGAAGAATAAATTGTATGCTAAGTTGGAGAAATGTGTGTATGCTGTCCAGGAGCTGCAGTTTCTGGGTTACTTACTTTCTGCCTCAGGTTTTTGCATGGATCCTGAAAAGGTCCGTGCGGTACTGGAATGCGATTGGCCGGCGTTTTTTGGGTTTGACTAATTACTACAGAAAATGTATCCTGAATTCTTCCACTATTGTCAAGACTTTGACTGATATGACTGTGGAAGGCTTTTTCTGCTATAAAGGAATGTTTTGCTTCCGCTCCCATTCTGATGCAACCCGAGGTGTCTCAGCCCTCCATTGTGGAGGTTGACGCGTCAGAAGTGGGAGTCGGAGCAGTTTTGTTGCAGGGTCCCTCTCCTAGCAAATGGCACCCGTGTGATTTTTTTACAAATAAACTTTCTGCTGCCGAAAGAAATTATGATGTTGGGAATAGAGACTTGCTGGCCATTAAATTGGCCTTTGAGGAGTAGCGTCATTGGCTAGAAGGAGTGATTCATCCGATTACGGTAATTACTGACCAAAAGAATCTGGCTTACCTGCAATCAGCAAAGTGTCTGAACCCTAGGCAGGCCAGATGGTCATTGTTTTTTTTACCAGATTAAATTTTGTGGTCACCTATCCCCATGGGGTCAAAAACTTCAAAGCGGATGCTTTGTTACATAGCTTTCCTGGGTGGGGGGGGGGGGGAAATCGGAGGATCCTGCTCCAATTTTGGCTGATGGGGTGGTTGTATCCACTCTTTATCCCGAACTGTAGGCAGAAGTGTTGGGGGCTCAAGGTGAGGCACCTGATACCTGTCCTTCAGGGAAGTTGTTTGTTCCTTCTGAACTTCAAGAAGAGGACTAAGCGGTCTTATAAAAAATCTTATAAGAAGATGTTAATCGCATAGTCTCGGTTTAACCCTTTAGGAGCCAATGTCTGTAGCCGATGGATCCAAAATGCTTCGCGTCTAAGCAACATTTCTATATGGTTCCCAACCCGTCTAGGTAAAATGACTTCTTCAATGATCTGAAAACGGAGTTGTGAGGCATTGTGTCCCTGCTGATGAAAGTGTTGAGGAATGGGGAGTAGTAAATTCTCATTTCGTATGGTAGATTTGTGTTTACCAAAGCGCTCCTTCATGCGCATGCTGGTCTCACCCACATAACACAGGCCACAGGGGCACTTCAGCAGGTAGACAACAAACGAGCTGTCTTATGTGAAGTGTCCCTTCACTGGGATCTGCTCACCTGTATGGGGATGTGAGATACATGCCCCTTTGATGACACTTGAGCAGTGGACGCAATTGAGACATGGGAAGGTGCCCTTTCTGACAGTGGCAAGTGTCCTTTGTCTAATGTTTAATTTGTTGCTGCCTATGTCGGCCCTAATCAACATGTCCCTGATGTTTCTTGACCTTTTGTAACAGATCATAGGAGGATTCTGGAGTTCTGCAACTGCAGGGTAAGAGGACTTGACTATATTCCAATGTTTATACATGACAGATATAATGCGATTAATCCGCGGATGATATTTGACCACACATGGAATTCTATGGGAGTTGGATTTTTTGTGGATTGTTTCAGTGTTGTTAATTTTGGCCCTTTGTTGTGATAAAACAGTGGTGGGATATCCTCTTTGTTTGAATTTGTCAGTCATCTCACTTAATCGTGTATCACCTGTGAGTGCCGAAACGCGCGTCACCATAATATGAGTGACCAATAAATCCATCACCAGCAAAGATTATTAGGAGTGCCGGTTTTCTTTCATTCCCCCTCTGATGTTGTGTCTGATAGGGGGACGCAATTTGTTTCCAGGTTTTGGAAGGCGTTTTGTACTCATCTGGGTATTCAGTTGTCTTTCTCTTCGGCTTTCCATCCTCAGTCGAATGGACAAACTGAGCGCACTAACCAGAACCTGGAGCATTGAGGTGTTTTGTCGTCGAGAATCAGGAAGATTAATCGTAGACAGGAGTCCACTGATAAGTCACCATTTTTTGGCGCATATGGCTTGGTAATTTTTCTGGGACTGAATCTTCTGGTATACCTGAAGAAGAGAGATTATTTTCTTCGGTGTCTTTTATTTGGCGGAAGATTCAAACTAATTTGAAAAAAATGGGTGAAAGATATAAATGGATGGCTGACAACAGACTTGTGACTGGTGTGGTTGTCCACTAAGAACATTAAGTTGAAAGTGCCATCTTAGAAGTTAGGCCCAAGATTTATTGGTCCTTACAAAATCTCGGCCATTGTTAACCTGGTTGCATTTCGTCTGGAACTTCCGCAGGCCTGGAAGATCCATAATGTGTTTCACAGGTCTTTGTTGAAGAATTATGTGGAAGCTGCTGAACCATCTCCTTTGCCACCTCCTCCTGTCTTGGTAGATGGTAATCTGGAGTTTTAGATCTCCAGAATACTTAACTTGCGTGTTCTTCGTGGGTCCCTTCAGTACCTTGTGCATTGGAGGGGATACGGCCCTGAGGAGAGAATGTGGGTTCCGGCGACTGATGTCAATGCTAGTCGCCTTGTGAAGGCCTTTCACAGGGCACACTCAGATAAGGTTGGTCCTGGGTGCCCGGAGGTCACCCGTAGAAGTGGGGGTACTGTCACGCCAAGCACTGTGAGAGGCCTGAGAAGATCTAACATACTTGCTACACGTGAGTCTATCTGACATATTGTTCTGTTTATCTTTGTTGTGGTTTTGGGCAGGATCCCACCTCCCCACAGGTTCTGCTCATTAGCTATTTAGTGGTACTATTTATACCAGCCTCCCACTATAGCCCTTGCGGTTTATATTTCCTTCTGGAGTTCTCAGCTGGTGTTTGGTGGATCTCCTGCTCCCCGTCCATCTTAAGCCAAGTCCTACTCCTTCCTTTTTGTTGTGTGTTCTGGCTAGGCCTCAGGAAGACGCTGGTTCCTGCATCTTGCGCTAGGAACCGGTTGTCTTATCTCCAGCTCCCTAGCTGAGCGTTTGCTTCGATTTCAGCTAGGCTTAGGTTCCAGCGCATGAGCACTTCCACCCCAAGAATTTGCTCATGTTGTCAGCAGTCAGGGAAAGGCTCAGGGATTGTTAGGTGGTGACCTTTCCCTGTTCCCTAGCTTTGGGGCCTAGACTGGTGTTTTGTTGCTTTTGTTGTATTTGGTTTGCTTTCTTTCCCTCACCTACCGTGACACAGGCTCCCTGAGTCCAGAAGTGCCACCGCCAGGGTATCTCCCACTTGTACCTAGCATAGGTGACTATTGTCTATTGTCTCGGGGGTTCCCACTGATGCACGCGAACCAACACATTCACTTCCAGTCTTGCCAGAATCTCACCTTTTACGGTCAGGTAGTCGGCCCATTGCACATCTGGTAAGTCAAAAAACACCTGCTGGGTTCCAGATGCCAGGAACAGAGCGACGACCTGAGCCCATTGGTCTCGGGATAGCTTCTCCCTTATGGCCACCTTTTTGAACACCGCCAGATAGGTATCGACGTCATCTGCAGGGATTATCTTGGGGATCGCTGCACGGACAGCTTTCCGGGCATCGTAGATGTTCTGAGATGCTCCTGCTGCTCGTAACGCCATCACATGCTGTAATAGCAGCTGGTTGGTTTCCTGCTGCTGCTTGTTAGCCTCTCGCTGCTGCAAGTTAGCCTTATGAGGGCTTTCACTACCGCCTCCATTTTGTCAGGGGACACGGGTCGTAACCTTGCTGGCTTAATATAGGACATACACCCGTGACCGGGAAAAAACTATTTTCGGCCTTAGGGGCTAGCCTCACTGCGTTTGCCCGCATCCGACACCAATTGTGGGGATTCGCTCTGGTAGGCAGGTTAGCAGACACAGTATAGAGGCAACCACAAAGTCTTTAACTTTAACAGTTCAATGTTTATTCACACAGAAGGCAAAACAAAATGACAGTTCGCAGTCTTGGTGTTCGTTCCCACCATGGAAAGTCAACAGAACAAAACATTCACCTTGTTAGCAGCTTTTCATCAGCGGTCCCCAGCAGGCTTTAGGGGCCTGTTTTCCAGCATGCAGCTCTCAGCCCTTTAGCACGGCACACATATTCAGATCCCAAAACACAGAGACTCCACAGCTTCAATGTGAGATTGAGGATAATCCACCCCACCTGACAGTGCGGACTGCTTTTTATAAGCCTCCCAAGACCCGGCCTGGCACGTGGGGAGTAGCCACCCACCCAGCACTTTGGCTACTCCTAGTAAGAGCTGTCCCAGATCAAATTTACAGCCATTCTAACCAGCTGAAGTGTCAGACTGCAATTATGACATTTCAGGGGAAAAAACGGCTCTTACCTCACCGAGGCCAGGAACCTCGGTGACACATACTGACCTTCAATGACTACCCCTTGTTCACACACACACAAATTTAGTAAAAATGCACAAAAGAACTCACTCTAAGGGTACATTCATACAACTGTATGTGTTTTGTGGTCCGCAAAACATCTATCTGCAAAATATGGATACTGTCCTTGTGATGTTTGTCAGCTTTGCTGTGTAGACTGGTATAGACTAAGCAGCAGATGAGGGATCTAATGACTGCTTCATTGTACTGCTCGAGGCCTAAATAAAGCAGGAGAGCAAAACAATACAGTATAACCTCAGATATGACTCTTGCCGTGCCATCATCTCTGGAGGGCCAGGGTTGTACTTCAGCAGTCTATTTGAACATTTATTTCAGCTGCTATAAAGCACACATGAAATTCTGCACTCTATTTAATGAAGCTAACATTAAAGACATGCCACATTCCCTTTAAGGAAAACTCTCTTATGATAAGTCCTCTGGAACATCTAAAAGAAACTCTGCTCTCTCTGTAACTCTCAAGCATTTTACTCCATTTTCATATGATGTCGGAGACTAAAAATCATATGGAAATGTGTAACTATGGATGACATTGTTTGTCATTTTTGAGATCTTGATAGAACGGACATTCCTTTACAGGCATAGCACTTTTGTTATAAAATATAGAATAGTCAATGTGAAGGCCGGTGGAAAGCTGAAGGAGAACTAATGTCACCTGTCATCTTTTTTCCGCCTTTCCGCTGCCTCACTGAATTTACACAGTTTGGTAAAGTGTACTGTGTATACAGAATATTTTAATGGAATACTAATGGAATAGTATATTTATCATCTTTATGCATAGAAACAACTTTTTCCCCGTACCTGAATGACCACTCGCACTACACCAGATGTGTATTTCAGAATACAATGCAGCACATCAAGCAGTGAAAGAAGCTGGGCATTGGCAGCTTTAAGCCGGCTTTTGTCATCGTCCAGATATAAAGCTGCTGTTTCCACAATTAAGTTTGAAACATGATGGACCAACCCTGCATTTATAAAACAGAATTGAACATGTTGATCAAAAAGGGAATATGCAAAGTAATGTTATAAAAAGCAACGTTAATCCAACATTCACATTCTTTAGCACATTTGGCTATTCTGGACAAACATTTAAAGGCTATGAAAACCTTTAGGGCCGCATTTCTTTTTTTATTATTGCATTTTACTCATTTTGGGCTAAAATAATATTTTCAGGTGTCTTTGTTCTACAGGGTTAAAGGGGTATAGGGGATAACTATCAGATCGGTGAGGGTCCTATCTCCTATAGAAATGAATGGAGCGGTCAATGATATGGTCATTTTAGGGGAGCAGCAAGGGGCCTGCAGGGGGGTATGGGGCCCCTGTTCTCCTACAGCTGGGACCCCCACCAATCTGATAGGGGATAACTTGTACCTACCAGAATACCCCTTTCATTTCAGTCTGTATGCAGAATGTCTTGTATTTAGCTTCACACCTAATCCTCAGGTTGTTGCTCTGACAGCTACTTATCTGTGAACTCCTGATAGTTCATTGTGCAAATTGTTAAAAACAGAATCTGTGCAAACTGTTACGGATAATTATGCTAACCTACCGGTTTGACGCTCAGCTAGTCCTAAGAGTGTTATCCTGGCCATCCCATGGTTTTCACCCTTTAACCCTTATACAGGGATCTGGTCTTCACTACATGGGAGCCATGAGGCCTCTATCTACTGGAATAATCCCAGTGTAGTTGGCAGCTGATACACGGAGGTCAGAAACACCAGTGCAAAGCACCAGAGAAAAAGGAAGCGCACAAAGAAAGAACAAGGCAGAGGTCAGACAGGCAGAGTACATGCAATTCCTAAGCTAAGAAAGAATACAGGCATGAAGGAGAACTAGGAGCACTGGCAGATGAACACACCTCAGGAACCCAGGCATACAGGCTTCAGGAATCCAGACATATGGACAGAAGCCAGCACAGATAGAAAAACAGAACCTGGACAATAGAACAGAAGCCAGCGCACACAGACAGATGCAGTAAAGCTCTTTACTGACACTAGCAAGCTAGAGGACACAGCAGGCTCTATGAAGACAGCATTTGTAATGTATTTTTCTCACAGGGACTCAAAGCACAGAGATAGTTGTGTGGTGGCAGTGACTCCCTGGGAAGTCAGTAGCTGCCATATAAGTGCTCATATCCACCACATAACACCAGGATCAATTTAGTAGGAAGCCAATTTGCCTATTCAAAGGAAGAGCAAGATCTCAATTGCACAGGCAAAGAGGCGGAACAGGAACACAGAATATATAGCAGTCTGATCATTCTACCAGGTGCACACACACAGAGCAGATTCACCCATACTGCAGCTGAGGAGAGACACAAACACAATGGCCCAAATCATACCACTTATTAAAGCTAAATCCTTATGCAACTGATAACGATATGGCTTTAAAAAGTGTTCATGAGCTGTCAGGAGTTCAGATATAAGGGTTATACATTTGGCCGTCAGAGCAGCAACATGATGGGTGCAATGTGAAACTCTGCATACAGCCATGGACTGAACTTAGTAGAACAATAACTGCAGAAAAATGTAATAAAGACCAAGTTAAAAAAAATATTTTATCCCAAAAACTAAAATAAAAAAATGCTGCCCCCAAAGGTGATTATAGCCTTTAAAGTGGAATACCAGATGAGGTCTACAAAAAGTATTTGAAGTCAATTTTTTTTATCAGACACCAAAAACTGCCTCAAAGTGGCTGAAGTACTGGAAATATTATTTATTAATTTTTTTTATATTATAAACAGCGATCTCATATATCTAATAAAAATACATAAACAATACATGAAACAAATAATTGCAAATATATGTATGCAGTCCTGGTCCCTAAAGATAGTCGTATATGGACCCTCACTGTTATGGCTTCTGTAATATAATAAAAAAAAAATATATATATATATATATATATTATAATAATGTCTATTCTCCAACTGTGCATCATTTTGTAGATAAATGCAGTATTATGTCCTTAGTCACAGTAAAATTAATGACAAGTTAATCAGTGTACTGCATGTGATGATTTGTATCCACTTGATTAAGGTCATTTATTCAATTTTTCAAATGATGAAACAATGTTACTACAATATTAATAATTAGAAGCCAGCATCAGAACTGCTAAGTGCATATCATCCTCCTTGCTAGTTTTCATATGCTGCATATCAGAGCGGATGCTCTTAGAGCTGCAGGGCGGTGCTGGCCTCTCAGGCACAGTGTGCTTGTGGCTGTATCCATCTTCCTATGGTGGAGCGCTGCTCCTAAAGCAGACCACTTCTAGCGCATGTGCTGTATGTTCTTGGGAATGCCGCACTCAGGCTGCCACAAGGTCATTAATTGTGCAAAACCACTCCATAACACCAGAGATTCTTTCAAGGCACTATTTTATGGATGATTCTCGCCTGCCTTTTTTTTTTTTTTTTTTAAGGTAGTGACTTCAGCTTAGAGACATCTTCCATTGGAGCCTGAGGTGGTCCAAAACACACCTCTTGTCTCATCAGTCTTCTAGGCTTCTGCTTTAGAAGCCATTAACTATTAAAGTGTCCTGATTAGGTTCTGTTCACATATGCATTCGAGTTGGCCACCTTAATTATAGTAATGGGCCTCCTTCCCTTCTACACACACCATTGCAGTGTTTTAAATCGGAATCATTTCCCATAAGTAAGTGGCATCACAAGGAAAATATACTCGTCTATGTCAAGGAATGAAGAGGTATTTTTTTTTTGTTACAATGAAATCCCTGGTACCTTCTGAAACATCAACAGATAAACTGTGTTGCACATAATGAGGCACTCAAATGCCATATAAAATAAATTACTTAATGCACAGAAAAGAAGTAACATTGTTTTTAGAAAAGTCTAAATTGTCATTTGTTTAAAATACATTTTATACTAGTTCCCTGATGATCATCAAATTGCTTTTATCTTCTTTAGTAAGTAAAAAGAAATGCTAAATAGCCAAAAGCCTCTTTTATAGCATACGTAAGATAATCTATTGTTTATTAATCTGGATCTTCCTGGCAAATCATACTTAACTCACTGGGGGCCTCTAAATTCAATTTACATATGTTATTTCCATGTTTTCTTCATATTGTTTTCCATTATGTCTTCTCTTGTAGAATACAATTACTATATGTAGTATTAGAATCCCTAGAAAACTGGACTCTAGAGACTCAGGAGCACCAATGATGCACTCATCACCTGGGATTCCCCAGCACTACAGTACACCAGGTAAAGAGGTCAACAGGACAGTGGACAGCAGGGACTGGGCCAACAAAGCATGGAATACCAGGAACTGGAAGGAACCAAACCAGTGGATTCCAGGTACTATGGGGGATTCTGAATCACTAGACATCACACAGGTCTTCATTTATCACACATAATGAATCAGGAACTAGAAGGAACCAAACCACTGGACTCCAGGTGCTATGGAGAATTCAGAATCACTAGACATCACAAATGTCTTCATTTATCACATATAATGTAAAAATTTATTCACAAGGCAAACAAGGGCAGCAAAAATGCCATGCATCTGCAATTAAACAGTAACTGCATGCTCAGCACTTCCAAAGGGGAAATTCCTGACATGATAAAATCTTGTCTATACATTGAGTGCAACCATGATCAAAACCTGACGGGAGGACACGGTGTACAGGTATAGTGATAGGGAAAGATGACAAATCGTAAGCTGCTAAAATCTACTTAGCTCATGCTCTGCATAATAAGAGGCAGATTGTTAATAATTAATGGCAGCATATATTAACTATAATTCACAGACATTCACATAAAACCTGGCTTGGTTGCAGTAGATATTTTAGAGGTGAACATAGAGTAGAATGATTATGGGTATCTCATATAATGCACTCAGGTAAAAATTACATTTTACTTTGCAGAATGAAATATTTATATAGCAAGAACAGATTTATATATGTTCTTTTATGTGCCGGGACAAACAAGGGTTACTTTCCCCATAACACTTTTCCAAAACAAGCATCACTTTGGACAACAATTCATTTCTTCTATCACAGCTATATACAGGAGAGGTGTAGGCGCATGCACATTGTTCTCTTCTCATGGGAGTTATGAAGGTAACCAAGCCAGTGCCCTATTACATTGCACGATGTTCGGGTATTGCGAGTATCAATGGATGATAACACATCCACTGGTACTTCTTTGCATTGGCTTGATTACACAATCCAATGTAAACTAAATTTGGGTAAACTACAGGTGGCGTCAGATCCACTGTGGATCCCCTCTTGCAGGCGGGCACTAATTTACACACTCAAGTTTTGAACAAAATGCATGGTAACCTTACTATTGGAGAATTGCGTGCCTTAACTTGGCTTAGTTCCCAAAAGAACGTTGTTGTTAAGCCAGCTGACAAGAGGAACAACAGGGTTCTGATGACCAGGGAATATTATGAGAGCGAGGCTTATAGATAATTGTTAGACAGCTCTACTGTCAAGGATGTACCGAGACATACGAACATTATTGTGACAGGTGGCAGGAGATCTGTGAGACAAGCAACACGTGGTTTGAGCTGACATGTTGGATCAAATGACGTTTGTGTTATTTCTGGTGCTTGCCACACCATCTTTCCCCAGGTGTGGCTATTGTGGTCATTTTACCTTCTCTATTTATTGTTGTTTCTCCCACTATGCTATGCGGTTTATAGCTTCTGTTGGACTTGTGGTTAGCTTGTGTTTGGTTCCCGGCTGAGGTCCTGGTGCTACCTAAGCTTCATTGAAGATAAGTGTTTCCTTTCCCTTTTGTATTTTGTTTATACAGACCAAAAGTTTGGACACACCTTCTCATTCAAAGAGTTGACTATGAAAATTGTAGATTCACACTGAAGGCATCAAAACTATGAATTAACACATGTGGAATTATATACATAACAAAAAAGTGTGAAACAACTAAAAATATGTCATATTCTAGGTTCTTCAAAGTAGCCACCTTTTGCTTTGATTAATGCTTTGCACACTCTTGGCATTCTCTTGATGAGCTTCAAGAGGTAGTCACCTGAAATGGTTTTCACTTCACAGGTGTGCCCTGTCAGGTTTAATAAGTGGGATTTCTTGCCTTATAAATGGGGTTGGGACCATCAGTTGCGTTGTGGAGAAGTCAGGTGGATACACAGCTGATAGTACTACTGAATAGACTGTTAGAATTTGTATTATGGCAAGCAAAAAAGCAGCTAAGTAAAGAAAAACGAGTGGCCATCATTACTTTAAGAAATGAAGGTCAGTCAGTCCGAAAAATTGGGAAAACGTTGAAAGTGTCCCCAAGTGCAGTCACAAAAACCATCAAGCGCTACAAAGAAACTGGCTCACATGCGGACCGCCCCAGGAAAGGAAGACCAAGAGTCACCTCTGCTGCGGAGGATAAGTTCATCCAAGTCACCAGCCTCAGAAATCGCAGGTTAACAGCAGCTCAGATTAGAGACCAGGTCAATGCCATACAGAGTTCTAGCAGCAGACACATCTCTAGAACAACTGTTAAGAGGAGACTGTGTGAATCAGGCCTTCATGGTAGAATATCTGCTAGGAAACCACTGCTAAGGACAGGCAACAAGCAGAAGAGACTTGTTTGAGCTAAAGAACACAAGGAATAGACATTAGACCAGTGGAAATCTGTGCTTTGGTCTGATGAGTCCAAATTTGAGATCATTGGTTCCAACCACCGTGTCTTTGTGCGATGCAGAAGAACGGATGGACTCTACATGCCTGGTTCCCACCATGAAGCATGGAGGAGGAGGTGTGATGGTGTGGGGGTGCTTTGCTGGAGACACTGTTGGGGATTTATTCAAAAGTTAAGGCATACTGAACCAGAATGGCTACCACAGCATCTTGCAGCGGCATGCTATTCCATCCGGTTTGCGTTTAGTTGGACCATCATTTATTTTTCAACAGGACAATGACCCCAAACACACCTCCAGGCTGTATAAGGGCTATTTGACCATGAAGGAGAGTGATGGGGTGCTGCGCCAGATGATCTGGCCTCTACAGTCACCGGACCTGAACCCAATCGAGATGGTTTGGGGTGAGCTGGACCGCAAAGTGAAGGCAAAAGGGCCAACAAGTGCTAAGCATCTCTGGGAACTCAGAAGCTCATCAAGAGAATGCCAAGAGTGTGCAAAGCAGTAATCAAAGCAAAAGGTGGCTACTTTGAAGAACCTAGAATATGACATATTTTCAGTTGTTTCACACTTTTTTGTTATGTATATAATTCCACATGTGTTAATTCATAGTTTTGATGCCTTCAGTGTGAATCTACAATTTTCATAGTCATGAAAATAAAGACAACTCTTTGAATGAGAAGGTGTGTCCAAACTTTTTGTCTGTACTGTATATATGTGTATGTTGCCTTTCCCCGTTGTTTATCATTAGGCCTAAAGGAGACTCCTGTTCGTCTTTCCCTTTGGAGGAACAGGTAGACTCAGTCCTGAAATTAGTTCCAGGGTCCTATAGGGCGAGATAGGATTCTAGGTATCCGGTGTATGAACCTGCCTAACTTTGGGGCCTTTTCATACTAGTAGTCTGTCAGGACTGGAGTTAGGATTTTCTTTAGGAGGTGTCCATTTTCCTTCCCTAGTTTCCAGGCCTTTTTTCGGTATCCTCTTTTCCCACCTATGCTCGGTGGGGTGTTTTCCTCCCACACACGAGCGTGACATCTACTTACTCTTCACTTATCCATTACACTACTATTAAATACCAATCCCAGTTGCAGACTCTGTTGCAGGTTCACGTGGAGAAGGGGACCCTTTCTAGGAGAATGGCTGAGATTCTCATCCACGTACACCTAGTTGGTATTTTAATTGAAGGTCCATGGAACGCCCTCTGGGGCATCCAATTGGGGGAGGTATTGGCTATGTTACGGAGCCCCTGTCCAAGTATGTGGACTTTATTTTACACCCGGTTCTGAAAAATATACCTTCATACTTAAAGGACACCTAATGAATTTTCGAAGCAACTTGATGGGCTTGAGTGACATGAAGACTATAAACTAGCCACAATAGATGTAGAAAGTCTTTATACTCAAATTCCACAAGAACTGGGGGTACAATCTATTTGCAGGATATTGGACTCTACAGAGAAGAGTGGGAAGTTTATAGATTTCATTAGGGTGGCACTGTCTTTTATATTGACCAATAATTAATTTATCTTTGACAACAAGTTGTATCATCAAAAGGTGGGCACGGTGATGGGTACACCAGTCACATGTACTTTTACCAATATTTTTGTTGCTGTATTTGAGGACATTTTTGTGTTTTCGGTTCATAATCCATATGTCCAACACATTAAGTAATTCCTTTGTTATGTGGACAACATTTTTATTGTCTGGTCATGAGAGGTTATGCCATTTCATGAATTAGTAGCCTATCTCAATAATTCCAATGCCATAAATATGAGATTTACCTTACATTTTCGTGAAGAACGAATAGAATTCCTTGATGTGCTGATTAGGATACAAGATGTAAACATTATTTTGGAAGGATACAGAAAACCCACGGCCACTAATGCTTTGTTACATTTTAATAGTTTCCACTTATATAGCGTAAAAAGTAGCCTACGGCCAATTTATTTGATTAAAAAAGAATCAACAGCAATGAGGAGAATTTCAAAAAGTAGGCATATAAACGTTTATTAAAATTAGATTATCCCCAGACACTGTTAGATAAAGTACTGAGTCGGGCATCACAGGTAAGATGGGGCACATTCCTCCATACCCAGAGGAATGATACAGTAACCTCTTAAGGACACATGACGTACTGGTACGTCATGATATCCTGGTACTTAAGGACACATGACGTACTGGTACGTCATGTATGATTCTGATCACCGCCGTGCGGCGGGCGGTGATCGGAACCCGGTGCCTGCTCAAATCATTAAGCAGGCATCTAGGCTAAATGCACCGGGGAATCCTGTGACCCCCCCCCCCCCCCCCATGTTGGCGATCGCAGAATACCGCAGATCAATTCAGACCTGCGGTTTTCTGTGTTTCCGGGTTATTCGGGTCTCTGAAGACCCGATAACCTGGAATAGGATGGTGATGGTGGTGTGATCTCACCCCACCAATCACCATCCAGCGATCCTGAGAGGTGATGGTGACAACACCTCTCAGGATCGCCTCTGATTGGTCTGTGGGCGGTCCGGCGGCAGATTCAAAAGAGGCAGGCGCTCCTCTCCTCCTCCTTTTGTGTTCCGGAGCCGGAGGAGAGAGGAGCTGCCTGCACGTGTCGTCCGTCGGTGCCAGCATCACCCCATCTGTGCCCCCCAGGACCCGATCTGTGCCCCAGCATCCCCATCTATCCAGCAGGTACTTAGGGAAAGCACAGGGAAAGTTTGGGTTAGGCAGGGAAAAAAAGGGAAAGTTAGTTGTTTTAGCTTTGATTGCATCACCCTAGATTAGGGTGTCTGGGAGGTCGTGGTTGATGAGTCTCTCATTGCGTTCAAGGGGAGACTCATTTTCCGCCAGTATGTGCCCTCCAAGCGGGCGAGGTATGGCGTGAAGCTATAAAAAATTTGTGAGAGTACCTAAGGGTACACTTACAAATTTCGTATATACGAGGGGCGAGATTCCCGGATTCAACCTCCAGAATGTCCCCCCACTGGGTGTTACCGGGAAACTTGTGTGGGACCCTATGCACCCACTGCTGGATAAGGGTTACCACCTGTACGTGGACAACTTTTATACCAGTAACCCCTTGTTCCAGTCCCTTGCCGCCAGATCCACGTCCGCTTGTGGGACCGTGCGGAAAAATCAACGCGGCCTCCCTGCCCTCCCCTCCAGGTACCTATCCCCAGGGGTAAGACCCGTGCCCTTACCACTGCAAACCTGTTGCTGGTCAGGTATAAGGACAAGAGGGATGTCCTTTTGCTGTCCACAATTCATGGTAACAGGCATCACCCCTGTCCCTGTGCGAGGTACCGCGGCAACGGTCCTCAAGCCCGATTGTATCGTCAACTACAATCGGTATATGGGAGGAGTTGATCTCTCTGATCAAGTCCTTAAGCCATATAACGCCATGCGCAAAACCCGGGCATGGTACAAAAAAGTTGCGGTCTACTTGGTGCAGGTTGCCATGTACAACTCCTTTGTGCTGTCCCGGAGCGCTGGCAACACAGGGACATTCCTCCAGTTCTATGAGGCAGTCCTCAAGGCCCTGATCTTTTCGGACCGGGAACCTTCAACTGCCTCCTGAGCTGTGATAGGGAGAGCATGGACACGCCCCCTGAGCTGTGATAGGGAGAGCTGAGACACGCCTCCTGAGCTGCAGCAGAAAATACACTCCCCTTCAGCTGCTAGCTTGATATAAATCTAGCAGAGAAATGAATGAGGAGATCTCTGAATCAATGTGAGGGCTGGTTCTAGCTTTGCTAGAAAGAGATTGTCATGTACTAGATTATGTCTGATTTTCATTTTTTACATCAGTCATGGGATAACCCCTTTAATTCAACCAAGTATATCTAGGGGTAGTAGCAAATATATTACATAACTTTTAATCCAATATAAGAAAAAAATCTGTCATAGTTAAACAAAAATAGATGATGTACACACCCAAAAAAATCATACCTCGTACAAGGCAAACAATAACCAAATAAATCAACATATGCCAAATAGCCCCAGAATATCGTAGCATCCGCCACTGGTAAAACAGGTTAGTTCTTACTGGAAAGTAGAAGTTGCTTGAAGTCCAACTGCATGGAGAAAAAACAAATAAACTTCTACTGGAAGGGGTGGTAAAAGGCCATAATGTTAAATGCTAACCCTAGTATGCTCTCTCAGTACTGATATGACCTGCTAATATGGAGTCATCGCCTTGACAATGGTGGCCCCGTCCGGAACCTTTTCCTTTTACAAGACCCTAGACATTCCTACCTAGGGAAGATACTATAAAGCCCCAAGGGAGGAAAAATAAATTGTTCCAACGCATTTCATCCAATGTTTTATGCCCAAGATTCATCAGGTGACAAGGGACTCTTAAATGGTTAGGTTGTACCAGATTTGTAAATGGGAGCATAGTTTTTTTTGCTAATGCTCCTACAGGTCCATCAATAGATTATGTGGGAGAATAGGGGGACCTGTACAAATAGCTCTCCAAGATTGGGAGTGAAGGCGTATGGCAATGTCCGCTACCATACAGTTTGCTGGGGTGCTGCAATGTCCTCAGCCTCGTTGCTCATAAAGTGTGCATATGGCAACCATGTGGCAGATACATTATGTAGGTCTTCATAACTGATTTTAAAGGGGTTTCCAGGATTGAGAGATAATGGGCCAAAAATTGGTTTCAGCACAGTAAATAAAGACTAAGGGGGACACAGTAGCAGTGGTGCTGGAGCGGCAGGGGATTTAACAATAAATCATTCTTTTATTGTTCTGTGCAATTTCCTCCACTTGGCCCACTTTTTTTCTTGATCCAAGACACTGAATAATTTGTTTTTCTTTGTTCTTGGACCCCATGGTTTGTGTTCCAGGACACCCCAGAATATCGGGAATTACTGGCCTAATGGAGCCAAGACTTTTTATTTTTCCCTTTCTTCAACCGATTAATTTTTTTTTCTTTACATCTGTCTCCCCCACCTTCCCTACTGTTCCAGTATGCCCCCCTAGTGTCCAGTTGCTGTCTGTTCCCCCCTTGCCCATAGTATATTTGCTTTTCAGCATGTATGTGGTTATGTGAGGATCTCTCATACTCTGTTAGATAAGAAATACCATCTTGTTTTCATTTGCCTATCTGATACTTATACTGATATAGGTAGACTGGTCATGCCTGGTTGAACAAAATATAATGTACTGTATATGCTATTCAAGTGGCCTCTCAACATTAATATTTGTCACCCACTAGTGATGAGCGGCAGGGGCAATATTCGAATTTGCGATATTTCGCAAATATTTTGTAGAATATTCGTCATATATTCTCAAATTCGAGATTATATTCTTGAATGCGAAAATCGGCAATGTATTATTCGTGTAATGCGCGCGAAATACCGGCGTGGGTCACTTGTGCTAAATTTTTCAAGCTGGTATAAGTTACCTGAGACTGGAGAGAATGGTTGACACAGCAGAACATTAAAGTAGCTTCATATGCAGATACAGTGCTCCAATATATTTGCTCATGTGAATTTTGGGCAATTAATGATGCGCATATTTTTTCGCAATACGTGCAACTAGGGATGTTGCTAAGCTGTGACAAAGCCTTCTCATTGGCCCACACGTTAGAAGAAGGGAGGGATGGTCATCTGATGTGTACTGTGTTAAAAAAACAAAAACTAATATTCGCCAATACGAATATATAGCACTATATTCAAAATATTTGCGGATTCTCGAAGTGCCGATATTCGCAATAACAAATCGCTTTTCGAATATTCGTGCTCAACACTATCACCCACTATCTTTATTGAGAGGTCAGACTATTGTATTTGCTTTTTCTAATTTTCTTAAATAAAGAATTTAAATAAAAAAATAATTTGTTTTCTTTGGACAATGATTTGCATAACTAATAGGGTAGAATATTTTACCTTAGCCATCTTGAAGCAGCAGTAAAACTATACAACAGTGGATATTATTAACCCATGATACAGCGCTGGATGTTCACAATAATATATTATACCATAAAGATCCACAAAGATTTTTACCTTCATCTGTATTATTATTATTACTATTCATCTAATAACCAATGAACAGCCTAGCAGCAAAGCAAACCAGTAAGACAGTGTGGTGTGTTCAATATCTACTTAAAGGGCATTTCCAGGAGTACACATTGTTGTCTTCCCTTATATGTAGTATATAGTATACTATATATAGTATAGTATACTATACACCATCAATGTCTGATTGGTGGGTGTTAAACATGAGTAAAGCGATTCTATCCATTTGAAATTCATCACATATTTTTTCAACAAATTCAAAATCTAACGAACACAAATTTCTAGACATTTGTTTCAGACAAATTGAAAGAGAGAGAAAAGAGCCATGCAAATCAGTTATATTCCAAAAGGAAGGGGAACTAAATGTAAGGCTCTGGAAAAGAAGTGAAAACTAGCCTTCCTTCCAACACGAAAAGAAAACTGAGTGTCTCATACCAGCAAACGGTTCTTTCTAGGTGACTGTGTAGTGCCCTGGAGCAGAGGTACTTTGACGTTTGGACATTTGTGGACATTTGCCTATTTCCCCTATGCAAAGTTAAAACGTCTTACTTTATTTCTCTTGAAAGGGTTCACTTATACTGTTTATTACTGTGTTACTGCATTTTATATGTATGTTGTGATATGTACCCTGTTCATAATCTCTGTATTTGCAAGGCTCTGTGCAAAGGGTTAATGAAAACTGAGAGACTGTTGGGACTTTGAATGAGAAGCTAGTCATTTTCCACAGCTGCCATAGAGTTTAAAGGAATCTTTCACCTGGATTTTGGGTATAGATCTGAGGACATGGTTTGCTATATGGCCGCTAGCACATCCACAATACCCAGTCCCCATAGCTCTATGTGCTTCTATTGTGTAAAAAAAAACAATTTGATACGTATACAAATTAATACTTATTAAATTTGTATGCAAATGAAATTAAAAGTGTAATTTATATGTTTAGGGTAACACAATGAACATTTAGAAACGCTCAGTGAGAGTAGCATAGTAGAGGTGACAGGTTCCCTTTAAAGAAGACCATGTTTTAGAGGGAAAAAGCTAGACGTTGTTTACCACCAAAAGTAGAGAGTCTGACCTTTTGAATGTCTGTTTTAGCTATGTTGTTATGTCTGTAAACTTGTTTTTGTCTGGAAAAACTGCTGTGTCATTGCTATTGAGTATCATTGAAGCTGTAATGTAAGTCTATGAGAGACAGAAAGTGTCACAATGTATCTGTTTGTGCTGAGCTTCTCCACTCCACCCCTCCCACTAGAAGGTTCTAGTCTAACTAAAACTGTATATAAGGAGAGCAGTCAGAGCCACTAGTGTGCTACAGTTAGGGAACAGTGCTTGGAAGAGCAGACTCGGCCAGACTACTGAGTGACCAGAAGAAGACGATGAGGCAGGGATACGCTGCCACAGACCCTGAATCACGAGCCTTCGACCAGGGTACCAGCCTTCTGAAGAGAGAGAGGGATAGCTAGCTCAGACCTTACCTCAGCATCAAACCCTTCTTCTGCCAGGGAGGAGACTGGAAAAGTCAGCCCTATGCCTGTATTGTTTTGTAAGTAAATCCCTCCAGTAAAGATGCACCCTGGTTACTGCAGACCCTGACTCTCTGGACTTATTTCCCATTTGGGTGCACCAAGTCTTACTATTCCTTCCGGAGAGTAGCAACACGTGGTGACACCTCGACGGTGTCCGGCAGACCCGGTGTAGCGTTGGGGCACCCCAAATCAACTGCCCTTCATCAGAGCAGAACAGAGTGAATTAGCCTGGCTAATTTGCATATCTTTGGGATTCTGAGAAAGATATTCAAATAACTTTTCTAAAAGGAAAAGAAAGCTAAGCCAATATTAAAGATATCTGGAATCAGACCCAAAAAGAATTTCAAGAATATCGCTGGATGTCTGTTCCCCCAACAATCAGTAGAAAGAAAAAAAGTCCATGATGGTTGATGGCAATGCCTAAGGTGCAGTACTAGAAATACAGTCCATGGTACTGCACCTTTCTTTAAAAAAAAACGAGCCTTAAAATAGTATCTTTAAATGGTTAGTGAAGTATGGATAATCTTGTCTGATCTTGTGGCTCCATCTTTTATGGATCCACAGCAAATCCACTCCACATATATCAGCAGCAAATCCACTCATGTGAACAGAAGGTGTTGAAAATAATGTGAACTGTATACTCGCAATTACTGCTACATTTAAATGGAAGAAAACAAGATTATCTGCCTGTGTAAACGGGCCCTTGCGTCGACCTCTCCTGGAGTTTAGCATCAATAAACTTCTTTCTCTGCGGTGCTCAGTACTTACCAATTACATGCAAATCAGTTCTGTTATGTTAAGAAAATATCAATGTGCATATGCATTAAAACATTTCTAATTGAATCTTTTTCACGATAATATGCAATTAGAATAGCATTTTGTGCACAGAAATGTAACTGTCATTAGGTGTTGCTTAATTTGTTTTATACAATACAATAAGGGTTTTTTACCAGATGTATTATTTTGGCTTTTACTAAGCTTCAACTTTACTCATGCTGATTATAATTGACCGAAACAAAGGGTACTTTGTATAAACTGGTTTATCCCAGTGTTTTCATACAAGACGACTTATGTCAAACAGAAATTATGTATCAAGCGCTAGGAATGCCTAAAACTGTAATTATCAAACAGCACATTTTAGGGCAAAGCATTTATTACTTGATTTTTCACTAAATATACCCTGGTGCTACTATTGGCGCAATGTAATAAATTATTCATTTTTTTATTAGAGTTACAGAAAAGAATATAGACCCAGAGGGATATGCCTGCCAAGTCCTCAAAAGCAACACGGTAATTTTTAGTGTGCATGGAGACTGTATAGGGTACATGTAGTCCCTGTGGCTCCGTACTACACTGTTTGGTGCCTCCATATGGCGCTCATTAAGACATCTGATGGCAGATTTTTTTGTTCTGTTAGACTCATGCAAGAAGAGACAAACTCATACACAGACATATGCAGGTACAGCAGGACTCCACAGACTTATTTTACTTCGTCTCTGTACGACTTGGAAGGTTATACGGAGCAGTAAAATTCTCTAGTATATGATCACTAATGGCATAAAAAGCCAAGATACAGTATAATATGTTAGTATAATATTAAAAAGATTGTATTGCAGTGTGGAGCGAGAGTAGTAGTTTAAAGTTGAATAAACCTTCACAAATGAGGCTAACCAAGATGCATAGCAAAAAAAAAAAAGGAGGGGTTTCATGCTTGGCCACTAGATGGCACTGTATAATATTTGTGTGTTTGTGGATACTAAAGATTTCAAAGTTCAGTCTGTTTTCTACTGCTATTGCATTGAAACTAATGGCGTTCAGGGTGATTCTCCTAATTTATGAAGCCCTGCACCATTCTGGGAGTGTGGCTTCCAAGTTGTACGCTGTGCAAATTATGTACCAAGATAAATATACTACTTGTTTGTACAAAAAAAAGACAGTGACCTGTGACAGGTAAGAACGGTCATCGCTTAGGAGCTCTGCCATAAAACACAAGTTACTGCATTAAAATGACATACTGGTACAAATTCATTCCATGGTGCACCAAGTGTTAGTAAATAGGCCTTATATGCTAACTGCAAAAGCATGGTGGATCTCATGAACATCAAAAAATTGGATTTTGTTTTATGTCTAGCCATCCAATATTTTCTCCCAATCAGGGAAATTGATGTCAGAACTGATCCCATGGTTCTCCATGGTATTGTTTCAGGAATGCCAGTTATCTCAGAAACAGACGTAGGATCCAGCGAATAAAATAAAATAAATCTTTATTCTTTGTTATTATTTCATTGTTTATTCGTTGCTCTCATTTCATTTTACTTGATCTATGATTAAGACCTGTACAGGTCGAAACGCGTCAGCATCTTATATACAGGAGAGACCTTTATACATGCTTTTAATGGAAGAAATAAAGAATTTTCTGATTTTATTCGCTGGATCCTACGTCTGTTTCTGGAATTACTGCAGGATGTGAATACCACCCAGATCCCAGCTGATTTGGTCAACTGACCTCTCCAACTGAGAGCTGGACACTGTTGCTTTCTCTTAAGATGCCAGTTATCTAAAATAATAATTGTTAAATACTGGGGCTCTACGAAATACCCCAATATTCAGGAATGGATGGAATGGGTGAATAGGGTTAAGCAGTATGAAAACATCCTTGCCCAAACAGCCGGGAAAAAGGCAGCTTGGCTGCAGACATGGGGTAATTGGAAATGATGCTGGGTGCAGTGTCAGTGTCGGTGGCTCCGCGGAAAAAATGGGAGGGAGGGAGGGTTAAAAACTAAGAGGGATAAGTAGTACAAGATGACACGGTGAATGAGTATTTTGTTAAGTGATGTTAAATTGTAAGATTGTATTTATCTACTCTATGGAAAATAAAAATAAAAATAAATAAAAAGATGCCAGTTATCTCCTTGCACCGAACAGAAAACTGCAGCATGCAGCATTTATCTGTCTGGCTATCTTTGGCTACGAAAACTGGACAGGAGCGCAAAACACGCAAAAACGTTATGTCCAGCTCATGCATAAAGCAAGTGACTGGACACAACTGAAGTATGTGATCCCAACCTATGAAAGTAGGTAAGAAATTGATCATCTAGGATGTGTTTGGGAGAACATAAAAAGTTCCACATCAGACACGGACATATACTAACGTCATTCTATCTATTAGCAACACTCCCCTACTCCTGCACGTCTTTGCTGCGAGCGCGCTTAACACAATGAAAAAATGTAAAGCATAATGGGAGACAGGCTCTAATTGAATCAAGTGAATGAAAATCGAATATTAATTCTGTACCAGGCCTGTGTGTCTGCTCTTATAATATGTTAGCACCAGGCTCCTTTCATTGCTCTATGACAGGTGTTACCTCTGCTGCATTTTCCATCTGTAATGACTTTCAATGTCATTTCACCTCACCCGCTCTTAGCTGCCTCTTCAGAACTACTCTGCTGTATCTCTCTGCTGATTGGATTTTCATTCTTTGGCCTCCAAACGTATTGTTACAAGAAATTGCAGTCCTGCTATGTTCTAGTTTTTTTGAAAATAGCCCGATTCTAATGGTGTTTGTTTCCTATTAAGGCACAAGTGCACTTTCCACACTCTCTGCACCTCCACCACATTCATTTGAAATCTATCTCAAATAAAGGATTAAATACAAAGGGTAAGCCACACTTATTTTCTGTCCAGTTGAGATGGGAAGATCCTGGCATTGTTCTCTCTGGTGCTTTTTTTTATTAATTTTTTATGTTCCCTCCCTTGTTGAAAATAACAACTTTTCCATAGATTCTTATTTAAAGATTAAACGTTGCCTACTGGGACAGCGCTGCGCTCCCCGGTCAAATGATATGTTTCAGGAGCTTCCTGGATCATGTCCTGCACATTGTACAAGTCATCCTAGCTTGGTTCCAAACCCAGAATGAATGTGCCAATCATCACACAAGGTCAGCAGTCAGCACCCGAGGCTGTCTGACTGCGCGCATAAGATGGAGAGAAGACCGTGGAACTCGATGTCTTCACAATATGCAGAGTTTTATTCACCAACTGTGCAACGTTATTCTCAAGGCTTGAGAAAGACTCTTACGACTCAAAACGTCGCACAGTTGGTGAATAAAACTCTGCATATTGTGAAGACATTGAATGCCGCGGTCTTCTCTGAATCTTATGCTCTATTGGAACTCAACGGGCTAGGGTTCAACACTGCGGGCGCCGCCACAGATTGGATCTAGTAAAAGTAAATTTGTAAGTGGTGTGGTCTCTCCCTCAAACTATTTTTGTCTGACTGCGCTGGCGCTGCCGGCCTGGTTAGGGGACGGGATAGTATTCTGCGCTCAGGCAGTGCTAACAAGACATTTATTCTCGTGCATGCGCTGTGGTGATGGCGTGCAGAGGACAGGACATGAATCTGTTGTCAGTGATTACTGACAAGTTTATTGTGGGTTGTAACCAGGCTAGGATCACATGCACAATGTATGACATGTGATCCAGGAAGCGCCTCATCATTTGACTGGGAAGAGCAGGGCTGGCCCGGTAGGCAACTTTTAATAAGTTTCAATGGAAAAGTTGTCAGTTTCAACAAGAGGGGGGGGGGGGAATAAAATAAAAATATAAAAATATAAATCAGATGACCCCTTTAAAGATTAGGGTCCTGATTTATCATACCTTTACTTTCTGACGTCAAAATGTCGCAAAATAGGGCTTTTGCAACTTTTTTACACTCACTGGCGCAAAATTTTGCGACTTTGGGGATTTTTAACCACTCACTACAGTTTTGTAATATGAGTGGAAAAATGGATGTGGTTAGCTATGTTAATGAGTTTCACTCCAGATTTATCATTGCATCATTGCAACAAAACATTTTTTTTTAAAAAAGTCTCAATTTCAGTCCAGGAGGAGGGTGGAGTAGGAAAATGAGAAGATTTTCTAGACAGAAGTGCTAGGTCTAAAGACAAGTCAAACAGCCTGTGACATTTAGTATATGAGGAAAAAGTACCCCGACACAGAGTCTAGCAAAACTGACTTTAAATATTCTCCTCATGATAAATTGCCCCCTAAATATTTATTTATTTTTGTTTCTGTTATTTATTTGTCTCTATAATTATTTTCATAATATTCAGGAGAAAACTATAAAATGTTTATCAGCTCTGTAAATACTTGACTTTACTACTTTCACATTAGCGTTTTTTGCGGATCCGTCATGGATCTGCAAAAATGCTTCCGTTACAATAATACAACTGCATGCATCCGTTATGAATGGATCCGGTTGTATTAGGACTTATATAGCCATGACGGATCCGTCATGAACACCATTGAAAGTCTATGGAGGACAGATCCGTCCCTATTGACTTACGGTACATAAATAAATCTAGCAGAGAAATGAATGTGGAGATCCCAGAATCCATGTGAGGTACAGGGCTGGTTCTAGCTTTGTTAGAAAGAGGTTGTTATGTACTAGATTGTGTATGATTTTCATTTTTTACATTATTCATGGGATAACCCCTTTAACTACTCTTTCAGGTTGGGTTTACACACTGCAGAGGTACCATGGCTGAGATCCGACCACGATGTGGCCAAAACCACAAAGGTTTGCAGATCAGTGCAGCTTTCAAATTGACTGTACGATAATACAGCTAAGCGGCAGTAACAGCTGAACAATATAGCGGTTGAACAGAAAGCAAATTAACTGCTCTTTCAGGCTGGGTTCCAACTGCGGAGGCACAAACAAATCATCTTCAAGCGTCCATAATTTTCTGTCTTTATTTACGGCAGCCCCATGGACCATAGACAAAATGGACTGAAGGGGACCTCATCGACTTCTATGGGAGAGTTTTCTAGAAATGATCTGTGACCTGTTCAGAGGTCATTGTACAAGGGAAGAATAGCTAAGCTTTCACAATCACTTATTGTGAATGGTGGATCCTGTCTTATCTGTCATTCTAATCCTGCCTGTAATGATATCACCTCTGTGTACAGATAAGCAGGTAACTAAGTGATCTGTACAGACCAAGAAGTGGCGCCTATTCATAGGCTTAGTGGCCTGTGCGAAAACTGCAGGATTTTTGTGTAAATATAAATATTGACATGGAAAATTAAAAATAACCACCAAAAATTCTTCAACATTCTGTTAAAAATAAAAAAATGATTTAAACAATAGATTATTTTCCGTTGATACATTTCCTCTAAGCACTGAATGTTACCAGTCTGTAAAGGCCCTATTATACCTGAAGACAATCGTGCGTATGAACACTCCGAAGATCTGGCAGTGTAATACTGCCACCAATTACCATATGAACGAGCAAACTCGTACATTGGGTAATTGGAATCTTTTAGCAAGTTTCAAAATCCTTGCTTAATGTCTAATCTGACATTATCCAGTAAGTGCAACCAGTGTCTCCACTGTTCTCTTGATAGGCCTAGATAAAGCTGCAGTAGAAAGACAAGGATCACAAAATGAATAGAACTTCAAGTCAGCAGTTTATAATGACACTAATCATCAAACCAAGACAAAAAAAAAAACTGTGGTAACCACAAACATAATACTATACCAAAACTGTTATGTATGCACCCCCAAAGCATTTTGAATAGCATCAGTAGTTATAAAAACCTAGACTGACCCAAGACATGTCTGTAGGCAGTCTAAAATGCCATGTGCTTCCGCTTGGAATGTTTCTTCTACATTTAAGGTAATAAGTACATATCCTTATTCAGATGTGTCAGTATACACAGATTTTTAGCATTATATACAAATTGTGAATACTCTCTAAGTATGGTTTGAGTCATTCCATACTGTCCTTTGTATATTTACAGGCAAAGGGGGAAAGAGGACAAAATGGGGAAGAAACAAAGTTCACAGAGGAGCAGTGCATTGCTGTGTAATGTGAGAAGCCCAGATAACACACTACTGGGATAGCACAGGAAAATTGTGAATCTGGTCAGATTGATGGTCTGACTGAGAACTAAGCTGAATCAAGCTTGTAACACTTAACATGTCTGTTTTAGTAAATAATTGCACGTTACATGAAATGAGGATTCTGGAGCATAAGCATAAAACAAACAATGCAACAGCAGTCTGCAAAGACAAATAACAAAGCAAATACAACAGTGTCATACTCACTATAGAAAATGTACTAATGCTAATGCTGCATTATAAATATGAGATTCTAGGCAAATACATTTTGTACAAAATTATTTGTGGAACCTGCATTCCCAGTATGGCACCAGTGAATGTGGTAATTAGTGTAGGTTCCTGTCCTAAAGAGATCGCCTTGACGTCCGCGGACAGGTACAAATGATTTTGTACAAAATGTATTTGCCAAGAATCTTACATTTGTAATCTAGCATTAGCATCAGTACATTTTCTCTAGTGAGCATGGCACGATTGTATTTACTTTGTTATTTGTGTTTGCAGAGTGCTGTTGCATTGTTTGTTTTTTGCTTCCAGCCATGGCGACATACACTTTGGAGCATCTTGTCTTATGACTCTATTTTATGCCATTCCTCTATAATTCCTAATGGAATTTTATGAATGGATTTCCAACTTGCTGTTAATAGCTGAGGTTATGTCCGTGCAGTGTGACACTGTCCAATCAGTGCTCCGCAATAGTAACACCCAGTCTGCAATTCATTCATAAACTTCCAGTAGGAATAATAGAAGGATAGCACAACACAGAGTTATAGAAAAAGATGCTACAGAATTGCTACTGCATAAGGAGTGCAACTAATTACTAAAACAAACATGTCAGGAGAGGTAACAAGTCCTATTTAACCACTTCAACCCCGCTAGCTGAAACCCCCTTCATGACCAGAGCACTTTTTACACTTCGGCACTACACTACTTTCACCGTTTATTGCTCGGTCATGCAACTTACCACCCAAATGAATTTTACCTCCTTTTCTTCTCACTAATAGAGCTTTCATTTGGTGGTATTTTATTGCTGCTGACATTTTTACTTTTTTTGTTACTTATCAAAATGTAACGATTTTTTTGCAAAAAAATGACATTTTTCACTTTCAGCTGTAAAATTTTGCAAAAAATACGACATCCATATATAAATTTTTCGCCAAATTTATTGTTCTACATGTCTTTGATAAAAAAAAATGTTTGGGCAAAAAAAAATGGTTTGGCTAAAAGTTATAGCGTTTACACACTATGGTACAAAAATGTGAATTTCCGCTTTTTGAAACAGCTCTGACTTTCTGAGCACCTGTCATGATTCCTGAGGTTCTACAATGCCCAAACAGTAGAAAAACCACACAAATGACCCCATTTCGGAAAGTAGACACCCTAAGGTATTCGCTGATGGGCATAGTGAGTTCATAGAACTTTTTATTTTTTGTCACAAGTTAGCGGAAAATGATGATGATTTTATTTTTTTATTTTTTTCTTACAAAGTCTCATATTCCACTAACTTGTGACAAAAAATAAATTCTAGGAACTCACCATGCCCCTCACAGAATACCTTGGGGTGTCTTCTTTCCAAAATGGGGTCACTTGTGGTGTAGTTATACTGCCCTGGCTAATAGCCCTGTGTGCCTGTCCTGGTGAGATGATCCCTATGCTAATAGTGTACCTGTGAGTGGTACTTCCGGAAACACTCTCCAAAGCATAGGGCAGGGTGGTCAGGACAGTCAGGACAGAAATAGTGGGTGTCACGCCTTATTCCACTCCTGCTACAGACACAACATCTTTTTCGGGGTGACGGTTGGGTTGAGGTACCAGGAACGACATTGGGGAAATGTCGCTCGTGTAGACGGCTAACTACACTGGTGGATGGGGCCACGGAACCTCCTGGGTACAGGAGGTTCTCGATGATCTCTTCCTGAAATTTGAGGAAGGATCCAGTTCTCCCAGCCTTACTGTAGAGAACAAAACTATTATACAGAGCCAATTGAATTAAATATACAGACACCTTCTTATACCAGCGTCTGGTTCTGCGGGAAACTAAATACGAAGACAACATCTGGTCATTGAAGTCCACCCCTCCCATGAGCAAATTATAGTCGTGGACTGAGAGTGGCTTTTCAATGACACGGGTTGCTCGGTCAATTTGTATTGTCGTGTCTGCGTGAATGGAGGAGAGCATGTAAACGTCACGCTTGTCTCTCCATTTCACCGCCAGCAGTTCTTCGTTACACAGTGCGGCCCTCTGCCCCCTTGCAAGACGGGTGGTAACGAGCCGTTGGGGAAAGCCCGCGCGACTAGTTCGCGCGGTACCACAGGCGCCAATCCGTTCTAGAAACAAATGCCTAAAGACGGCCACACTTGTGTAAAAATTGTCCACATAAAGATGGTACCCCTTGCCGAATAAGGGTGACACCAAGTCCCAAACTGTCTTCCCACTGCTCCCCAGGTAGTCAGGGCAACCGACCGGCTCCAGGGTCTGATCTTTTCCCTCATAGATCCGAAATTTGTGGGTATAGCCTGTGGCCCTTTCACAGAGCTTATACAATTTGACCCCATACCGGGCGCGCTTGCTTGGGATGTATTGTTTGAAGCCAAGGCGCCCGGTAAAATGTATCAGGGACTCGTCTACGCAGATGTTTTGCTCTGGGGTATACAAATCTGCAAATTTCAGGTTGAAATGGTCTATGAGGGGCCGAATTTTGTGGAGCCGGTCAAAAGCAGGGTGGCCTCTGGGACGGGAGGCGGTGTTGTCGTTAAAGTGCAGGAAACGCAGGATGGCCTCAAAACGTGCCCTGGACATAGCAGCAGAGAACATGGGCATGTGATGAATTGGGTTCGTGGACCAATATGAGGAGTTGAGGAGGAGGCCCAGAAAAGTTTTAATTTCGGAAACTTGGACTGGTTTCCACCGGAAAGGCTGGGCATAAAAGCTTCCCGGGTTAGCGGTTATAAATTGTGTGGCATACCTGTTTGTTTCGGCCACAACTATGTCTAAGAGCTCCGCAGTCAAGAACAGCTCAAAAAATCCCAGGGCCGAACCGATCTGAGCTGTCTCAACCCGAACTCCAGACTGGGCAGTGAAAGGGAAAACTACAGGTGCGGCTGAAGTTGGGGACTGCCAATCAGGGTTTGCCAGCACCTCAGGGATTCTAGGGGCTCTACGGGCACGTCTTTGTGGTGGCTGCGACGGGGTCACTACTGCACGTGCCACCGTACCAGCTTCAACTGCCCTTCTGGTGCTCGCTACTTCACCAGGTTGTACGGCAGTGCTGGTACTAGGTCCAGGGAGGGCTGGGCTGCTGGTGTATGCCTCACCACGTAATCCGACAGCACCAACCCCACTCTGCTGCTCTTGAAGCGGATCCTGCGCAACCTGTGGTCTAGCGACACGGGGCCGGGTACGCCTGGTGCTATCAGGGACCTCAGCCTCCTCGTCCGAACTTTAGGTCAGAGAGCCACTGCTTTCTACAGGTTCGTATTCTGACCCACTGGATTCATCAGATGAGGGTTCCCATTCCTCATCCGACTGGGTCAGAAGCCTGTAGGCCTCTTCAGAAGAATACCCCCTGTTTGACATTTTGGGCAACTAAATTTAGGGGTATTCCCTGAGACTACCCAAGAAAAAAAAAGCAAGCCTGTCTTACAAAGGGGAGGCTAGCGAAGTACCGGAGGCCGCTGCGGTTGGTAAAAAATATCAAAACTGATTTTTTTATCGCCGCAGTGCGTGTAAAGTAATTGTGCAGTGATCAAAAAAAAATATTATTTGGTCACTGCGGTGGGGCGGGCGTGGGTGAACGCACGTGTGGGCGACCGATCAGGCCTGATCGGGCAAACACTGCGTTTTGGGTGGAGGGCGAACTAAAGTGACACTAATACAATTATAGATCTGACCGTGATCAGTTTTGATCACTTCCAGATACTATAAAAGTACAAATGCTGATTAGCGATACGCTAATCAGCGAATAATGGACTGCGGTGCGGTGGGCTGGGCGCTAACTACCTAACCAAGGGGCCTAAACTATACCTAAAACCTAACGGTCAATACCAGTGAAAAAAAAAAGTGACAGTTTACACTGATCACTTTTTTCCTTTCACTAGTGATTGACAAAGGGGTGATCAAAGGGTTAATTGGGGTTCAGGGGGGTGATCTGGGGCTAAGAGTGTAGTGTTGGTGTACTCACTGTGTAGCCTGCTCCTCTGCTGGATCCAACCGACGAAAAGAACCAGCAGAGGAGCAGGCAGCCATATAACAGATCATATTTACAAATATGATCTGTTATCTGGCTCTCTGATTGGAATTTTTGAAAATCATCAGCTTGCCAGCCGCGATCATTGGCTGGCATGCTGATGACGAAATAGTCCTCTACGAAATGCCGGCCCGAACTGCGCATGCGCGGGCCGCATAGCGCGTCATCTCACGTCTCGCGAGATGACGCGTATATGCGTCGTTGTGCGCAGCGCTGCCGCCTCCGGACCGCACATCTGCGTTAGGCGGTCCGGAGGCGGTTAAAGGGGTGTATCATAAGAAAATGACATATTGTTTAAATCACACTTTTAGCTTAAACATATTTTTTTTGGGGTGGATTTTTTTTAATTTTCCATGCCACTTTGTATATAAAAAAAAAATTGCGAAAATTGTCCAATTTTCACACTTGCCACTAGGTCTAATATGTTGAGATTTCTCCTTCTGTACAGGTAACTTTTCAGTAGCCATCTCATTATCATCACAGGCAAAATTACAATGATAAAGTAACGGCTCACCATTCACAATTGGTGATGTCACAGCTTATCTACTCCCTCCTGACCTCTGCCGAGGTCACAGAGCATGCCTAGAAAACTTTACCATAGAAGACAAGGGGATCCCCTCCAGTCTATTATGTCTATGGCCTATGTAGCTGCTCACAAAGCACAGGAAGTCTTGACACATTTTAGGCCTAGTGGCCAGAGTGAAAACTGCACGATTTGAGAATTTTTGTAAAACTAAAAATATATAGATAATGGAAAATTTAAAAAAAATCATTAATAAGTCTAAAAAAGATATATGTAATCTAAAAACTTGATTTAAACAATTGTTTATTTTTGATGACACATTCCCTTTAAGATGCAGCTAGTGGTAAGTGGATAGAAAACTGTCTACACATATAAGCTCTTATAGCGGTTGATAAGCAAATGAGAGAAGTCAGAGGTGATAGAAAAAATTCACATGTCAAATCTTTAAGTGCAAATTTGTGTGACACATGGCGTGCCTCAGCTGTAGTTCCTCAGCTAGATAAAAGGTATAACTGCTAGGGTGAAAAGCTTAATATAGGATTAACACCAGCAAATAAATGTAGATCTGAGATGTCACAAACAAGCATGCAAACAAAGCAGCAAAACAGCTAGTAAGCACAAAAACAGATGCTGTGTGACTATCGCCTTAGGGAACAGAATAATATTATATAACAATAATTTTCTAAAAAGCTGAGTTAAAAGAGTTCTAAATAACCCATTTCTTCTGTACGATGACAACAAACAAGATTACTTATCCATTGTGGAAACTCAGCAAAAAAAAAATCTATTTTTTTAAGGCTAGTTTCATACTCGAGCTAAAGTTAAAGTTCACCGTATCTGGCATCGCTGGATACTACCTTTCCCCAACCAAGCCCATTGACTAAAATCGGTCCGGAGGGGTTCTGGCCTGTTTCAGCCATTAGTGCTAGGATTCGGCTGTACAAAAGAAATATAATGCTTGCAGCTGTTTTTATCTGGCTGAACCCCCGGCACTACCATTGTAATGAATAGGCTTTGGCAGGGAAAGGTAGTACCCGGATGGATATGCCATGATACAATGAACTCCGGCAGGCTGTTCTTCTGCCGCTAGATTTTACCACCAGTGTGAAAACTAGGCTAACTCACTTGATGAAAAATAATATTTAAAAGGGACCTTTCACCACTCCTGACATGCTAGTTTTAATAGCTTCATGCATTCCCCATGTAATAACCGTTCTGGAACATCTAGTCTTATGTCTGTATGTTGTGCCATTCCTTTATTATTTTTACTAGAAGTTATGAATTAATTGCTAGCAGTCTGAAGTAAGGGTACAGAGGGGGGTTACCAGTTGGGGGGGGGGGGGAGGTGTAACTGCACAGACTGAAAATAGCAGCACTGATTGGATAAAGTCAGACTGTGCAGGGCCACACCCCCAGCTGGTTACCACCCCTCTGTACCCTTACTGCAGACTGCTAGCAATTCATTCATAACTTCTAGTAAAAATAATAAAGGAATGGTATAACATAGGCATAAGACTAGATGCTTCAGAATTTATATTACATGGGAAATTTATCATTCAGTTTGCGCCAGAAAAGTGGTGATTAAAAGTGTTTGCAGCTTTTTAAATGCAGTGACTTGTTTACGACACCCTTGCCACATTTTCAAAAGGGGGCAACAACAAATTTATATTCATTTATGCCAATTTCCTGGCACAAATAAAGTGAGAATCCTACAGATTTCAGTTTAGGTGCAGGGACTGCCTATGCCTCTTCATAAATTAGGCGCATTTTTGGGCAGTGCAGGGGATACCGAGAACAGTGCAAAAAGTGCCAGTCTTGATAAATCTCCCCCTAACCTTTTTGATGCCCTAGGTTTATCCAAGTGAGCGGCAAAATGGAAATGTCAACATACAATAGAATTTTCTAGGACACTTACATAAAGGGATACTACGATCAATTTTATTTTAACCACGTATAGCCTATATATGAATATTCAATGTAATTATTTTTTTTTTACAAGAAAGACAGTAGATGTATGGTTTTGTGGATATAAGTTTTTTAAATCACTCCATGTATTCTACTTCCTGTCCTGGCTATTTAACTCTCTACTTTGGTAAAGAGCTTCTCTTGACTTTCTCAGTCAGATCATCACTGTGGCAGGAGAGAAAAGGAGAATGAGTGACTCAATCAGAGCATAACACATTACACTGACTTGTATGCTAATACACTATGCTCTGTGTAACTGTGACAAAAGCTGCACTTAGGGCAACACTACAGCAGGCTTAATGAACACGCCGCCTGGGAACTTAAAGTGGCCCTGGAAAAAAATAAAAGTGTCCCTATGTTGTAGGCGGATCCACACTGACAGAAGGTGGGGCAGTAGAAGTAGATAGGACCAGCATTAGTAGGCTGGGACAACAGATGTATGTGGGGCCAACAATACCATAGTGTGCCACAAAATAACGCCCCAACAGAACCAAAATACCACAGTGCAGCACAAAATAATGTCGCCCCTTGCCACAGTATTCAAATGTATGATCGCCCTGAAGATGGTGATATAGTTAAATTCAGAAGGGCACCTGTGGCCATTGGTAAAGTGCATAAGTACCTGATGTTCCTACATTAATTAATGCTGAGAGCATTAGATCATTGTGTACCAGGCCAGCAGACATGAGGAGGGCTCAGTCAGGCCTCTGGGTGTTGGCACACTGGGAAATTTCCCTATAGTCAGTCTGCCCCTGTTTGTAGGTCCTCAGGACTGACTGCAGATGACTCTCCAAGACTCTGATTAGGTCACTGGGAAAGCTGGTGACCCGATCTTAGTGAGGAGTCCTATTTGATAATTCCGCCGTAATGGTCTGTAGCAATCAAAGGGCTAACCACCGGCATCGAACCTTCCTCTAACCCCAGATGTGAAGCAGGAGCCCGTAGTAGGAACCTGAGCTGTCTCTTGGCACAGGAGCACTCCAGGAGATGATCACCACCCTTTACTACAGCAAGAAATTTGGAGGTTCTGTTCTTTAACCTTTTGCTTACTGCCACATGACTGTATACGTTAAGTTGGGAAGCTCTTAACTGTAACCCGACGTATAAAAGCATCAGGTTACATTGCGATCTGCCGGCACACCATGGAGCTGCGGATTGTGCTGTCATTAGACAGGTGCGGACACAGTAAGGATCCCCGAGACTAGGCAAAGTGGTCTCTCTATGTGGAATTGTTGTAGCAGGTGCTAAAACAATCCATCACAGTGTAAAGTGTAAAAGCAAGCAGGGGAGCGCTTTTCTTGATGTAAGAGTGCCCCCTGCTGGCTGTAAAATTACCCTTCCTGCCCTGACTATGGAAGGAGTTTAATTTACTTTTTTCATAAAAAAATGTAAAGTAAAAAAGAAATTAAATACATTTAAAAATAAAAATAGAAATAAAGAAAATAAGTTATATTTATAGTTACTAGTATAGTATATAGTACTATATAGTAAAGCAGACCATGTACACTCCCATACACACATTTCCCCCCAATTTTTCGTTCATAAAAAAATTATAAATAAATATTATATTTATTACTTTTAGCACTAGTATAGCAGACTTTGTGTGTGTATACAAACGTACACACTAGAGATGAGTGAACTAGGCAAGAGTCCTTTCATTTGAAGATTTTTTTTTTTAACGAGAATTGATGGACTTTTTTTTTACCGTTAAGTAACTATAATTAGCATACATTCTTCCAAGAAACCAAGAGTAGTGTTGCCTGGAATACAATACTCATGCTTATTTTTCTGTCTCCCTAATGATAAAGAGCACCCCAAAATGTACCCCACAAGGCAAGTCAACCAAGTTTCTCTTGAGGCATTTTGGTTCTCTTGTCCTTCTAGAAATAGAGCTGGCTTGCATGTTTCATTGAGAGAGGTGTACGCTTTTGTATTACAAAATACTAACAAATACATACAAGGCTGTCCACAACCTGTCCCCTCCCTACATCTCTGAGCTACTTTCCCGATACATCCCCACACGCAATCTCCGATCCTCACAAGACCTCCTTCTCTCCTCTTATCACCTCTTCCCACAATCGCTTCCAAAATTTCTCATGTGCATCCCCCACACTCTGGAACTCGCTACCCCAAAATATCAGACTCTCTCCTACAGTGGAGTCCATCAAAGGAAACCTAAAAACCCACCTCTTCATACAAGCCTACAACCAGCGACCCTGCTGCCTCTATACCGCCATGAACAACTTCACCCTCACCTACTGTGTCCTTCTCCCATACCATGTAGATTGTAAGCCCTCATGGGCAGGGCTCTCTCCTTCTGTACCAGTTTGTAACTCATCTTGTTTATGCTTAGTGCAATTGTCCGTATTATGTATGTATACCCCTTTTCATATGTGCAGCGCTATGGAGTGAATGGCGCTTTAATAATAAATAATAATAATATATAAGATGACTATTGTAGACAACACTCCTCTGGATTCCTGGGTAAAATGTATGCAAATTATCATGCCTAACATCTGCCGGCATCAGATAGATTTAGGAAAGCTAATCTTAATATATTTTCCAGCAACACAGAGGGGCATCACCTTGCCTACCATACTGCGAACACGTACTCCGCATACCAGGTGCATCACTTGGACTAGAATACTGCGCACATGTACTCAGCTACTTGCTGAGGAAGGATCTGTAATATATGTTGATCCGAAACATGTTGATGAAATGAGCCTGATGTTTGGTTTTTAAGAATGTTTCCTAATAAAAATACGCACTGCGAGGTGAAGCTGGACAATCTACTTTTTTTCGCTATTTCTCAGCCTTGGTTCCGGTTCTGTGTCCGTGCTCCTCGGTGGTGTATGATGAGGTGGGCTATATTCAAATTCGCGATATTTCACAAATATTTTGTAGAATATTCATCATATATTCGCGACTTTTGAGAATTCGAGATTATTTTATTGAATGTGAAAAATCGGCAATGTAAAAATCGTGTAATGCGAATTCGTAACGTGAAATACAGGTGGGTCACTTTGGCTACATTTTTCAAGCTACTAGGAGTTTCATGAGTTTCTCCTGAGACTGGAGAAAATTGTTGGCATTATATTCTAAATTTTCGCGAATTCTCAAAGTGGTGATATTCGCAAATAATATTCGCTATTCGAATATTGGCGCTCAACACTCGTAAACATCCAGCTGGAGGAAGATCTAACCAGTTTATTAAGAGGTGTGTAACTCATAATAAATGTATCACATCATCCCTTGTGCAAGCACAAGATATTAAAATCTACTTCAGGTAGGGGAGCGCTCTTTCCCTGTGGAAAAAAGTAGATTTTTGCAGCGGTCCAATGGTTGCTTTGAACTTTTTGTTTTCTATTGGGAATCATTGAAGTTACGATCTTATCAGTGAGGATGCTGCAAACAACTCCCCATATATCAGCTTGCTAATGCCCTGTAAGTTGTACATGATATGGAATTTGCAAGCCTTGACTGGTATTTGACTATGGCATGAAGTCTTGTGAGTTACGGAGGCACACTGGCGTATATCTACTAATCAGTTAAGGATAAAATGACTATCTTTCAAAGCCCAGGATATGTCTATGCTGAACTTAAAAAACAGCAACTGTAATGCCAAAGTGTACACAATCATTGATCTCGGCTGTGTGGCCGGTCAGAAAGCAACTTTTTCTGTTTGCAGCATATATTAGTCATGATAGACAGAAAGGGCTTTATTACTTTTCTTGGCATGTTTTCAGAGAAAACGATCCCATTGTACACCTGGACAGAACCAGACCACACACATGCATATACATCACTGTATGTGACTCATAACATTAGCGATACCAGATAAAACAAAGGAAGATCAAACAATCAGTTTATCACTTCAAACAAACAATATAAAAAGCATTAACTAATGCATCATCAACCCCAATCCACTGAGTATTTTATAAGCAGGCACTTTCATCTTCTTATTTACCTTTTAATGCCCATCAAATCTTTTGTTCTGTAGCCAAACAGAGGTGCGTGGGTGTGGTTCGTTTAATTACTGACACATAAAAAATCAATGGACTGTACTGTTAATCAATTTGTTCAGAAGTCAATTAACCATGTGTATATCAATGCTGTGCGAAACATCCGTTATACTAAAATTAGGACTACCGTATTACAAATTGGCCTTTAAGAGTAAAGGCTGAGAAGCAGCAGCGTGTCGGAAAGGAAGTGCTCCTTCTCGACAGTTGGCTGCTCATTCAATGGGGGTGAAGTGTTGCATTTACATGCAGTGATCATCTCCATAGTATGAGGATGAGCGGCCGCCATCTCTCGTCCTCATACAGCTGCATTGTTTCTGATCAATAAATTATTAAATAATAAATTGTTTCTGATCAGCAGATCACTCCTTCATCGGGCGATCAGCTACAATATTACATGGGCAGATTGTCAGAAACGAGCGTTTGCAGGAATGTTTCTTCTCAATAATCTGCTCAATTATGGCACCATGTAAATCCACGTTCAGATTTATTAAAAATAAAAAAGGGCATTGTGGTAAGATTAGCTATTTTATGTACTTCATGTCAAGAAGTATTATTGTCTTAAATGGGTTATGCAAGGCTATAAACTGCCCCTCCATATGCAGGGCCCCTCACATTGAATATGTCAGGTGGGGACGAGCCTCCCTAGCATCTCGGGTGATTCTAGGGAGGCTTGTCCTCATTGGCTGCTCAGCCCGACACCGGATGTTTTCATCTGCACACGAGGAGAATCGGCAGCGGCGGTGCGGGGACCAGTAGTGGCGCAGGGAGCAGGGATCCAGGTAAGTATATACAATGTGAGGGGCCCGGCATATGGGGGGGCAGTTAATAGCCTTGGATAACCCTTTTAAGATTTCCCATGAGAACGATGGTTGTGCAGTACACAGGCATCTATCAAAAGAGAGATAGAAATGGCTATATAAACTTGCATCTATCTTTTGCTTAAAGGGACACTGTCAGGCCTACAGAGCATATTTAGATCTTTATATGCCCTCCTAGGTCTTGTACAAACCGGATTCCAAAAAAGTTGGGACACTAAACAAATTGTGAATAAAAACTGAATGCAATGATGTGGAGATGGCAAATGTCAATATTTTATTTGTAATAGAACGTAGATGACAGATCAAATGTTTAATCCAAGTAAATGTATCATTTTAAAGGAAAAATACGTTGATTCAAATTTTCACAGTGTCAACAAATCCTCAAAAAGTTGGGACAAGTAGCAATAAGAGGCTGGAAAAAGTAAATTTGAGCATAACGAAGAGCTGGAAGACCAATTAACACTAATTAGGTCAATTGGCAACATGATTGGGTATAAAAAGAGCTTCTCAGAGTGGCAGTGTCTCTCAGAAGCCAAGATGGGTAGAGGATCACCAATTCCCACAATGTTGCGCAGAAAGATAGTGGAGCAATATCAGAAAGGTGTTACCCAGCGAAAAATTGCAAAGACTTTGCATCTATCATCATCAACTGTGCATAACATCATCCGAAGATTCAGAGAATCTGGAACAATCTCTGTGCGTAAGGGTCAAGGCCGTAAAACCATACTGGATGCCCGTGATCTCCGGGCCCTTAAACGACATTGCACCACAAACAGGAATGCTACTGTAAAGGAAATCACAGAATGGGCTCAGGAATACTTCCAGAAACCATTGTCAGTGAACACAATCCACCGTGCCATCCGCCGTTGCCAGCTGAAACTCTACATTGCAAAGAAGAAGCCATTTCTAAGCAAGATCCACAAGCTCAGGTGTTTTCACTGGGCCAGGAATCATTTAAAATGGAGTGTGACAAAATGGAAGACTGTTCTGTGGTCAGACGAGTCACGATTCGAAGTTCTTTTTGGAAATTTGGGACGCCATGTCATCCGGACCAAAGAGGACAAGGACAACCCAAGTTGTTATCAACGCTCAGTTCAGAAGCCTGCATCTCTGATGGTATGGGGTTGCATGAGTGCGTGTGGTATGGGCAGCTTGCATGTCTGGAACGGCACCATCAATGCAGAAAAATATATTCAGGTTCTAGAACAACATATGCTCCCATCCAGACATCATCTCTTTCAGGGAAGACCCTGCATTTTTCAACAAGATAATGCCAGACCACATTCTGCATCAATCACAACATCATGGCTGCGTAGGAGAAGGATCCGGGTACTGAAATGGCCAGTCTGCAGTCCAGATCTTTCACCTATAGAGAACATTTGGCGCTTCATGAAGAGGAAGGTGCAACAAAGAAGGCCCAAGACGATTGAACAGTTAGAGGGCTGTATTAGACAAGAATGGGAGAGCATTCCTATTTCTAAACTTGAGAAACTGGTCTCCTCGGTCCCCAGACGTCTGTTGAGTGTTGTAAGAAGAAGGGGAGATGCCACACAGTGGTGAAAATGGCCTTGTCCCAACTTTTTTGGGATTTGTTGACACCATGAAATTCTGATTCAACATATTTTTCCCTTGAAATGGTACATTTTCTCAGTTTAAACTTTTTTTCCGTGATTTATGTTCTATTCTGAATAAAATATTAGAAGTTGGCACCTCCACATCATTGCATTCAGTTTTTATTCACGATTTGTATAGTGTCCCAACTTTTTGGGAATCCGGTTTGTAATAAGTTTCCACTTCATATAAGTATTATCCCTGTGACCATTGTAAAACGTGAAAAATAATCTTTATAATCAATCAACTGTCCTTTATGCCCAAGGGGCGTTCTTTGCGCCGCATTTGTGCCCAGGAGCGCCCCAACTGCTGGATCCTTAGACACGCCCATCTGATTAGTATTCACTTAACTGGGCGGTATTTTCCTGTCCCTGACATTCGGAGATCCTGCGCATGCCCAATACGAAGTTACAGTCATCGGCCTCAATAGGGGACACAGGTGCGATGTGAGGGTGCCAGGCGCATGCGCAGGGTCTCCGAATGTCGGGGACAAGAAAATACAGCCCAGCGAAGTGAATACTAATGAGATGGGTGTGTCTAAGGATCTGGCAGTTGGGGTACGGCTGGGCACAAATGTGGCGCAAAGAACGCCCCTTGGGCATAAAGGACAGTTGATTGACAGGTGATTATAAAGATTATTTTTCACGTTTTACAATGCGCACTGGGATAATACTTATATGAAGTGGAAACTTATTACAAGACCTAGGGGGGCATATAAAGATCTAATTATGCTCACAAGGCCTGACAATGTCCCTTTAAAGTCTATGGACACCTTTTTTTTTTATGAACGCATTTAAATTATTTTGGGCTAAAAATAAATATTTTTTCAATTGGTCTTTAAAATTTTCAGCTGTTTTCGAGATACAAGGGTTAAAAATCAGTATGTAGAGTATTACTTCTCAGTCTGATTGCTCATTTGAAGCCTTAACTCTGATCTCCTGACTTCATATACACTCAATATAGCTAAACTCATCAAACTGATAAGAATATGGCTTAAATGAGTGGTTATTAGGGCAGGAGATCCAAGACAAGGCTTCACATGATCCATTAGCTGACGGGGACTTAATACTTTTGTAATTGCATGTAATTGAAAATTTAGTTGTTCACTGAAATCTATCTGTAGAGTCCCACCTGCTGTTTGCCCTTTTTCTAAATTCTCTGTCCAGAGATTGGCACTTGAGCTGCCAGCTTGAAATAAATCTAGCAGAGCAATTGCAGCAATGCATGGGGAGATCTCTGGATCCATGTGTGGTACAGGGCTGGTTCCAAATGTGTTAGAAAGAGACTGTTATGTACAGTAGTGTATTGGATGTTCATTTTTTACATTACTTGTAGGATAACACCCTTAAAGGGGATATCCCACAAAATGTATTGATATGCAATGAATAAGGCATGTCAAATGAAGTATTATTGCAATATACATGCAATAAACATATTGCATATTTTTTGTGTATATTACATTTTCCCCTTTAGTAGTGTCCCCTGCTGTTCATCCTTCTGGCCCACCTCTTCCTGCATTCAGTGGTGGACTAGCATGCTCAGTAGCTTATCTGCTCCCTTCTTCCTTTCAGTGCCAGTATAGTGATGTAATAGACAAGCAGGTAAAATGGCCAAGTCACCTTTAATTATTTTTGTGTCATGGAACTAGCTAACAGCTGGCTAACAGTGAAGATGTGTCATCTCCAACTCCATTTAGCATACAAGCCAAGCAGAGTTTCCAGTCTAATGGTCTCACAGAAAGTTCATTACCATGTTCCTGCACCATCTTCACTGTGACAATATATCCATAGTTAACATCTACTTAATTGTATAACATCTTTGCATTACTTTACTTAATTATGAAGATGATGAGCTCCTGGAAGTGCACATTATATCACTGAGTTTTGAGTTAACTGACTGCAAAGGCATGAAATTCAACATTGATTCAATATATCATAGACAATATAAGTCAATATAAAGGTTGGCTGCTCCACTGTAGTGTCTCCAAGTTGCCCTAGCCTAAAAGCCACTTCCAATATGTAAAGACTGTGGGCGGGCACCGTAGCAGCTGGGTGCTTGCTGTTTTAAATAGCAGACATCAGGAGGCATTATTAGTGATCTGCCATAAAACCCTGAATGGTGGAATGCTGCAGTAAGGCTAGGGCTACACGACGACATGTATCGCGCGACACATAGGGCGCAATTACACCGCGCAACAATTTTTATAATGATAGTCTATGGTGACATGCGACATGCTGCGAGACCTTATATGTCCAATCAACTGAATTTACCGCAAGTGGACTCCTGTCAAGGTGTAGAAACATCTCAAACATGATAAAGAAAAATGAGAGGCCTCCAGGGCTAAATTTCAAGTGTCATAGCAAAGGTTCTGAATACTTCTGTCCATTCATTTTTTTCCCCTTTTTTAAGACATTTGCAAAAAAATTGAAAATTTGGTTTTAAATTCTTATTATGGGGTATCGACTGCAGATTAATGGGAGAAAAATGTTTACCACAAGGCCACAACATAACAAAATGTGAAAAAAAAAGTGAAATGTTCTGAAGACTTTCCAAATGCATTCTATATATCTACACTCCTCACCATTGAGATTGCAGCACCGAGAAGGAAAAGTCTTGGAATTATGGAAATCTCAGGATCGATAAATATTTTAAAGAGATGCAAACGACAAAAAATGGAAACAAAATATTCAAAACATATCAATTTATTCAGTATTGATTAAGAGCACCATATGTAGAAATGCACACACTTACACACCTTGGCATGCTATCACCGAGGTTATTAATGGTTGACTGAGGAACGTTCTGTCATGCTGAATACACTTGGTCACGCAAATGTTCCACTGTTGGCAGCTGCCTTTGCAATTGCGAACCAATGACGCCCTAGATGTGCTTCATGGGAGACAAGTCTGGAGGGTGCCCAAACTTACAGTACATATATATATATATATATATATATACATATACAGTACAGACCAAAAGTTTGGGCACACCTTCTCATTCAAAGAGTTTTCTTTATTTTCATGACTATGAAAATTGTAGATTCACACTGAAGACATCAAAACTATGAATTAACACATGTGGAATTATATACATAACAAAAAAGTGTGAAACAACTGTAAATATGTAATATTTTAGGTTCTTCAAAGTAGCCACCTTTTGCTTTGATTACTGCTTTGCACACTCTTGGCATTCTCTTGATGAGCTTCAAGAGGTAGTCACCTGAAATGGTTTTCACTTCACAGGTGTGCCCTGTCAGGTTTAATAAGTGGGATTTCTTGCCTTATAAATGGGGTTGGGACCATCAGTTGCGTTGTGGAGAAGTCAGGTGGATACACAGCTGATAGTCCTACTGAATAGACTGTTAGAATTTGTATTATGGCAAGAAAAAAGCAGCTAAGTAAAGGAAAACGAGTGGCCATCATTACTTTAAGAAATGAAGGTCAGTCAGTCTGAAAAATTGGGAAAACTTTGAAAGTGTCCCCAAGTGCAGTCACAAAAACCATCAAGCGCTACAAAGAAACTGGCTCACATGCGGACCGCCCCAGGAAAGGAAGACCAAGAGTCACCTCTGCTGCGGAGGATAAGTTCATCCGAGTCACCAGCCTCAGAAATCGCAGGTTAACAGCAGCTCAGATTAGAGACCAGGTCAATGCCACACAGAGTTCTAGCAGCAGACACATCTCTAGAACAACTGTTAAGAGGAGACTGTGTGAATCAGGCCTTCATGGTAGAATATCTGCTAGGAAACCACTGCTAAGGACAGGCAACAAGCAGAAGAGACTTGTTTGGGCTAAAGAACACAAGGAATGGACATTAGACCAGTGGAAATCTGTGCTTTGGTCTGATGAGTCCAAATTTGAGATCTTTGGTTCCAACCACCGTGTCTTTGTGCGACGCAGAAAAGGTGAACGGATGGACTCTACATGCCTGGTTCCCACCGTGAAGCATGGAGGAGGAGGTGTGATGGTGTGGGGGTGCTTTGCTGGTGACACTGTTGGGGATTTATTCAAAATTGAAGGCATACTGAACCAGCATGGCTACCACAGCATCTTGCAGCGGCATGCTATTCCATCCGGTTTGCGTTTAGTTGGACCATCATTTATTTTTCAACAGGACAATGACCCCAAACAAACCTCCAGGCTGTGTAAGGGCTATTTGACCATGAAGGAGAGTGATGGGGTGCTGTGCCAGATGACCTGGCCTCCACAGTCACCGGACCTGAACCCAATCAAGATGGTTTGGGGTGAGCTGGACCGCAGAGTGAAGGCAAAAGGGCCAACAAGTGCTAAGCATCTCTGGGAACTCCTTCAAGACTGTTGGAAGACCATTTCAGGTGACTATCTCTTGAAGCTCATCAAGAGAATGCCAAGAGTGTGCAAAGCAGAAGAACCTAGAATATGACATATTTTCAATTGTTTCACACTTTATTATGTATATAATTCCACATGTGTTAATTCATAGTTTTGATGCCTTCAGTGTGAATCTACAATTTTCATAGTCATGAAAATAAAGAAAACTATTTGAATGAGAAGGCGTGTCCAAACTTTTGGTCTGTACTATATATATATATACAATGCAAACCAAAGTGTGATTTTATAGTGGCAAATGTTCTTCTTTATGAACATACTATAAATGGTCACAGTTGAAAAGTATTAAAAATTCTGTTATTCATCCTTATCATTATGTATCATTTTCAAAGTCCACTGGGACATTAGGATTATTACTAACATGGCAAAACCCTATGATAAGAACTGTCATTTCACATTTATGAGAACACAGTTTTTCCTACCTAAAGTCTGAGTATTAATAAATAGATGTGGTGTCCTGACTCCCGAGATATTACTTGATACAAAAAGAATGGTAAAAACTGCATTAACAGTAAAAAAAAAAAAAGTACTTCAAGTTGGAATGTGCACATAATTCGATGCTTTAAACCAAACAGTGTAAAGTGTATGAAACAAATGCAAGCAGAACAGATAGCTGTAAAACATAAGGGCACAGTAAAATATTTCAGTGCACAGTTTTATATGCTTCATTCGTAGGAAAAGTGAAGATTCGCCATGTTTTACAGCACACTACCAAAAGAGGTGGTATTGCACATCAGAAAAAAATAAATATTGCAAACTTACTAGAAATGTCATTCACCCTAGCAGGAGAAATAATGGGCCAAATTCTGAACCCCCCACAAGTCACAATTTGCAAAAATGATACTTTAACTTTTTGCTCTGCATGCACTAAAAATTTAAACAATAGACAGCCTTATTAACTCCTTAGTGACCACTAATACTCTTTTTTAATCATGTAAACAAAGGGTGTTTTAGCTAAACAGCTGGCTTTAATCAATAATTAATGAGGTCCATTGTAGACTATGTGACCATTGTAGACTATGTTTGGCTGCAACTTCATTGCCTGATGTATAGAGGTTGGCAAGTAACCAGTAAAGGGAGCTAGGTAAGTGCCAGGATGGGGAGATTTCACTGTGGATCCACAGATAATCTTGCAGTACAATCCACAACAATTGGGGTTTGTTGAAGATTTTGACTATTCCACTGAACTCGAAAGTGGAAAATCCACAAGTAAATACGTGAACATATGTTAAAAACAATAGTAATTCTGAAAACTCCTTTAAGAGTTTTCAAAAGGGATTGCCCTGTGGGTTAATATAGATGACCTATCCTCAGGACAGGTCATCAATAGCAGATTGGTTGGGTTCCGACCCCCAGCATTCCCGCTGATCAGTAGTTCAGAATAAAATATGCATGGTCTCCTTTGGAGAAGCAGTGCAGAGTAATTACAACTGCTCAAAAGCTTTCATGTTCACCTTATTAAACAATGATTTTTCCAACTCTCTTTCCTTGATGTCCAACTCTTGCAAGGATAATATTTGTCCTAGTCTCTTTACAGTGGTAGAATAATGAAAGCTGACCTTTAAGCGTGATTTAGATGGCCGTATTGTTTGTCTGTGCGCTGTCTGCACAGTGGACTGCACATAGACCCATTGAAATTAATGGTTCAATCCACACCTCCTTTTTTCACACATATGCACCCGGAGCCACTATTAGACAGTCACCAGGTCTGTCCCCTTGCAGACATACAGACCTCAGAGCCTCTAAAAAAAAATTCGGTGCTTTGAAGCCACAATAAGAGTTTTAAATTCAGCTGTCTGAATCCTGCCTGATGTGAACACGGCCTACAATTCCTTAGACATTTGTCTATTTTTTTTTTTATAAATTCCAGGATAAGTTTTCAAGGTGTGATTGCAAAAATGTTGGTAGAGTAGCCCCTTTTGGCAAGATTGCAAGTTAACTAGAGACCCTGAATCCTTCCAGACTTACATATTTAAATACATTTCTTTATCACCGCTTCAAGAATTAGGTTTGATTGTGACACCCACCACTACCTTATATTTACAACAGCTCATTTGTTTGCTGTAACTAATGGTTATGGCCAACTGTTGTGTCATGCTCTACTAGAAGAATAGGTCCAGATCAAACACAATTCACTAGACAATTTCAGAGGCATTTGCATTGGAAGTACTTATTTCTATCATGCACAGAATTATCTATAGCAGCTTTGCCTGCAAAGAGGCTGTGAATGTGCAGTGACACATCTTCAGTATAATGTGTGAGACTGTTGGATCTTGAAGATCAAAAAACATCACTATCAAACTATCTATTCATGGTTGGAAGGAAAGCCTGCCAGGTGGTGTAGCTAGCTTAGGCACCAGAAATGCCATTCACAAGTCCTAAGCTAATTAAAGCACCTGAGGTAGGTAGTCCTACATGGCTCCAGCGTGGCCACCTAGGCGCATGAGACATCTGGATGGTCAATGGCAGCAAAAATACACTAAACTTGGAGGTGCAATACAAGAATTCAGAAGATACCAAAGATACTGAATTTATTTTACATGGTATAACGTATTCCATCTAAGATTTATAATGCATAGCTAGCATAATCTGAGAATAATGTTTAGTGGGAAACCCGTTGGCTACTTTCTGGTTTCTGTTGACCATGGGGTTTGTAAGATGATTATATGGCACTTACTAATGCAGCCTTGTTTGCAAAGTCTTTTGTGCAGTCCATAAAATGGCTGCTGACGGAGTAGACAAGTAATGTCTACTCCCTTCAACTATAGAGTAGGCGGAGTGATGTGTCTGGTCACATGAACCTTCATCAGTGGCCATCTTATGGACAGGACCTCTATGGGGACAGCACAAGGGGGTATGGCTTATGAAATATAGCAAACAGCACAACCACTCAAAAATTAGAGGTCATTTAATGTTTTTGCTCAGAATTTTGACGAAAAACATATTTTTCCCCAGTAACACATACATTAGATAGAGCTTACTTACCCTGCTCATAGAGAAGCTTCATGTTTGTATCTTTCTGAGAAACCAAGTTGTATAATAACGATATCACATTCTGAATTACATTTCCAAGCACATTATCTTGATGTGTCTGCAAAAAAAACAAAGTAGACGCAATAAGCATATCATATTGTCCAAGTCTATCTAGTTGCATTACTTCTCTTCCAAACACTGGAGGAGGTTACCATACGGCGCATAATACAATGGTAACCTGACTGTACAGAGTATAGCCCCAGCAGCCATATATATCGGAAATCAGTCTTTTAATAAACAGGAACAGTTTTTCAGATCTGTACTACACTTGAAGAAGATAAATGATTCTTTTGCCGACTTCCACCAGTGGGTCTAATTATTTCTGAAGCATGTAAGGAGAGAGATTTATATACAAACACCAACTTGACAGAAGCCTTTGTGTCTGAAGACCACATAATAAATGGAACTAAAAAGGTATTAAAGCCAGTCTACATAAAAACACAAAACACAAAGCTATTAAGACACACGTTTGCCTTGATAAATGATAGATGGCAATAAGTGTGCAAAGTGCCTTCAGACAGTATCATTAATTTGTCACTCAAGACAAATGCATTGTCCAAGGTACCAACATACATCTTCACGTGTAATTGTATTCCGCTAGGAGGCATGCAGGGAATTCACGTAATTGAAGCACTTTTAAACAAATGTTCCACAGAATTTACTGCAAATTGCAGTATTGCAAGTAAATAATATCCTCAGCCCAGTTAATTTTCTGGACTATTGGTGTTCCAGAAGGTTTTCAGACTATTCCAAGTTTTTAAAGCCTAATCAAAATGCAAGGTTTTATGATGTCATCTACCGTAACACCAGCGAGGGCGCCATGGCAACAGGTGCACCAAACACAGCTCGCAGTTGGTCTCCTACAGCAGGCCGGCCCGAGATTGTGTGAGGCGAGCCTGGCGAGGTCTCAGGTTCCGGAGCGTGGAGGAGGAATTTAGGGGCACAGGCGCAGCGTCCAAGTGCTGCGCCTTCACAGAGAGCCGCGAAAGGATCCGCTCAATGTGTGAGGGCGGCGGCCGGTGCTCTGCAGACCGGTAGGTAGCAGAAGACTTCAAATAGTGAGTACCTGTTCTTATTGGTTTTTTTTAACAAATATCTTTCATTAAATGGGGGCATGGTCTAATTAAGGGGGACATGGGACTGGATAAGGGTGACAGACACTGGGTATGATTAAGGGGGCAGGGGACTGGATAAGGGTGACACTGGGGATGATTAAGGGGCAGGGGACTGGCTTTGGTTAACACTGGGTATGATTAAGGGGGGCAGGAGACTGGCTATGGGTGACACTGGGCATGATAAAGAGCGTGAAGGAGGAGCTTAGGGGCGCAGGCGCAGCGTCCAAGTGCTGCGCCTTCACAGAGAGCCGCGGAAGGATCCGCTCAATGTGTGAGGGCGGCGGCCGATGCTCTGCAGACAGGGAGGGAGCAGAAGACTTCAAATAGTGAGTGTCTGTTCTTATTGTTTTTTTTTTTTTACCAAATATCTTTCATTAAATAGGGGCAGGGTCTAATTAAGGGGGGCAGGACACTGGATAAGGCTGAAAGACACTGGGTATGAGTAAGGGGACAGGGGACTGGATAAGGGTGACACTGGGTATGATTAAGGGGCAGGGGACTGGCTTTGGTTGACACTGGGTGTGATTAAGGGGGGCAGGGGACTGGGTAATGGTGACAGGGTATGAATAAGGGGGGCAGGAGACTTGCTATGGGTGACACTGGGTATGATTGAGGCCCTTTTTTTTTAAATTTATTTATTGGGAAAACTACAAAACATTTGCAATAAAAAAGTTTTTACAATCTCTCAATTCTTAGTGACCCGAGTAATTATATATAAATATATTCCACTCATCTTTTCATAGTATTTAGAAAACCCTCCCCTCCCTCCCTCCCAGTTTGTGGTGCGTCAAAGTAGGACCCCTATATATGAAACAACTTGATCTCAACTAACCAGACCTCCAACCACCCCATATCCTACTCCATTGGTATTCATTTTCCCTCCGTCTATATAAAATTTTTTCGTAGTTCTTTACCTTATCAATTAAATTTATCCATGTGTTTATGTCTGGAGTGGATCGGGCAAACCAGGTGCGGCTGATCAAAACTCTAGCCAACATCAGTACTCTACTCAGGAGAATCTTTTGATGCTTATTATTTTTTAATTTGGAGAGATCATTGAGAACAAATACTTGTGGTTCAAAAGGAATTCGAATTTTTAGTGTACACATAATACAGTTATTGATACCATTCCAGTAGTTTATAAGTTCTGGACAGGTCCATATCATATGGAGAAAGTCTGCTCCTACAGTATCACATTTGGGACAGTTGGACGTGTCTCTTAGCCCGCATTTATTCATCCACAATGGAGTAATATATAATCTGTGGCAGATATAAAATTGTATCAGGACATGGTTAAAGTTCTGGGATAGTGACGATAGATTCCCAAAAATATTCTCCCACCCTTCTATTTGTACATTCGGACAATCCACCTCCCACGCTTTTTGTCCTGGTGAGTGTATGTCACTAAACCGTACCTTAAGTAATAACTTATATATATTTGAAATTTTTATTCTAGAAAGTGTACCCCCTACCCAATCATTCAGAAAGGATAAATTATCTATATCCAACATCCGCTTATCATCCAAACTAGATAATACAGAACGCAATTGGAAATACCTAAACCATGAAAGATTTTTTATATTTTGTGTCATTTCTATATAGGGTTTAATTTCTCTATCTTTAACTACCTGTGAAATATATAAAATTTTATTCTTCTGCCAAAATGTGTCAGCTGCAATTTCATCCAGCCTTTGTAAATGCAAATTATGCCAAAGAGGCGTAAATGTGAGTGAACCCTTAACCTTCAACCATGTCCTAGTTATAGCCCACACCTTAAGGAGTAGTTTTATAGTCTCTCTATAGCCTTGCTCATAACTCTTCAATAGGCCAGATTCCAACAAGGAAAAAATATTATTGTGGGCGTGACTAGTTACCAACTTCCCCAGTAGTGCGCTATGCTCTGATTCATAGCATCTCAATAGCTGGGCTGCAATAAAGTACCCCTTAAAGTAGGGGAGATTTAAACCCCCGCACTCCACTGATTTATACAAATACTCCAACTTAATTCGAACTCGCTTTCTTCCCCATATTAAATCATTAATTAGTCTCTCCATAAGTTTAAAATGTTTGTCTTGTATCCAAATAGGTGTATTCCTGAGCACATAAAGAAATTGTGGTAGTATCACCATTTTAACTAGTGAAACTCGATCAGCTCTAGATAAGGGAAGTTTCAGCCAGATTCCTATTTTAGCTCTGATCTTTACCATTATGGGGATCAAATTAAGTTCTACAAAGTTTTCGACCCGAGACGATATAGTCAAACCCAAATATTGAAAAGTATCAACAATATCCAACTGTGTAACAGGAGCCTCTTTCTGTGGCAGGGGGTCTATTGGGAGCAGACTGGTCTTGGCCCAGTTTATAAGAAGACCAGACACCTCACCAAATAATTTAACCATTTGAATGATCCTAGGGAGAGTGGTTTCCGTGTGATCTATAAAAAACAGAACATCATCTGCATATAATGAGATGCGATCTTGTATTCCTAGCGTACCAAATCCTTTGACCTGATCGTCCTGCCTGATGGCCATCGCAAGGGGTTCGATATATATATCAAATAATAAGGGAGATAATGGGCAACCCTGACGGGTGCCTCTGTTTAACTCGATACTACTACTCAAAATTCCATTAAGACTCAATTTAGCCCTTGGAGATCCATACAATAACCTAAGAGTACGTATAAACCTCTCTCCAAAGCCCATCCTAACAAGAACCTTCCAGAGGAAACGCCACTCCACCCTGTCAAAGGCCTTAGAGGCATCCAATGACAGGATGGAGCGGGCGGTCCCCCCAGGGGCCTGGATATTAGAAAAGAGCCGATGTAAATTATGATGTGTACCCTTATTTTTAATAAAACCGCTCTGATCCGGATGGACTATGGAGGAGATAACCCCAGAGAGCCTTGTAGCAAGGACCCTCGCCAAAAGCTTTACATCTGCATTAAGCAGTGAAATTGGTCTATAAGATTCTAGATCTAGAGGGTCCTTGCCTTTTTTTGGAATTAGTATCACTGTAGCCTCCATCATTGAATCTGGCAACCTCCCATCCTCCATTGATTCAGCAAAGACCTCCAATAATCTAGGAAAAATACAGTCCCCATATTTACTATAAAATTCATATGGAAGCCCGTCTGAACCAGGAGTAGAATTAGCTGAACCTAATTTTATAGCTCCCTCAAGTTCCTGAATTGAGACCTCCAATTCTAATGCTTTCTTTTGAATCTCAGTGATAGTTGAAAAGTTGATCCTATCTAGATAGAAATCTATCTTATCATCTGTAATATTAGAATCAGCCTTGTACAGATCAAGAAAATAATCAAAAAAGGCCTTCTCCACCGGACCCTGTCCAGTAACTATTCTACCATCCCTCACTCGAACCTTGTCTATATGTTTTTTAGGTTGTTGATTGGAGATTACTCTGGAGAGGAGCTTACCGGGTCGCCCAGACTCTGTAAAATATTTTTGCCCTTTAAAGAAGAGATTCTGTTGAGCTTTATCCAGTAAAAAATTAGCATATATTTGTGTGGCTTTTTGCATATTTTCCCTATTATTCTCCGTCTTATTTATATGGAAGGATTCTGTCGCTGAGATTACATGTTTTTCTAGATTTCTCTGTTTTTTTCCATATTCCCTTCTAAGATTCGTGATATTACTAACCATCAATCCCCTCATGTACGCCTTAAAGGTATCCCATACCACTTGAATTTTTGCTGAGCCGTAGTTAATATCCCAGAATCGGCCTATTTCATTTCGAATTATTTCATGTGTCTTTATAACTGATAACCAGTAAGGGTTTAGTCTAAAGGGAGGTTTTGGTGTATATCTTTCCTGAGAGAAGCATAATTCAAGTACTAACGGGGAGTGATCAGATATTGACCTTGTTTCATATTTCATTTGTTTTATCAGTTTCACATATTTGCTATTTATCAGTACTAGGTCTATTCTGGACAATGATTTGCCTGCTTTACTAAAGCATGAAAAAACCCTTTTCCCCTGTCCCAGAGACTCCCAAGCATCTTCAAATCCAGCCTCCAGACAAAACCGTGCGAGGGGAGACCCCTGGACCGGGCTGTCACTCCTAGCACTCATAGAGACCCTGTCACATAGAGGATCGATGACACAGTTAAAATCACCAATAATCAATGTTGGACATTCTGGCCATTTATCCATGAATAATAGAAGAGAATTAAGAACCAGAAGAGAAAATGGCGGAGGGATATAGACAAAGGCCAAAATACATAACTCTCCCCCTAACCTGCAATATAGAAAAATACATCTCCCCTGTTGGTCGACAGAGGATGCCTCACAAACGAAGTCAATAAGTCTATGTATCAACACCGTAACACCTCTCGAGTAGTTGGAGAGGGTAGAATGATACGTGTGCGCAGCCCATCCCCTGTCGACCACTCTAGTGGTCTCCTCAGTAAGATGGGTCTCTAGCAGGCATACTATTGCTGGTAGATGGGCCTGAGTCAAGTCAAAAACCGCCTGTTTCTTACCTCTCTCCCCCAAACCACGTACATTCCAAGAAAAAATTCTAATCATCGTCATCAACAATGGTTAAATGGAAGATCAGGAGAGAGGGAAAAAGGAGAAAACAAGAGGAAAAAAAAAGAAAATAATAAACTGAAAAAAGGGGAACCACACCCACTTTGACGCACCACAACCCAACCCCCCTCCCACAGGCAATCCACCACATATTGTAGTAGATTTCTTTCCTATGACCAACCCTCGACCCTCCCCCCACTCAACCACCCCCACACCGCCATTATGAAGCAAAGAAAACTACATTTAGGGGTATGAGCCCCTTATAATACTAATTATTCCCGCCAGATCGTAACCCAATTGGGTCATCTCTTGTTTCGCTCAATCCAATCCGCGGCTTCTTCTGAGGTATCAAAAAAAAGGGTTTTATCTTCAAAAATAATCCGCAATTTGGCCGGGAATATAAGAGAATATTTAATATCCCTTTCTCTTAGCTTCTTTTTAACAGTCATGAATGTGCGTCTCTTTTCTTGTATTTCTTTCGAAAAATCAGGAAAAAAGGCCAGTCTAATCCCGTTATACACAACCGGTGAGGATTCCCTCGCCCTTCTCAGGAGGACATCTCTGTCCCCTGTAGTCAATGACTTAGCAAGGATTGTCCGAGGTTGTCTCCCTGGAATTGGTTTTCCTCCTGGGACCCGATGAGCTCTTTCAATCATAAAAAGAGGAGAAAATGACTCTTTACCAAAGTTCTCAAGAATTAATTTCTGTACAAATTCAGTTGGATTTTTTCCTTCCTCACCCTCTGGAATCCCTATTATTCTCACGTTGTATCTTCGTGACCTATCCTCCAGGTCCACTACCTTTTTCTTCAGGAGATTATTTTCCACTTTAAGTATAGAAACTTCCGTATTTATTTTTTTGGATTCCTTCTGTATAAGGGTGACGGAACTTTCAAGGGTGTTGACTCTGTCTCGCATTTTGGACAATTCATCTTTTATTAGTCCCACATCAACTTGAATAGATCCAAGTTGGGTTGTAACCACCTGTATTAAATCCCCGTTCTGTTTAACCGCTAGGAGTATTTCTTCCAGCGGGGAAGAGTTGTCATTAGGGATAGCTTCCCCCATTATTCCATCTTCCTCTTCAGGGTATCTAGCGCCTTTTTGTATTTCTCGCTCAGTTACCTCTGATTCATAATTTTTTTTTTCAAAAAATTCCTTTTGTCCGCCCCTCGTATTGACCCTTGGGGATTTCAGAAACTGGTCCAGTTTTGTTGGTTCAGCAGTTCTAGACCCATGTTTCTGACCTGATAGATCAGTCGAACGCCTAAAGGCTTTTGGGCCCATATCTTATTCCTCTTTATTATTTTTTTTTTTTATATTTATTTTTTTTTTGGAATATTTATTTGGTTTTTTTTCCCCTTATTCCGCCTCCTTCTCTCCTTTAAATATATATCTTTTCTTCTTTGCTCTCCTTCTTTCTCTTTTTTTTTTTTTTTTTTTTTTATTCTTCTTTTTCTTTTTTCCTTTTTCCTTATCCCCCTTCCCTTTTTTTTTTTAGTGCCTTCTTCTTAGTTCTGTTTTTCTTCTTTTTTTTTTTTTCTTTTTTTTCCTCTTTTTATTTTTTTTTTTTTTTTTCGCTCCCCCCCTTTTTTTTTTTTTTTTGTGTCCACTCTTCTTTATACTCTTTCTCCTCTTATTTTTTTTTTTTTCCCCTCCACCTTATACTTTAAACTTTAAAGTTCACTTTCTTGTAATCATATGCAACTTAGTCAAACTCCGTTCAAGGTTAGTTGGAGTCATTCTCCAACAAACCATCAGATAAGGGGAACACAGGTAGGGGGAACACAGGTAGGGGGAACACAGAGGTTACTCACTGACACCAGAAAGGGAGGTAGCAGATCAGGCAGGAACCGGAGGCACGTTCCACGGGGGTAAAGGAAAAAAAAACTCCAGACAGCAAACTGTTCACAGCGACATGGAGGGCAAGAAAGGAGGCAGGAGCCGCAGGAGCGGCAAAATCAGGAACGGCAGAATCGACAAAGAGCCGGAGGCAGCCCCCACATCCGAACCCGACAGCCGATAGCAGCAGCGTGGCAGGCTTGGGCAAAAGGCAACAGCGCCACGGTTCAACAGCGCTGATCACACGGTCCCGGTCGCAGAGAGGGTAGATGGAGGATTCGGCAGAAAGACGCCAGCATAATCGAAGCGGCAGCGGGGTAGCTGAGCAGCGGGGAAAGCCGGGAGCGCGACGTCCACTACGTCATCACGTCATCCCCCTCCCAGGATGATTGAGGCCCTTAATCATACCCAGTGTCATCCATAGCCAGTCTCCTGCCCCCCTTAATCATGCCCTGTCACCTTTGCCCAGTCCCCTGCCCCCCTTAATCATACCCAGTGTCACCTAGAGCCAGTCCCCTGCCCCCCTTAATCATACCCTGTCACCTTTACCCAGTCCCCACAATATTAGCTCGCACAGGGCGCCTGAACACCTAAGCCTAGCCCTGACACCAGCTAACCACTTAACACCAGACTTCATTAAAGGGGCTGTCTCACTTCAGTAAATGACATTTATTATGTAGAGAAAGTTAATACAAGGCACTTACTAATGTATTGTTATTATTCATATTGCCTCATTTGCTGGTTGGATTAATTTTTCCATCACATTATACACTGCTTTCATGGGGTTAAGACAATCCTGTAGTTCAGCAGCGGTGGCTGTGCTTGCACACTGTAGAAACAAGCACTGGCTTCCCTGGAGGCCGGGACCATGGGAGCACGAATAGGCACGCATGCGCAGCACACCTTGTACTGGCCACTTCATATCTGCGTAGCCGTGGCAGTAACCCCTTAAAATGAACAGTGTATAATGCGATGGAAAGATGAATCAAGCCTGCAAAGGAGGCAATATGGATAATAACAATACATTAGTAAGTGCTTTGTAGTAAAGGGGTTAGGGTACAACAACACTGCGACACTAGTCACAGCCAGGGTCGCAGAGAAGCGGTAATCCCATAGAAATAAAATGGTTTGCTGCACGAGTCGCAAGAAATCCAACATTGCTGGATTTCTTGTGACTGGCGATCCCATAGGATCACAGCTACTCTGCAATCTTTCCTGCGCCAACCAGTGTCACCGTATAGCCAGACTCTTATCTGGGTAAAGATAATGATGACCTATCTTCAGGATAGGTCATCATTATCACATCGGCAGGGGTTCAAGTGCTGGCACCCCCTCCGATCGCTGCACTAACCAAAGCTCTGGTCAGCGATGCCGGCTTACAGCAGCTTTACAAGGACAGCACTGCACATCGTATAGAGGTTGTGCTTGGTGTTGCAGCTCAGCCCCATAGACTTGAACAGGGCTAAGCTGCACTCAGGCCATGTGACCAATGCATGGTGACGTCACTGGCCTATGAAGAGGCCACGGCGCTCACTGAGTTTTCTGAAAACTTTTCATGTCACAGACACATCAAAGGTTTTGCTTCTCTCCTCCTCATTCTACGGGTCAGTAGAGGTCCGAGAGTTTAAATCCCCACCAATCCATAGAACGAGTAGGAGAGAAGCACTTGGATATTGTGCTCTCTCTCCTCTCTGAAGAAGACAGAAGCAAGATGGGCCCATAGAGCTTCCCCTGAGCCCAGAATTTTATATCTTATATGCCTTGTTTTAATCGACTCTTGTGAGTGCCTGCGGTGCTTCACTATTTTGCTCCTTGATTCCTGATATTACAGGTTGATCGGACATGGAAAAAAACTATTTGGCCGCATGAGGAAGAAGAATTGCAGGAAGGATCTGGCATCCAACTTATCCTCTCTGTGAATTCTAGGAGAGCAGCGCATGCCGTTTACTTTGTTTTACTTGCCTAATGTGAATTGAACCCACGTCACGAAGGACTATCAGCGCTCACAGTAAGAGATACAACTCGGTTTTTTTTTTGTTTGTTTTTTAATAAGACAATACGACAGTAACATTGCAACTGTTGCTCTGGTAATCAAAACCAACAATAGTCAATGTGGTTGTGCATAAATCCAGCAGTTTTGGATTCCTGCTTACTCTTCTGTTGCAGGCACCTGCGTGTCACAACATGACTACACTTGCATCATTAGTTGCAATGTAGTAGCATGACATTACAATCTTATGTTGCATGAACACACGTTCTTGTATCTTGTAGGTGATGGGAGCTGTTTTTAGCTTTGGAGAGGGTGAGTAGAAGCTGGTTAGAAAGTCACACAATAGCAACTAAACTAAAACAGCAAAGGGCAAAACTTCTTTAAGGGCCAAATTTTTGGATGTTTTACTTGGATGGTCTTAGAGTCTAGGTCTTCAATTTCTTTAGTTCCTCAAGCTGTAACATATGTGTTTGTAAATCTTAGGAGAAGGCCTTTTTGGATTGACACAAATGCACTATGCTCACCACAAGGGGTCCAACAGTGTAAGAACGTGTTATGACTGGTAAAATAGATTTGTCAAGAATAAGGAGGAAATATGTTCCTTCAATCCATCAGCAGAACAAGTTGATGTTATTTGTGGGAGTGAGGCCGCAAATGTGGGCATTTAATGAACAGTACATTTGACAGCATTAATAAAACACAGCAATCGCCAACTGAGATAATTAGACTTGAAGCAGCAAAATTCTAGTGTTTGGCAACACAGATGAAACAACTTCATTAAAATGTGCAGCTTTTGCAAATGAAAGGCACGGAAGCACTGGACCCTGAAGAATCAGCCTTCTCAAAACTAATTGCTTCTGTGTTTAAGAAGGACAGCCATGAAACACCAAGGGCACCACAAAGAAATACAAGGAAAGTAGCAAATCTGATTATACTTAAAAATATACAACTGTTTGTATATCATTCCATCAACTCTGTTCACAAAAAGATACTGACAAGGCCCAATTTAAAGCCAAAGTAGAAAATATTGGATTGAAAGTGTGTGGATTTAAACTCTGGGCTGGGGCAGGATGTGCCCCATGCTGCCAGCATCCTGAACCAGCCCTCTCAACCTCCTGCCACTACTACTTCTGCCCCACTGGAGTTCAGTGTTCCGTGTTTCAGGTCATATCCTGTACTGGTCCTACTGGTCTCCTCACTTTTCCCATAGGGTGTGAGCACACGCCAGCTCTTAAAGGACCAGCGCACGTATCCTAAACTTCTCCAGCCAATGGCTGGACACCTGTGTGAACTTAAGGCACCTTTCCCCGGGAAGGGGTGCCTAAGCAACAGGTTGTCTAGTCTGCTAGTTCCCTGCAAAGATGTGTTGTTCTGTTTGTCTGCCAGTGTACCGACATCTGCCTGCTTACTGACTCTGATTCTCTGCTGCCTGACCTGATTACCATATTGAGCATTTGCTGCCTACCCTGACCTCAGACTTGTTTCACAGATTCGCACAAACTCTACCTGCCCTTGGCTTGATCCAGGCCATGTTTTAGCTGATCAGTCAACACTCTGCACCAGTGTCTCTGACGCCCGTGGGTCAGCTGTCAACCAAACCGGAACTACTCCAAGAAGATAGCAGCCTTGTGGCTCCTTTGCAACAAAGTCCAGATCCCTGGATAGGGGTTAAAGGGTGAATACCAAGAGACTGCCAGGATAATGCCCTTAGGTTTAGCTCAAAGTCAAACCGGTTGCTTGACATGTAGTGATTCCACACCCACTGATTGTTAAAGTTGCCTTCTTCAACATATACATTCATAATACACATTTGATATATAGCTGAGATATAAGGAGAACTGGTAGCATAACATCAACTGATCTTTCTAGCTCCATAGTTCATTCAGAAGAGTTTTATAACAACTGGATTCTCATACACCAGTCTTAAGTGTATTCTTAAACTCAACCTAACAGTACTAGCATTCTATATTGAAAAACAATTATAAAAATAAAGAGGCACAAGCCAATTTAGGCATTTAAAGAGAAAAATTACAGAGCAAGAACAGTTTGAAAGAGAACGCAGTTAATAACAGACTAATTCTTGGAGAAACAATAACCAAGTGAAATATTGGAACAATCACTCAATAAAGAGAGAGCTATGGTTAGACACACCTTAAAAGTTGTATTACCATACAAGGTACGGTTCAATAGTCTGAGACTATAATTCCTGTTTCTGGCCGTTTTTTTTTTTTTTAAATATAACTTTTATTTCTATTTTAATAAACAATATAGCCACAAAAACATATACATTTTTAAAACAGCATATGGAGGGCAAGCTGGCCCTCTTGGTTTTTTATAACCATCATATCCAAAAAGCTTTTTGTTTGTTTACTATTGTGCTTTTTGTTTGTTTACTATTGTAGTATGCTGATTTATATTGATGTTTTGTATCCCTTTGTGGCCACTCCCCTTGTGGGATGGGCCTTCTGTCCCTGTGGGTGGTACCTTTTGTATATATATCTTGTTCTTATCACACTTGGATGTACCGGTTGATGAAGGCACGTCGCCGAAATGCATCCTGGTTATAGGACCATTTCCGTTTATGGAATAAAGTAGCTTATCTGCACCAAGACACAGCTGCTGGGAGTCTTTCTTAATCGATTATTGTGGAGTGGCCTCTTCTCCCGGGCTGCGTGCACCTGAGCGAGTGCTGGCTTCTTTATATTCATCATTTAAAAACACTGGCATCTATTACAAGAGGACAAAACCTTAGGTCCTATTCTTCCAAACCGATCTCCAATAGTCTACGAAAGCAGCTAATTTAGGCCTAAAAATAGCACCCAAAGTTAGACACCCTAAAACAACGTATATAATAAACTCCTTGATGTCTTTGAAAGGTTTCTACAGATGCGGAACCTGTCAAAATTGTCGTTTGACAAATTTTTCTAGGAAAGAAAGTGGGAGATTAAGGAAACACTAACTTGCAATATAGTGAGGCAGTAATATATATTTGAATGCCCCTGCTCCAAACAATACATTAGACATACAAGTCGAGCACTGAAAGTGAGAATTGCTGAACATATATATAATATAAAGAAGAGGTATGAGAATCATACCCTTTCAAAGCACTTTAGAGTGTGCCATGGTAGTAATCCAGCAGGATTGAGTTTTACAGCAATTCCAGTCAGTGAGAAAAGATTGGGGGGGATGAGATTTTACGCCCAGAGTATCCAAACACACAAAAATAAGTGGTAGGCACACCAAAAATATATAGCAATAATAAATTACCTGTATTTGAATATCTAAAATCTATACCACGTATAGCAAAAAACACATAAAAACAATGAAAAATGGACACATCTGGGGATTGTGAAATATGCAACCTTCCACTCACTGTTCCTCAAGATCAGAGCATATAAACAAACAGGTAAACACATAATCATACAATGGGCAAGGTTAGTCAATGAACTCAAAATAAGCGCAGAAAATATGTACAAATGTTAATAACCTGTGAGGTAAAGAATATGCCCCATTGTGTACCTGTATGAGGAGAAGGAGAAGACACCCTGCGCGTATCGCCAGCAACCTGACTTCGTCAGGGGTGTATGTTTGTAAAATAATCAGATCCTTTTATACATGATAAGAGAATTCAATAATTATCTAAAACAAATCACATGAAAAACTGATAGGGACCTTAGATTGTGAGCCCCATTGGGGACAGTTGGATGCTAATGTCTGTAAAGCGCTGCAGAATATAATAGCGCTATATAAGTGCATAAAATAAATAAATGAAAGACGTTATATGCTCTTTCACCTGGTTAACCATTTTGTGTGTTTGTTGGTATTTTATATTCGGTATGGTAGTGTTGCACCCATTTGCCATTTGGTTCCTATTATCCGTAGTTTTGTACCCACCTGTAGTTTGTACAGCCAGAATATCCAAGATACAATACAGAAAGATTTTGGGACACAAAACAGAAAAAATTTCAAATTCAAATCCTTGGCACCATCAGGCCTTAATTCAGAATTGGAAGTTTACTGACATTTCATATTTTGTTTTGCCATGTTGTTTTTGCATTCAACTATGTGTCATCGGTAAATAGGTGTGTGTGTGTGTGTGTGTATATATATATATATACAGACGTGGACAAAATTGTTGGTACCCTTTGGTCAATGAAAGAAAAAGTCACAATGGTCACAGAAATAACTTTAATCTGACAAAAGTAATAATAAATTAAAATTCTATAAATGTTAACCAATGAAAGTCAGACATTGTTTTTCAACCATGCTTCAACAGAATTATGTAAAAAAATAAACTCATGAAACAGGCATGGACAAAAATGATGGTACCCCTAACTTAATATTTTGTTGCGCAACCTTTTGAGGCAATCACTGCAATCAAACGCTTCCTGTAACTGTCAATGAGACATCTGCACCTCTCAGCAGGTATTTTGGCCCACTCCTCATGAGCAAACTGCTCCAGTTGTGTCCGGTTTGAAGGGTGCCTTTTCCAGACTGCATGTTTCAGCTCCTTCCAAAGATGCTCAATAGGATTGAGGTCAGGGCTCATAGAAGGCCACTTTAGAATAGTCCAATTTTTTCCTCTTAGCCATTCTTGGGTGTTTTTAGCGGTGTGTTTTGGGTCATTGTCCTGTTGCAAGACCCATGACCTGCGACTGAGACCAAGCTTTCTGACACTGGCTAGTACATTTCTCTCTAGAATTCCTTGATAGTCTTGAGATTTCATTGTACCCTGCACAGATTCAAGACACCCTGTGCCAGACGCAGCAAAGCAGCCCCAGAACATAACAGAGCCTCCTCCATGTTTCACAGTAGGGACAGTGTTCTTTTCTTGATATGCTTCATTTTTTCGTCTGTGAACATACAGCTGATGTGCCTTGGCAAAAACTTCGATTTTTGTCTCATCTGTCCACAGGACATTCTCCCAGAAGCTTTGTGGCTTGTCAACATGTAGTTTGGCATATTCCAGTCTTGCTTTTTTATGATTCGTTTTCAACAATGGTGTCCTCCTTGGTCGTCTCCCATGTAGTCCACTTTGGCTCAAACAACGACGGATGGTGCGATCTGACACTGATGTTCCTTGAGCATGAAGTTCACCTTGAATCTCTTTAGAAGTCTTTCTAGGCTCTTTTGTTACCATTCGGATTATCCGTCTCTTAGATTTGTCATCAATTTTCCTCCTGCGGCCACGTCCAGGGAGGTTGGCTACAGTCCCATGGATCTTAAACTTATGAATAATATGTGCAACTGTACTCACAGGAACATCTAGTTGCTTGGAGATGGTCTTATAGCCTTTACCTTTAACATGCTTGTCTATAATTTTCTTTCTGATCTCTTGAGACAGCTCTTTCCTTTGCTTCCTCTGGTCCATGTCGAGTGTGGTACACACCATATCACCAAACAACACAGTGATTACCTGGAGCCATATATATAGGCCCAATGGCTGATTACAAGGTTGTAGACACCTGTGATGCTAATTAGTGGACACACCTTGAATTAACATGTCCCTTTGGTCACATTATGTTCTGTGTTTTCTAGGGGTACCATCATTTTTGTCCATGCCTGTTTCATGAGTTTATTTTTTTACATAATTCTGTTGAAGCATGGTTGAAAAACAATGTCTGACTTTCATTGGTTAACATTTATAGAATTTTAATTTATTATTACTTTTGTCAGATTAAAGTTATTTCTGTGACCATTGTGACTTTTTCTTTCATTGACCAAAGGGTACCAACAATTTTGTCCACGTCTGTATATATATATACACACATACACCTTATAAATTCCTATGAGACTACAAACACTGAGGAAGGAACAAGAGTTGTTCCGAAACACGTCTGATGAATGGTGGACAGATACAAAATTGTTTAGTTTTATGTTTTTAATGTGGATAATTACTACATATTTTTACTGAGAGCGAGAATTTTTTTATCTTTTGACATATAGTATAACACCAAACAGTATACACTACATAGAATAACTCCACCCAGTATACAGTATATAGTATGACACCACACCGTATCCAGTATATAGTATAACATCACATAGTATATAGTATGAGAGAACACTCAGTATGCAGTATATAGAATACAACTACACAGTATGCAATATACAGGATGACACCAAATAGTATGCAGTATATAGTAGAACAGAACACCACACAGTATGCCGTATATAGTATAACACCCTCTGTCATATTTTCCTGATGTATTCTTCACAAAAAAACTCCATAAAGCAAATTTCTCCAGCGGCAACACTCCTGTTGGAGAGAAAGGACCTGTGATGACATCATTGCCATGTGGCCAGTAACAATGAAATGTTACTGGTCACATGGTGATGTCATCACAGGTCCTTTCTCCTATGAGAATCACAGCTCTCCTTCCTTATCTTGGGGGGCTTTGGCACGCTGATGAGCCCCAAAAAAACATCAGGCCCGGGGCTACCAACTAAAACGCCCCTATTATAATCCACCATTGCACACTGCTACTAGCTGTGTTGAATCTCTTTGCTCTCTGCCTCCCTTTTCTCAGACTTAGGGATAGTGACAAAGAAAGAAGAGGTAATTATAAAATCCTATATAATGCACAAATCCCTGCAAATAAGATATTGACATGATAGCCAGTATAGCTCCCAGCCCAACTATCAGCCTCAACCTCATTACATGCTTGTATGGCTCAGACTCAGTGCAAGTTATTTCAATGGAGAGGAAAAGTGGTCAACAGACATGTCTGATCTCATTTATCTTTGGGGAAAACTATAATATCATAACATATGAAATCCAATCAGTCTTATTTGATTGCTTCTATAATGGATCCATCTAGAAAAAATTAAAGCACAGTTGTTCAAAGCTGTAAATATGCTTGTGTGAACAGAGTATAAGAGAAATGATCTCAAATATGACATAACAGTTCTTATTCATCTTTGAGAAACATGAAATGTGTATAAAGAACCCAAATACTTAGAGTGTAGACCAATGGTCTCCAGCATGAGAGAGAGAGAGGATGGGAACTTGTAGTTCACCTTAGAAACTGCAATGTTCTTTCACAAATTACATTACCTTATTCATAGATTATGTTTTAAAAATCCCAAGTGGAAAATGAAATAATAAATATTAATAAAGCTTCAATGCCATGGCCCATATATGTCTGCTATAAAAAAAAGAACTGTAGTAACATGGTAGACTTTATGAGCGGGTACTAATATCAAAGCAATGAGGTTAATCTAAAGTTTGATTTATCTGGAGGCTTTGTAATGGCATATCAAAAGAAGAAAGGAAGTTGACAATGCCAAGCTTAGTTACTGTCCAAGTGATGTGCAAGAGAAGAAAACGCGACAAGCTTATGTCACTAAAGGAGAAACTATGGTTATGTTAAGTTCAAAAGACAAGGAACACAGGGCTCAAACAAATTAGGATTTGAATGCATTAACAGAGAGGTGACCAAAAGGCTTTGAAGTATTCTTATGTCCAAAACAAAGCCATGACCGTCATTTTCCGAACAAATCAATGAAGGTTCCATTAATTTTAGAGGGACTTCTCAAATCATTGAGCTGTGAATCCTTCTCTATAGCAAAATCATTCCAGGCAAGGTACACACTACACAATCCTCTTTCCTTACATTCTCAATACTGTCCATATAACCCAAATTCACAGTTATGTTTTTTACCAATGTTGGTATTGTGCATTTTTTTAGCTATAGAACTGTATAAATTAACCAAACCAAATGGATCTGAAAGACTCCTACTTTATCAAAGCATAGATGTTGTTCTTCTTCTCTTTGGTGGCTTAGTAGCATGGTTGGTGATTAGTTGTATATATACAGTACAGACCAAAGGTTTGGACACACCTTCTCATTCAAAGAGTTTTCTTTATATTCATGACTATGAAAATTGTGGATTCACACTGAAGGCATCAAAACTATGAATTAACACATGTGGAATTATATACATAACAAAAAAGTGTGAAACAACTGAAAGTATGTCATATTCTAGGTTCTTCAAAGTAGCCACCTTTTGCTTTGATTAATGCTTTGCACACTCTTGGCATTCTCTTGATGAGCTTCAAGAGGTAGTCACCTGAAATGGTTTTCACTTCACAGGTGTGCCCTGTCAGGTTTAATAAGTGGGATTTCTTGCCTTATAAATGGGGTTGGGACCATTAGTTGCGTTGTGGAGAAGTCAGGTGGATACACAGCTGATAGTCCTACCGAATAGACTGTTAGAATTTGTATTATGGCAAGAAAAAAGCAGCTAAGTAAAGAAAAACGAGTGACCATCATTACTTTAAGAAATGAAGGTCAGTCAGTCCGAAAAATTGGGAAAACTTTGAAAGTGTCCCCAAGTGCAGTCACAAAAACCATCAAGCGCTACAAAGAAACTGGCTCACATGCGGACCGCCCCAGGAAAGGAAGACCAAGAGTCACCTCTGCTGCGGAGGATAAGTTCACCCAAGTCACCAGCCTCAGAAATTGCAGGTTAACAGCAGCTGAGATTAGAGACCAGGTCAATGCCACACAGAGTTCTAGCAGCAGACACATCTCTAGAACAACTGTTAAGAGGAGACTGTGTGAATCAGGCCTTCATGGTAGAATATCTGCTAGGAAACCACTGCTAAGGACAGGCAACAAGCAGAAGAGACTTGTTTGGGCTAAAGAACACAAGGAATGGACATTAGACCAGTGGAAATCTGTGCTTTGGTCTGATGAGTCCAAATTTGAGATCTTTGGTTCCAATCACTGTGTCTTTGTGCGACGCAGAAAAGGTGAACGGATGGACTCTACATGCCTGGTTCCCACCGTGAAGCATGGAGGAGGAGGTGTGATGGTGTGGGGTTGCTTTGCTGGTGACACTGTTGGGGATTTATTCAAAATTGAAGGCATACTGAACCAGCATGGCTACCACAGCATCTTGCAGCGGCATGCTATTCCATCCGGTTTGCATTTAGTTGGACCATCATTTATTTTTCAACAGGACAATGACCCCAAACACACCTCCAGGCTGTGGAAGGGCTATTTGACCATGAAGGAGAGTGATGGGGTGCTGCGCCAGATGACCTGGCCTCCACAGTCACCGGACCTGAACCCAATCGAGATGGTTTGTGGTGAGCTGGACCGCAGAGTGATGGCAAAAGGGCCAACAAGTGCTAAGCATCTCTGGGAACTCTTTCAAGACTGTTGGAACACCATTTCAGATGACTACCTCTTGAAGCTCATCAAGAGAATGCCAAGAGTGTGCAAAGCAGTAATCAAAGCAAAAGGTGGCTACTTTGAAGAACCTAGAATATGACATATTTTCAGTTGTTTCACACTTCTTTGTTATGTCTATAATTCCACATGTCTTAATTCATAGTTTCGATGCCTTCAGTGTGAATCTACAATTTTCTTAGTCATGAAGGTGTGTCCAAACTTTTGGTCTGCACTGTATATATATATATATATATATATATATATATATATGTATGTATATATATATATATATATATATACATGGAAGAGTGGTAACCTATAAAAAATGTCTCTGTCAGTCTGTCCAAAATCTTGGTAGATATGAAAATAAGATTTTGTGCGACAGATGATTGTGGCCCATAAACCTTAAGGTCCACCATAATAAATTATAACTGGGAACATAATTTAGTTGCTCTACAGTTGAGGAAGCAGAAAGCAACATACAAAATAAGAAATAATTAAAAGAAGAAAAAAAAACATTAATTAAAATGAGACAATAAGGGCAAAAGATATTGAGGGACATTTATCACATTCCCATCACGTCTTGATCCCTCTGAGCCGGAGTAAGATGCATCTAATTTATTAACAGGCAGATGCCTCTTAATAGATAAAGCGCATATCTGGCAGTCTGTGCACCAGAAACTGAAGTCTACATCCGCCAGGGGCTAGGAATTTACTTCAGTTTCTGCCGTAAGAAGTAAATCCAACAAGTTGCACTAAGTCCCACCCCCTTTCCCTGACATTTTAAAAAAGTGTCAAGAAGCTTCAAAAGTCACAAGTAATTGCGTATATGTGGTGTGCACTGTAATTTGCAACTTTTTTACACAACTATTGTGGCATAAAAACATAAGTAAATACCCCTCAATGTCTCTAAGTGCTTGCAATCTAAATGTCACAGTGAAAGCATTCTTTCATCATGTGTTAAAGCAGCACACCTAGTAAGTACAGCAAATACACAATGTACACAGGGAGTCATGATGTCACAGGAGCTGGCATTTTATATACAAAAAGTGGGAACCACGGATGAGATTTATGAAGCTTTTTATGCCACAAAAGTGTTATATTTGCTGCATGATTTGCAACTTTTTGAGCTTTCCAACACTTTTGTAAAGTGTTCAGAAATGGGATGGTGCTTAGAGGCCGAGCCTCTCGTGACCCACTAGATTTACTATCATTTACACTTAGTTGATTTGAGATTCTGGTGTACAGAGATGTACAGTACCTAATTTATTAAGCGGCAGATACCTCTTAATAAATTAGGAACATCATACTGTCACTGCACAGGAAACACCAGTCTTGATAAATCTCCCTCCATACGTGTAGAGTACTAACCTAGAAACAATTTTAAAAAATGACATCCTCAAAAAGCAGCATGGGCAGACCCTGCAGGGCCACCCCAGCCCTCCTCACAGTTGCAAACTGGGTACATAATCTGATTCTCTCCTACTCACCTGGCTAGAAGCCCTCCTGAATTCAACTGTATTGACGTCCTCAGGACAGCTATAGAGTTGAATACCGTGGCACAGGTGACAGTATTTTGTGCTGCACTGTGGTATTTGGTTCATCTGGGGAAATATACTGCTCTGACCTATGGTATTGTTGGCCCTCCTACTTCTGTTGTCCCTGCCTAATTATGTTGTCTTCTTTCAATTTGGACCCAACTGCAACATGGGGCCACTTTTAAGTTTTTTTCCAGGGCCACTTTTAGTTCTCAGTCGGCTCCTGAAAAGCACTCAAATATCGTTGAGGGTCTGACTGCTGGAAGCCCCAAAATCTCCAAAATAGGAATGCCTTGTGGCCTATGCACAGTCCATTACAGTCTATTAGGCCTATTTCACACGAACAATACGGATTGGCTCCGGATGCGTTCAGTGAAACTCGCACCATTTTGCAAGCAAGTTCAGTCAGTTTTGTCTACGAAGCTGAAGATTTACGAACAACATCTCTTAGCAACCATCAGTGAAAAACGCATTGCATCCGGTCTTGCTTCCAGATGCAATGCGTTTTTTCACTGAATATGGGGCCAGGGCTGCGTGAAAAAACGCAGAATATAGAACATGCTGCGTTTTTCCCGCAACGCAGAACTGATATGTGAACAGAAATGCTCAAGTACACAGACCCATTGAAATGAATGGGTCAGGATTCAGTGCGGGTGCTATGCGTTCACGAAACGCATTGCACTTACGCAGAAAACTCGCTTGTCCGAAAGGGGCCTTAGAGTGATTGTGCTTTCTATATCACTCACGGACATCAACTGATATTTTTGATATTTATTTCCTAGGAAAACATCTTTAACTCAGTGAGTCAGGATCTGTTCACGCTTGTTTTATAGTCTTATAAATGTGCCATTCAACTCTACTACAATTGTAACTGTGTAAAGTCGCCCAAAAAAGTTGCATTTAAAATAAGTATATCCAAACGTTACTGGACTGGCTAAACGCAAACTGTTCTATCAAACGGCACATTAGCCATCGGCAAAATGTAATTTGTGTGTATGGCCATGTGTTAAACTGCATCTTCTTAATGTTCACAGATCTTTGTCAAAGTACATGTTTATAGAGGATATGAAATATGTGTCGTTATTCCACTCTAGTTTCATTATTGTAATGTGCAGGCTCCGTTATATCACTGCTACAGCTAAAGGCAACTTTAAAACCTCTGTGATGTTTAAAGCCACGGCCTAAATTAGTTTATCACTTTATCAACTGTACCCATGAGGCTGGCAATTTCTTATGGATGATGTTACAGCACCGTGCCTTCAGGCAGATAATGTGGTGAGAGAACCGGCCGTGCATTACTAGCACTCACACGTCAGAAATGGAGAGGGATTGTGCAGCAAGGACACAGGTCCCGCGGGATAGAGGGCATGTCTTTTGTGGTTTTTTGCCCACAGTCTAAGACAAGCAATCTGTTTAGCGCTGCTCTTATCTGTACTGCTAACCCAAAAATGACAAGTCTGATTAAGACAAACAATTTCTCAAAGTCATAGCAAGCAAACGATACACCACCAGAAGCGAGTGCAGAATAAATGTGATGCCACTGCAGGGGTAGATCATAAAATACTTGGCATTTCCAAAATATATTTTGCAAGCACACTTTAAAGCAAATGTGTTACCTATAATTTGTCTGCCTGTTACAGCCAGATAGCAATACATATGATTTATTTTCTAATCTATTTATATTTCTTGATTGTAGATTATTATTTTTTTATTCAATCTATTTTTTATTCTATTTCCTGAACAGGATAATGAGGGTTGCCATCTTGCCTGAGCTGTTATTAAAAGAGATACGATTTACAACATCCATCATAGGCCACAGACACAATGGACAGAAGGGGACCTCATTGACTTTTGTGGGAGAGTTTTTAGGCTACTTTCACACTTGCGGCAGAGTGATCCGGCAAGCAGTTCCGTCACCGAAACTGCCTGCCGGATCCGTCAAAACGTATGCCAGCTGATGGCATTAGTAAGAATGATCAGGATCCTGATCGGTCTTACAAATGCATTGAAATGCCGGATCCGTCTTTCCAGTGTCATCCGGTAAAACGTATCCTGCATTTATTCTTTTCCCATGTTTTTAGGTCTGTGTATGCACAGACCGGAAGGACGGATCTGGCATTGCGGTATTTTGAATGCCAGATCTGGCACTAATACATTCCTATGGAATAAAAAGGCCGGATCCGGCATTCCGGCGAGTGTTCCGGATTTTTGGCCGGATATAAAATCGTAGTATGCTGCGGTATTATCTCCGTCCTGAACAGTCAAAAAGACTGAACTGAAGACATCCTGATGCATCCTGAACGGATTGCTCTCCATTCAGAATGCATGGGGATAAAACTGATCAGTTATTTTCCGTAATTGAGCCCATAGGACGGAACTCAGTGCCGGAAAAGAAAAACGCTAGTGTAAAAGTACCCTTAGTGGCCAATATACTGTAGATTGTAACACGGAAAACTAAAAAGAACCACCAAATTTCTCACTAAATTTGTTTAAAAGGAATTGTCCTTGTTATATAAAACACTGGCAACCCACTGTAAATGGCCTAAAATAACAAATGAATGGATACCCACCCGTAAACTCTGGTCCTCACACAGCTCATCTTCCTGACTGCAGTGGTTATGTTCCCTGCATACATGTCACTGCTGCAGCCAATCACTGCCCTCAGCAGTACATGGAACAACTTTGATGAGGCCAATGATCGGCTGCAGCGATGACCTGTGTGCACAGAACGTCACTGCTGCAGTCAGAGAAACAAAGAGCATTGGTAAGGACCAGAGCTCAACCAAGGAAGGAGCAGTAGAGAAAATGTGTGAGTATTCATTAATTTTTTATTTTAGGCCACTTACAGGGGTTGCCCAAGTTTTATATAATTCGGACAGGCCCTTTAATATAAAAAAAAACTTTATATAAACGATTTTCTAAGTGACTTTCTCTGAGTAAGTGATTGAGTGAATGTGGATGTAAACCATAATTGGATTACATCTCTGGAGCCTGCAAGCACAATATACACATTTGCACTTTAGGCACCCCCCCTCCCAAAAAACAAAACAAAAAAAAACATGAAAAATAAAAACCAAAGTTTATATAGGTTGCTACCCCCCCCCCCGGTTCTACTCCTCCCACCCATTGTTAATCCTAGGCTGCTTGGCGTTTCTCTCACATTTCTCCTGTGCGGTGCTATGCTGGTCAACTCAGCGTGGTGTGCCGTTTTGGCCTCCATGGCTCTCTGTTTCCTGGCTCCAATAGTTGGTATAGGAGTCTCTAAGCCTGGCATCCTATGTTTGGCAGTACACTGCCAGTGGCTTTTGAAGGCATTGCATCAAATGGTCAATAAACAAATAACAAATAGTCAATCGAGTTGAAGCTGCAGTATTTGAACATTGATGGAGTTGGTGGCTAGAAAAGCTTTGGAGAATAAAGGAAAAAAATATAAAAAAAAGGCTACAAACTGAAGTTTTACTGATACACTGCTACATACTTTGCATACCCTGCTGGTAAAGCTGCTAGACAAATAAGACTGTTCCTGTTACAATTTTTTTTGTATTTAAAGACATACTTGGGAAAATATGTCTCGTAAAAATGTTACCAAGGAAAACTCTGTAAATATGTTGGTAAAGTAGGATTCTCTTTTTATGAACACTAAGATTGGTAAGTATTGGAATTCAAACGCAAAAACATATTTCGCCATAGCAATGTGCACCTGCATAGGGTTGTGCTGACTGAACCCCCCACATTTTTTTCTTTGAAGTATTGGAATTCACCTGGGAGGGGCAGAAGGCCAAGAGTATGCATAAAAAAGAAGTTGCTGTAGCTTACCAAGAGGAAGGAATTGAAGAGGGTGAATCCCTCCCATCAAAATCAAGAATTCTCAAGTACCAGGTAATTCCATTCTAAAGGAAATACATTTTAGCAGTGATAAATAAATCAAATCTGGCACTTGGTACATTATCTTCCAAAATTTCTGACGTTTAAGTGGATGTCACAACCAGACAGCTGAGAAGCTCTGACAGAAGCCTTTCAGAACCTCCTCCTTGAGTTTCTTTGTTGTGATGTTCAGTTCCTCATCTCGTTAGTCTCTCTCAGCTGTCATGTAGTTGGACTAATTGCATCCCTTTAAATTCTGCCCCATAATGCATTACTGGGCGGTTTATACTACTTCCTGGAGTGTGTGTGCATGCTGATCTTGTTTTCCAGTCTGCTACAAAGTTAAGTGCTGAACATTTATCTGTTATTTTCTGTTTGCTGGATCCCAGGTGACCCTGACTCCCTCCGTGTCTGGTGTAGGGAGCCGGTGGTCGTGTCCCCTTACTATTGTAGGGTGTTCAGGGGTTATATAGTCGAGGTACGTGGATATGCAACCATCCACCTCTGGAATCTTTGCATAGGCTGAGCAGCCAGGGAAAGTCTCAGGTCTTGTGCAGGGGTCTCCCTTTTGGTTCCTTAGCTTTGGATCCAGTGAGTCATATATGCATGTTGCTTTGTCTTGTTTCCTGTACACCGTCCGTGACAGTGGATCTGTCCTTTCTGAGATCTGACATGACTAAATAGAGGTAGAGACTTGCAGAGATGTAGCAGAAAGTAGAATCATTAATACAGAGAATGTTTTGAATCCACTATCTTGGGATGTTAATTATATTGGCTCTTCTTTGAAAAATCTGATTGCTAAAGGGATAGAAATGGAAGACAAGTATCGTAGGTGCACTGAGTGGTTGGCTTTCTGGAAGGAGCAGAAGGCCCAGATTGTGTGCAGTTTGCTTTCAAGTGGACAATTGAGAATATTGGACAGAACTTTTTCTCCAATTTATTGAAAAGTTAGACAGAGTACCATTAAGAGCTTGGTTTCTAGAAGCCAATCTTTGCCCGATTCTGTGCAAACCTTGGACTCCATGGATTAACACTGCATCAGCATGGCAAGTGTAAAGGCGCAATAAGGGTTTAATAATTGTTAAGTGAATAAGCATATGTGTTTTACAGAGATAAAATACTCTATGAGTTCAAAGTAATCTATAGTAATTATATAGTATCTCTAGTAATCTATAGTGTGAAATCAGAGGGCTTTTTTTTTTTTTTTTTACTAATCCACATGATGCTAATTACTGGTTAAACTCAAATGGGTCCTGGGTGTTTTTTTAGGGGAAGGGCAGGAAATGGTGGGGGCTAGAGCAAACTTTTAGGCCATCAGGTAGTTAGTATTGGAATTTATATCATTCAACATTTTCTCTGTTTTTACGGGGGCGAGTATCCTTATACATAAGATGGTGAATGTAGATAAACAAGCAAAAAGGTTGAGGGTAGGTTTGTTGGGCTAAATATGATTTTCAAGAGTGTGATATTGACTTCAGTTGCAATATATATTCCACCACCATTCTCCTTCTCTGCCTTAACAGAAGTTAGTAACTTGTTACTGAGTCTGCAGCCAGGCCCAGTTTTATTGCTGTAGTACATTAACAATGTTGTCGATTACAATTTGGATAGGGAAACAGGACTGGGAAGGTCAGTCAAGCTCTGGGTTTGGGGCGATTATTGTTGGAGATGGGCTAGGCAGACGTGTGGTGAAAATTCAACCCTCAAAAATAGGTGTTTTCCTGCTTTTTTGCTTCACATGACACTCTATCCAGAATTGATTTGGCAGTAGTCAATGACTTTACGATACCAGTGATTGAAAGAGCTGAGTTGTGTGGTATATCAGATTACTCTCTCCTGTCTATCCATCTGAGCACAACTATTTATGGGAAAATTAATAATATTTTTAAGATAAATCCAGGATAGCTCCCTTTAGTGATAGCAATATGAATTTAGCTCCTAATGTTGTTTAGGAGCACTTTCTAGCTACTTGATTTTAATGTGTATGTAAGATGACTATATGGCACTGATTGATGTTGATATTCTGTGCCGTTTCCTATATTTTTCCATTCCCCCTTGTTGGACAAATCTTCTATGCTGTCTGGATAGAGGTCATGTCCAGAGGATGGCTGCTGATGGAGGGTCATGTGACCAGACACATCAGTCTCCTCCATTCACACTGCACCTTCAGTAAACTCCCAACAGTGCAAATGCAGATGACAGGTGCATTGTATTTATGGAGGAGACATCACATGAAGGTAATTTGCCTGGTCACATGACCCTCCATCAGCAGCCATTTTATAGACAAGAGCTCTTTGTGGACAGCACAAAAGATTTGGCAAACAAAGTGGAATACATTATTAAATATAGAAAATTAAACACAATAAAAAAGGCTATATTAGTATGTGTCATATACACATCTTAAAAACACATTGGTCAACAGTAACCAGATATTGGTCAAACCCTTAAAGCCTATAAAAAATGTATTTAAGAGAGATTAAACTGTTAAAAAAAATGGTTAACTAGAAACAACATGGTTTCCTTGTACATATTTGTGGTCTTGAGGAGAATGATGTTGTTACTAGAAGTCCTGAGGTACTGAGGTAGGTGTTTTAAGGAGACCCAATGTGAACATAATACATTTCTTAACAATGAAGCTTATGAGGGGTCCCTATATCAGGATTTTGCATATTTCAAAGGGGTAGGTAGGTTTAGGCAAGGAGTCGTACTGCCATTTCGAAAATTCCCCTTCCCGACCGCAATCTGTATATATACGTGATAGCTGCACATACCCCGTGCAGCTACCACGTATATATACGTTCTGGCAGCTCTTTAATCCAAGCGCTGCAAAGCTTCTGCCCCTGCCCTGTATGCTGTCACGGACAGCATACAGTGCAGTAATGCCGGCAAGGGACTAATCAGAGTGGTCCCTTGCCGGCAATCGATCCGATTGGTTAGTCTGTGCAGACTAACCAATCGGATCGCGGCAGTGTTAAAATGCCGGTTTCAGGCTCTGATCTGCGCTCTGCAGATCAGAGCCTGAAAGCAGATAGTGTTCCTCATGCCCCCTGATCTGTGGCCCTCCAAGCCCTTGGTGCCCCTCTGTGCCCCCCCCCCGATCTGTGCCCCGCCGATCTGTGCCTCCTGCGCTCATCTCCTTCCTGCGCTGATGGCATGCGATCCGCCCCCTCCCCACCCCATGCATTAATTTTCTGGCCGCCCCTCCTGCCCCATTGTAGTCAGTACCCCCAGACCCCCCCCCCTTTCCAGCGCTGCCCCCGATTCCCCATTCTGTGTGATGGCGGCGGCTCCATTACTGAGCCGCCGCCATCAGCAGAGAGTGTCAGCTCTATGCTGACACTCTCCTGTAACCCCATAGATGCCGCGGTTGCGGCATCCATGGGGTTAACAGAGGGAGGGTGCTCCCTCTCTCCACCATCGGGGCTGCAGCGCTGTGATTGCAGCACCCGATGGTTGCCATGGCAACCGGACGCTTTGCAAAAGCGTCCGTTTGCCACGGCAAAGGCGTCCAGTGCTGCCACCTACAGGCAATCTGGAAGTATTATACTTTGCAATGCAAGAGCATTGCAAAGTATAGTACAACTATCAGCCCCACTGGATCTTCAAGATCCAAGAGGGAACTGATAAAAAAAAAGTGAAAATAATAAAAGTAAAAATAAATAAATAAATAAAAATGTAAATGAAAAAAAGACATTGCCTTTTCCTATAATAAATGAAAAAATAAAATACACATATTAGGTGTCACCGCGTCCGTAACGACCGTCTCTATAAATATATCACGTGATAGACCCTGTCCGATAAACACCATAAAAATAAAATTAAAAAAACAGTGCTATTTTTGTCACCTTACATCACAAAAAGTGCAACAGCAAGCGATCAAAAAGGTTTATGACCCCCAAAATCGCCCAAAAAATAAAAAAGCTATGGCTCTCAGACTATAGAGACACTTAAACATCATTTTGTTGGTTTCAGAAATGCTATTATTGTGTAAAACTTAAATAAATAAGAAAAAGTATACATATTAGGTATTGCCACGTCCGTAACGATCTTCTCTATAACACTATCACATGACCTAACTCCTCAGATGAACGCTGTAAAAATAAATAAATGAAAACTGTTCCAAAACAGCCAATTGTTGGGTCACCTTGCCCCATAAAATGTAATAATGAATGATCAAAAAATCCTATGTACCCAAAAATGGTACCAATAAAAACCTCAACACTTTCTGCAAAAAACGAGCCCCTGCACAAGACGATCGGCAGAAAAATAAAAAACATATGGCGTTCAGAAAACCAATCCAGCACAATCTACCTTCCAAAAACCGCATGGCATTCCTTTCCTTCTGCGCCCTGCCGTGTGCCCGTACAGCAGTTTACGACCACATGTGGGGTGTTTCTGTAAACCGCGGAATCAGGGTAATAAATATTAAGTTTCGTTTGGCTGTTAACTCTCAATGTGTTAAAGAAAAAAAATAGGGGTGTAGTTTCTACAACGGGGTCATTTATGGGGGTTTCCACTATGTAAGCCCCACAAAGTGACTTCAGACCTGAACTGGTCCTTAAAAAGTGGGTTTTGGAAATTTTCGTAAAAATTGTAAGAATTGCTTCTAAACTTCTAAGCCTTCTAATGTCCTAAAAAAATAAAATGACATTTCAAAAATGATGCCAACATAAAGTAGACATATGGGGAATGTTAAGTAATAAATATTTTATTAGGTATGACTTTCTGTTTTAGAAGCAGAGAAATAGAAATTTAGAAAATTTAGAATTTTTCAAAATTCTGGGTAAATTTGGGATTTTTTCATAAATAAAGGTGAAATATATTGACTCAAATATATGACTATCATGAAGTACAATGTGTCACAAGTAAACAATCTCAGAATGGCGTGGATAAGTAAAAGTGTTCCAAAGCTATTACCGCATAAAGTGACACATGTCAGATTTGACCTGGACACTGGGGCATCAATGACCCTTGGTCATGAAAGGGTTAATAATATATTGACTATTCTATGCAGCCGGCTATGCCTCGACCCTGAGAGCTAATCTGCCAGAGATGGATACATACTTGGATAGTAAAAAAAAATTGAGATTATTTTAAGATCATGCTTCTTATTTAGGGGCTCCCATTAGTTCACTGAAACTTAAAGAGACCCTTCCTAGCTCTTCCAATAATAAGTCACCTGGCACAGACAGTATTTCTTTTGATGTCTTATGTAGTTTTTTTTTAACTATTCAAGAAATATTTTATAATAATAAATCTCCTTTATGGTGGTGTGAGTTATTAATATCTCTTATCCCTAAAACCAGATAAATGCCAAAGCGATCCAGGATCTTACAGACCAATTTCCCTTATGAAAGCAGATGTCAAGTGGGGGCTAAAGTCTTGGCTAACCGTTTGAAAGCGTGGAATGGTCTTTTTTTATGGAGACTCCTGGATTATTTTGGCTTTCCTGCAGATTTGATAAAGTGGATTAAGATATTATATTTTCAGCCTGTGGCTAGAGTTAAATCGAACTATGTTGATTCATCTCCTTTTAGGATAGAATGCAGTACTAGGCAAGCTTGTCACTTGTCTCCGCATCTTGTTTTTTTTTTGTTGTTATAATGGAACCATTAGCTATAGCTTTGCGTGAAGATCAATGCATCAGGGGTTTTCATTTTGGTAAGTTCGGAGATAAGATCTCCCTTCATGCGGACAATGCCTTATTATTTCTTAAAAATACCTCTTAATCATTAGACTATGTTTTGTCTAAACTAGATATCTTTGGTTCATTTTCTGGGCTTAAAATAAATAGAAGTAAAACTATTTTAAAGCCTTCAGGAAATGTTCTGCCTAGTTTTAGACAGTTTATTGTGGTAGGGTTTTTTTAATATTTTGGGAATTCATATCTAATAATGTAGCCAAATATATCCCCTTAAATGTGTTACCTCTTATTGCGGAAGTCCATGAGGAAGTTAAAATGTGGATAAAGATGCCCTTGGTTATGGCAGATAGGGGAGCCTTGATAAATATGGTGTTACTGACATGTTTTTTTTTACATGTTTTGTCTAACTCCCCTGTTTGAATAAATTCTGGAGTGTTCTGGGTTTGTTAATCTGGAAAGGTAAACTGGCTAGACTGAGACTTACATACAGTACATCGTGTGGCGGCTTCAGGGTTCCTAACTTTAGGCTATATTTTATAGCGGCCATAATGAAGTATCGAGTTATGGAATGATTTTTCAGCCAACAAGATTATAAGGCATTTGGATAAAGAGCTTGATTCTTATACAGATTTTTAAACGTTTGGAATCAGGCCAACTAAATAAACAGGGCTCTTGTGAGGAAGAAAGCAAGTCTTTCTGGTTCACAGTCTACTGTATTTCACCACTCTGGAACAATCTTTTTCTAGAACACTTTTACAATCCTGATTTAAGGGCATTTTGGAAGAAGAGGAACTTATTATTAGTATCCTAATTGTTTAATGAAAAAGGCTACTTTTGATGACACAAACTTTATATTTGGGTTAGGACTGTTGGATCTTTTGCGGTTTGCAAATTGCAGATTCGCAAAGCATGGATACTGGCTTTGTGCATTCCACTTTTTGCGGAAAGGAACAGCCAGCCCCTAATAGAACAGTTCTATCCTTGTCTTTAATGCGGACAATAATAGGACATGTTCTGTTTTTTTGTGCAATGGCAATGTGGAAATAAAGACACCGAATGCACACAGAGTAATTTCCATATATTATTTTATTTTTTTGCAGCCCCACTGAAGTGAATGGTTATGCATGTGGGCTGCAAAAGAAAATGCAACAGACACAAAGAAAAAAATACATTTGAGTGCATGAGCCCTTAATGGAAGCACATCGATTTTTTTTATATTCAACTGTATTATCTTTTTATAAACACTAAGCACAAACAGATGCTGTGTGTTCAGTCTAGTTCCTTTTTAGACCAGATTATTAAAATGTCTAACTCCAAGGAATATACCACTAAGATTTATTTGGCCTTATCTAAGCTAAACTCAAGCACAGTATTAAATGGGCATGGAATGGAGTATTTTCTACTGAGAAAGTTTGGCAGATGATTTTTTTTTATTTCCTGATAGATATTTGCACCATATAAGATAATACTCATATAAGTGCCAGAGATGTGATTCTGATTGGACTTAATTAAATTAGTTAGGTACTGGCAATAGGTTTTAGGCTATATCTCTATAAGGTTTTGCATTACTATTCCACTAGGCTCAGCATACTGTATTTTGGGGGATGTGACTGGGTTATTCTAACCCAGGTTAAGTTGCTATATCTTGCATATGCAGTTATCTCCAAAAATGGTTTTACAACCATCAGAGCAGACTAGCCCTGGAAAAAAAACTAAAAGTGGTCACATGTTAAAGGCGCATACAAACTGACAGAAGGCAAGGCAACACAAGTAGGCAGGGACAACAGAAGTAGGCGGACCTGCAATACTATAGTGTAGTACAAATTACCACCCCAGCAACCAAATATCACAGTGTAGCACAAAATACTGCTGCCCTCAGCACACAATGATTCACCAACTATATGTGTGTGGTTGAAACTTACTCTGAACTATATGTTGTTAAAGTCTAGACTGGTGTCAAGAAGGGAAGCAAAAAGGCAATTTCTCCCCAAGAAAAACAATCAAGGACATACTGACATTCTGTAGTATGTACAGGGATTAGAATGCAGAGGACTGAGGTGAAGTTATTTTCTCTGATGAAGCCCTCTTCCGACTGTTAGGGACATCTGGAAAAAATATTGCCCAGAGAAGAAAAAGTGAGCACTACCGTGAGTCTTGTATCATGCCAAAACAGTAAAGCATCCTGAGTCCATTCATGTGTGGGTCTGTTTCTCATCCAAGGAAGTAAGCTCCCTCATAATTGTGCCTAAGAACACTTCCATGAATAAAGAATGGTAACAAAACATCCTCCAAGAGCAACTTCTCGCAACGATCCAGAAGCAATTAGTTGATGAACAATGCTTTTTCAAGCAGATGGATGTCACGGCAAGTGGGGATAAGAGGAGCACCAAGTAAACATACAACAACAGGTAAACAGACTAGGCCCCAAAGCTAGGGAGGAGGGAATGGTAACCTCCTAACAATCCCTGAGCCTCTCCCTGACTGCTGACAGTATGACCAAGTCATGATGGTGAACAAACTCATACACTGAAACCTAAGCCCTGCTGACACTGTAGCAAACCCTAACTTAGGGAGAGGGGAATGAGACAGCTGGTACCTTCCACTGTGAAGGGACCAGCGTCTCACTGAGCAGCAACACACGCACAAAAGAGAAAACAGGAGGACTCAGCTTGAGACGAGCAGGAAGTAGAGGATCCACAAACAACCAGGATAGAACGCCGGAAGGAAAATATCAACTGCAAAGTCAGCAGTAAAAGGCGGACTTAAATAGAGCCTCTTGAACAGCTAACGAGCAGAACCTGTGGAGAGGTGGGATCCAGCTCACAACACCAAACGGCAGGCAGTGACAGTACCCCCCCTTCTACGGGTGACCTCCAGGCACCCAGGACCAACCTTATCCAGGTGAGCCCTGTGAAAAGCCTTCAGAAGGCGACTAGCACTGACATCAGTCACCGGAACCCAAATTCTTTCTTATGTCCCGTAACCCTTCCAATGTACGAGGTACTGAAGGGAACCACGAAGAATACGCAAGTTAATTATTCTGGAGATCTGAAACTCCAGAGAACCATCTACCAAGACAGGAGGAGGTGGCAAGTGAGATGGTTCAGCAGGTTCCAAATATTTTTTCAACAAAGACCTGTGAAACACATTATGGATCTTCCAAGCCTGCGGAAGTTCGAGACGAAACACAGCCGGATTAATAATGGCAGAGATCTTGTAAGGACCAATAAATCTTGGGCTCATCTTCCAAGAGGGTATCTTTAACTTAATGTTCTTAGTGGACAACCACACCAAATCACCCACACACAGGTCCGGACCAGCCATACTTCTCTTGTAAGCCATACGTTTATATTGATTTGAATCTTTCACTAGATAGATGACAATGAGGAAGAGAATCTTTCATCTTCAGGTATACTAGAGGACTCAGTCCCAGAAAAGGTACCAAACTGAGGTTGAAACCCATATGCACCAAAATATGGTGACTTATCAGTGGACTCCTATCTACGGTTATTTAAGGCAAACTCAGCCAAAGACAAAAATGAAGACCACTCTTCCTGATTCTCAGAGACAAAACACCTCAAATAAGTTTCCAGATTCTGGTTAGTGTGCTCAGTTTATCCATTCGACTGAGAGTGGAAAGCCGAAGAGAAGGACAACTGAACTCCCAGTTAAGTACAGAATGCCCTCCAGAACCTGTAAACAAATTGCGTCCCCCTATCAGACACCACATCAGAGGAAATGCCGCGTAATTTTCACGATGTTATGAATAAACACGTGAGCGAGAGTTTTGGCATTGGGCAAACCTGATAATGGTATAAAGTGTGCCATCTTATTGAACCGGTCCACCACCACCAAAATCACAGTCTTCTCAGAGGAACTAGGCAGATCAGTGATGAAGTCCATGGACAAATGCGTCCAGGGACGGGATGGATAAAGGAAGAAGAGATCCCAAAGGCCGAGTATGAGTCAACTTGGCACGTGCACAGGTCTCACAGGCTGCCACATAACCCTCCACAGCTTTACGTAAACCTGGCCACCAAAATCTCTGGGAAATTAGATCCACAGTGGATCTACTCCAAGGGTGTCCCGCAAGGACAGTATCGTGATGTTGCTTGAACTCCTTGTGCCGAAGCCCAGAAGGAACAAACAACCTCCCTAGAGGACAGGAATCAGGTGCCTCATCTTGAGCTCCCAACACCTCCTCCTCAAGTTCGGGATAAAGGCCGGAAACCACCATCCCATCAGCCAAAATCGGAGCAGGATCCTCCGAATCCCTCCCTTCCCCCCAGGAAAGCTATGCGACAAAGCATCCGCCTTGACGTTTTTGACCACAGGGCGATAAGTGACCACAAAATTAAAACTGATAAAAAACAATGACCATGCCTTGGGTTCAGACGCTTCGCCGATTGCAGGTAAGCCAGATTCTTATGATCAGTAATTACCGTAATGGGATGAATCGCTCCTCCTAACCAATTACACCATTCTTCAAAGGCCAATTTAATAGCCAGCAACTCTCTATTGCCAACATCATAATTTCTTTTGGCAGAAGAGTTTTTTTGAAAAAAAAAGCACAAGGGCGCCATTTGCCAGGAGAAGGACCCTCCGACAAAATTGCTCTGACTCCCACTTCTGACGAGTAAACCTCCACAATGAAAGGCTGAGACACATCAGATTGCACCAGAATGGGAGAAGAAGCGAAACATTTCTTCATTGCAGAAAAAGCATGTAATGTTTCTTCAGACCAGACTGAGAAATCCACACCTTTCTTGGTCATATCGGTCAAAGGTTTGACAACAGTAGAATAATTCATTTTCTGTAGTAATTAGTAAACCCCAAAAAACGCATCAGCGCTTTCTGATTCTCAGGTTGATCCCAATCCAATACTGCACGGACCCTTTTCGGGATCCATACGAAAACCTGAGGAAAAAAGCTGGTAACCCAGAAACTGCAGCTCCTGAACAGCAAACACACATTTTTCTAACTTAGCATATAACTTATTCTCCCGGAGGATTAGTAATATTTGTCTTAAATGATCCTGATAAGTTTTCATATCGGGCGAGTAAATTAGTATGTCATCAAGGTAAATAACAACAAACCTCCTCCCCTGTCATTGATAAAGTGCTGAAAGACAAACGGGGCATTAGTCAACCCAAATGGCATGACCAAGTTCTCGAAGTAGCCCTCAGGGGTATTAAAGGCCGTCTTCAATTCATCAGAACAAACTCATACGCTGGAACCTAAGCCCTGCTGACACTGTAGCAAACCCTAACTTAGGGAGAGGGGAATGAGAAAGCCGGTGCCTTCCATCGTGAAGGGACCAGTGTTTCCCTGAGACCTAGCAGCAACACACGCACAAAGGAGACAACAGGAGGACTTAGCATGAGAAGAGCTGGAAGTAGGGGACCCACAAAAAACCAGGACAGAACTCTAGAAGGAAAATATCAACCGCAAGGTCAGTAGTAAGAGGCGGACTTAAATAGAGCCTCTTAAACAGCTAACAAGCAGAACCTGTGGAGAGGTGGGATCCAGCCCACAACAACAAACAGAAAGGAAACACAGAAAGACCTGTCACAGATAGACTCATGTGCTGCAAGTCTATCCGATCTTCTCAGATCTCTCACATGGCAGGCAGAGACAAAGGAGCAACGTGTCACAAGGCAAAAGTGACAACTAAGTGGCTCGGTGAACAAAACATTCAGGCCAGGAAACTACTCCGATCTCAATCTAATTTGGAACCTGTGGTCAATACTCAAAAAGCAGGTGGACACACAAAAACAGAAATTGTGATAAACTTTATGTATTAAATAGGCAAGAATAGGTCAACATTAGTCAGGATTTTTCCCAGAAGCTGATATTGAGCATGTAAGGGTGAAATTGCAGAAATCTTGAAAAAGAAGGTTGAACATTGGAAATATTGAGTTCTTTGCATAAACTTGATGTATTTATTAATAAATTTATGTCAGTCTCAAAACTTTTGGCCATCACTGTACACTCCTGAGTCTAAGTAGGTGCCATTCTCAGCAGAGTCATCCTAGACATGTGACTCTTTTGTCCAATTAAAATCTGTCCCTGCTCATAACAATAGACACAATAATATAGTTCACAATGCTAACTGACAGGATAACAAACATTTTCCAGTTGCAGTAGTCATTACATCTGTGTGAGAGCAATACAAATATAACAATACAATCATCAAGCTAAGCATAATACACCTAATTTACTCATACATCTACATATGAGAACACCATGAACATTATTTGGTAAAATTTAGCATTACATAATGCACAAACCTACACTACAACCACAAAAACAATATCTGCATGGAGTTTGTTTGTTCTCCCCGGTTTCCTCCCACAGTCCCAAAAAAATACAAAAAGGCAAACTGGCTTCCTACAAAAATTGACCCTAGTGTGTGTTGGCGTTGAGCGCCTACATGGCAGCCACTGACTTCCCACAGAGTCGTCCCAGATGCAGAACTATCCCTGTGCTTTGAGTCCCCATGAGAAAAGCGCATTACAAATGTTTGTTTTGAGGCTCCTGGAATCCAGTGCAAAATCTATAATAGGATATCTCCAACTATAACTTTTGTTTGTATGGTTGGTCTCTTTATAGGAGGAAGAGGGACCGTATAGACTCTTGCAAGCTCTAGGACCTGGGTACAACTGCAACCTCTTCTTACATACTACACGCCTGCATACAAAATAAATAAAAAAATTCAAAATTGCTTTTTCAAATCTGAACTTTTAAAAAATTAAAAATAATCTTACTGTACATTAAAGGGAACCTGTCACTAGGTTTGGGTCGACTTCAAAATATGCGTTTCGCAATGCTGAGATGCATAGTTTTGACATGGGCATTTTTACAAACCTAAACCCCAGTTTTACTTAACATTTACTTTTAGCTACAAAACGTCACCATTTTGTTTGGACTATGAACATTACTGTCAGTTACGGACTCATCAAAGCAGATTTCCTCTCTGTGCAGAAGGATGTGCAGAGACCCACTTACAGTGACACCATGACTACTGGTAAGTTCCAAGGGTCAGCAGGTGAGATGCTAAGTGAAAGAGTTTGAGAAGTTTTAGAGCAAGAGCTGCTTTGAGAAAGCACATAAAATGAGCAGCACTACAGTAATTACTTCCAGTTCATACACGTGACCCACCCAGAATAGGATGCTTGCCTCTCTGCAATGGTAAGTAGGTTATCAAGGCTAGAAAGTGTAGAGGACAGAATCGGAAGATTGGGAAAGTAGATATTGGTGGGGAATAGCCAGAAAGAGTAGAAGCAGTGATAAGGAGCAAGGGTAGAGCACCATATGGGATGACAGAATTTAGAATGATATTTATTGCTGTTTGTAGGGCATGTGAGTACGGAAGTGTTCACTGTGATATTGGCACAGGAGAACGCAACAGGTTTTAAGTTGGAAATCAGTGGTAAACATTCCCATTCTGTGACCACCTTTGTGCATTTAGAGTGTGCATGTTCTGTAGTGCATGAACCCAGACCAGGACCAGGGCAGAAAAGAAGACCCTCCAAATACAGCTTCTTAGAGCAAACCCGGACTAGTGCTGGGCAGAATCCAGTTGTTAGCAGTGCTGCAGATTCAACACCAAAGTACAATTGTGCAGCGGCATACCTGCTATGGCTAATGGAATGTCTGTTGCTGAAGTTAATGGTTTAGAACCTAGGTTCTCAGCCTGTGGTAAACGTACCCCAGGAGGCACATGTTATGTCTCTAGGGATCCTTGCACGAACCCAGTCTGTGAATTTAGTGGGTACTTGACTCAGGAACACTGAGAAATACAAGTCTAGAGGATCGTAGATTTTCTTTTACAAAGTGGCAACAGAGATGGCAAAATTCCAGGGCTAAGGGTTTCTCTAGTGTAGTTGAGTTCCTGGGTCTTCTGAAAGATCTTCCTCAGAGTGTCTAAATCCATTCCTGTCTCACAACACGTAGATTTTCAAATTTAAGAAAAACTACAAATTCTTAACAAAGTGATATGCTAAAGTCTTTAAAACATAAACTAAGGGTATACAATAGTTTTTCCTATTTACAGAGTTAGCAGGCACATTGAAGCAATATTATACAATATCTTTATTTTCAGCACTTCTTATTATCTGTCTGTTACATAATTTACTTCTGTAGTCATGGGTATACAAAAAGTTCAATTTGTGTTCGTAGGAGTCTTATGGATAAATATAGAGATCTATAGCAATTATATAATATTTCGATCTGCAAAGTTTAGAACAAATAAACGGGAGACAGAAGTAGGCAAAAATTATTAAGCATTAGTATAATTTCAACTGAACATGAACTGTAATGATAGACGATTAATGCTTCAATGCATCTTCGAGGGAAGTGAGCTAACAAAACTCATTGGCAGCTAGCTTAAATTAGGTATCAGTGAGGATAATGCAGCCATAATGACTGAAATAGCCTGAAAATTAAATATAATCATGTGCCATTAAGCACACTCTGGCTCCATTTTTACTACATTATTTCCTATAATTTGCCTTCTGTCTATTGAAGCAACCTACCGAAGCAATTTTACGTGCAATGATAAACAAGTCTAATTTTTTCACAATGAAGTCCCATGAGATTAATGGGTGGTCACAGGTCACTATCATCTGGCCAATCCCACAGTGACCTAGGTAATAATTTAAAAATGATGAAAACCCAGCATCTGAGCTTGTCACCAAGATCTTTAAGACATAATTAGAATTTCACTCACTGCCAACCAGGTGTCTGATATGGAGATGCTGTTCACCCAGTAAGCATCCTAAGCACTAGGGGTCTTAATAAGAAGGGCAGCAGGTCTAATCTCTAGTCCATTCCCCAGAGAGCTTTGCATTAAATGGACTGCATTAGGCTTCCATTTTGTGCATCATTTTATTTGTGCGGTTGAAAGAAAAGGAATCTTATTCAGGCCTCCAGTGTTTTTCCAGGCTCTGTTGTTATCGATCAAAACTGCAAGCTTTTTTTGCTTTTAGCATTATGCTGCTGCTATGCCATCCAGATGCGAGCAGCTAGGACAGCGTGTACTGAATTTAAAGGCTAGAGAAAAAATAATAATACATGGAAAGAGGAACAAGAAACTGTGAAGAACTGTCACAAGTGACTTCCATGGTCCAATATTCTGTGCCTCCTGCAGGGAGTGTCTTAGAGAGAGCCACGGCGTAAACACAATATATGCATGGAAAAACAAATTACCAGTTCTTAATTGTTAACCAGTTCAAGGCTGGGTCATTTCCCACCTTTAAGACTAGACACTAGCAATGAGTGAATCAATTTGTCTCTTAGTAACTGCAGCTTTGAGAGTTAATTAAATAGTTTTGCATCAATTTTCTGTCTAGTGATACATGGTATGTCATTTCTATTTGAGTATTTATTGTTTTCTTTATTTTTTATACCTGGGAAATGAAAAAAAAAAATATAATAATTATAAAAAAAGATATATATATATATATATATAATTAAGTTGTGTCTCCTTGCCGTTATGATCATGTATAAGACCTTTGAGGCCCATTTAACATAAACATTTGTTTATTGCTTTACCCATTAAGTGGGGCTGACACTATGCACATTGGCCTCGGTTACAGGGGATTACAGCCTGTGAACACTCACTGCACTGCTGATCTGGGTCTGCTAAGAACCAGTAGCTGATGCAGTTACCTGTAACCCTGTATTCATGTGATCACTAGGATGGAAGGACCCCTTGTAATCTGTAGGCATTGCACTCCTATTTGCATCCTTTTTAGTTACAGATACATGGATACCACACTTACCACCTTTCCAATAAAAAATTGACACAAGGTACAGACTAATCTACACACAGCACTGTCTACCTGCTACTTAGATGTAAATTTCTGTGCATCAGGCCTGGCAAGAAGGGTTAAAATGCAGATATATACCATATTTTTCAGAATATAAAAAGTGGGGGGAATGACGGACGGACTTCAATGTACATTGCAGATGTTGCAATCTTATGTATTGCTGTGCAGTGGGCCACAAAGTACACATGAGTATGCTTACTGACTTGCTATCCCCTGTGCTGCCCCAATAGAGTTCTTCTGTCCCTCCTTGGGTGGAAAATGTGGGGGCTGGTGTTAGACGGAGACAGTGGGCAGTGCACTGGTGCTGGAGGAAGAAGTGGATGGTATAGGCTTTCATATTTTAATGTGTCTGCTCCACCTGTAGGTTCATCCCCTTGTGCCTGCCTGCCTGCTCAGGTAAAAGTTTAATGTAAATTGTCCCATAATAAAGTGTCCCCCATAACTGTTATAAGCTCAATACAATGTCCCCTAAAAATAGGCCCCCTACAGTGTTCCCCAATAGAGTGTGTCAGCAGCAGATCCCCCCATAACAGTGAGTTAACAGCAGATCCCCTCCATAACAATATATCAGAAGCAGATCCCAGCATAACAGTGTGTCAGCATCAGATCTTTACCATCTGTTATTTTATTAAATGTTTTAGCACACTATTTGGTTAAAAAAATATATATCTTATTTTCCTCCTCTAAAACCTAGTTGCGTCTTATGGTCCAGTACATCTTATAGTCCGTCTTATATGGTATGTACATACATCAAGAGAGATCAGCATCTGACACAAGAAGAATTCATCTTAGAGTACAAACCTCTTACATGAAGGAAATAGTATGAGTGTTAACATGTGTAAACGACATATGTGTATGGCAGATGTACAAGGACTGGTCTATAAGTGGTACACTAAATATATCCATAGGTGTAGCTTTTCTCTATTTACAGCACATATGTCATCTTGCTCCTCTTCTACTTCTCATGATGTTACAGATCACCACAAATACAGCTTGCCTATTAATCTTCAGCCACGCTGGGACTTATATTTCATACTGCCATCTGTCAGTTTCAGTAGAAGGTCTAGCAATTAGCCGGAAGAGAGAAGCTGGAGGATAGGTCTTTCAACATTTTCCTGCTCTTTAACATTGTTTTTGTTAACAGTAAGTCTATAGGACCACACTCAGAGTTATTCCTGGTGTCCGGTGTCTCCTGGTGCTGGGGATCACTAGAGTCTGATGGTGAACCTTTTAGAGACCGAGTGCCCAAACTGCAACCAAATACCCACTTATTTATCGCAAAGTGCCAACATGGCAATTTAACCTGAATACCAATATAGTATATCTTCCATGTACTTTATCATTTAGCTATAATAGCTTAATAGCCTACATACAATGCGCTGCCTCTGCTGTTCATAGTTCGTCCTGTGATGATGAATGGCAGGAAAAGTCTAAAGCATATTGGTACGCCATAGACTTTTTCCAAGGGGCGGGTGCCAACAGAGAGGGCTCTGAGTGCCGCCTCTGGCACCCGTGCCATAGGTTCGCCATCACTGCACTAGACTGTATCTGTGTCCTCGGGACAGAGATAAAATGAAAATATACAAAATGGAAGTGATATGTGATAAGCCACTCAAAGTCACTTCCCCCTTACTTGGGTGAACACAGGAGTCAACAGGCCCATATTTAGGGAAATCTGTAGGCACAGTATTGCGGCAAGGGGGTAAGCAAACTCTGAAGAAGATGGATTAAGCTGCCAAATTGACATGCGCTAGGCTTCGGGTCAGGTGTGATCAAATCTTCACTGCTTGGCCCTGTCAGTCAAAGAGGTGGGGAAGCGGCCTGTAGGAGAGTGAGCAGAGCATCGAGTGTGCAATGGTGATGCCCTTGTTGTACCCAGTGACTAATTTGCATAATATTAAAATGCAATATAGCCACGGAGTGAGATGGGGACAACACAATTCAAATTCAGGTCACTTCTCCCATGTCTGCTGGTTTTATTGAGGGGTATTTAGTGACAGATTCCCTTTAAGACCAAACTCCATGTACAACTATTAGTGACCGACAGCTATCTCTGTATACAGACTTAGAAAGGGAATGCTATCAATCACTAAGACGGACCCTGTGTATAACTGAACTCAGAAAGTGCAGAGATTTAAATGTAGAAAATACAAGTTTTACTAAATCTTTTCTCACAAAATTATATATTATATATATATATATATATATATATATACATATTGTTGGTTGTTCCTATTCGTGTGTTTGGATTCTAGCATTTGCTCTCCTTTAAGACCATCCCCATGAATAGCTCTCAGTACAGAGGGGAGGCGTTAGATACAAAAATGTATAAATTACATGTTTTACTGAATCTTTTTCCACAAAAAATGTACATCAATCTGCTCAGCTTCTCCTGCTCTATAACATACTGCCTGAAGATTGCACTGTATTTTGTGGTGACATGTTCTCTTTAAGTGCATGCGCCAAAATGTATATGATATACTGTCTGGAAGTCAACTTTTCCACCAATTTTTTACACAGCACACACCCGGGGCTAATGTCATTAATGCCAATTGCAGACAATTAGCCCCTCAGATACTGTGGTCAGTTGTGACCACAGAATCTGAGGCGGAATTTTCCTGCGAGAGCGGTGCTCCCGGGTCCAAACGACCTACCTGTGATGAGATCAGGGAAGTTGTTTGTTGGTAGAAGTAGGCTATAATGACTAACACAGGAATATTCCTATGGAGGCCTGCAGGTGACAGTGCTCCATGAGACTCTTCCATAGGGTGCATTCTTAAATAAATGCAGTCTATAGGCACAGAAATCTAATGAATGCATTTTCAAGTCCCCTCTGGTCACTTTTAAAAAGTGAAAAAATAAAATAAAATACATATTCAATTTTTTTTTTTTATATAAAAATTCTAATCATGCTCCTTTTGCCAAAATAAAAAGAAACAATAAAAAACAAAGATCATAGGCATTGACATCTTCCAGAATGCTCATACTATGAAAATATAAAACACATTTTTAACCTGGATGGTGAATGCCATTATGGAAAAATCTGATTTGACAGTTTGTCATTGCACCTCTCCAAAAATTGAAAAGTGAAGCTTTCATGTCAGAAGAGGAGATTCAGAAAACGGTAAAACCATTCACAGACACAGAATGGTATCTCAAAGGGCAAATCTCAAACTCATTGGGGAGGCTGGATTTGAGAAGAGGAGATAGATAGGGGTACAGCTCGCTGTAAATTATAACCAGGTTAGAGCGCAAACCATGGAGATAAATGACAGTTGCAATATCTGACACATGCTGAGAGAAAGGGAAATGAGGGAGGGGGGAAATGTTTTGGGGATCAGTTCTAGAAAGATGTTTGTAAACAAATGTGAGGATAATCATCATACAGACATTGGATGATATCATGATCACAAATGGTAGATGTAATCAATGTCAATTATGAAGTTGTACTTTAACTTTTCTTTTATTATGACAAGACATCTGAAAATGTCCGAAAAGGTATGTTATATGATTAATTCTGTATGTTAAAGTATAACTGTCGTATTTTTTTTTTTTTTTTTGGAGTATTGGATTGTGGTGATTAATATCTCCTTTTCACTGTGTATTCAATTACCCCTTAATTCCACAGTTTTGTTCCCTGTACTGTCTACTTTTACCTGTGCTTAAAATCAGGTTGCTAGGCATGGTCCGTCTATGTGTTGAAGGACGGAGGACGCAGAAGCAGGCTGCGTGCAAGGTCAAATTACTGACAGCCAGGGACTGTAAGTAAATGATTAAAGCCAGGTCCTCCCCAGCAGATGATAACAGTGCCTGGGCTGTGTGCACTTCTCCCTGTCCCTGCGCTTGGCAGACGCTCCCTCACTCAGCAGAGCTGGAGAATGCAGAGTTGAACCAGCGCAGACCAGGGAAGGGAGATCTGCCGTCTGCTCAGAGTATAAATGAAAGCAACATCTGGTAAGAGGACCCCTTTGTGCTGCAGGAGATTAACCCTTTAGGGGGGGGCTCTGGTTACTGACACTTTTGGGGGGCTATTGTTACTGGCTAGTGAGGGCAGGCGGGGTTAGCCTCAGGGTGAGGGCAGTGGCGGCCATCTTAACTGAATAGTGAAATTGCAGTTTTATGCAGACTGGTTGCTAAGGGCTGAATCTTATTAAATATGGGGTAAATCAGTCTAATAGTAACTGATTCTGGAATATCATGTTATTAGTAACTACATATATGAAAATTTAAATTAGGGTCTAAATGTAACAGTTATCCTTTAAACATGCTTTGAAAATTAATAAACAAAAAAAAAAAAAACCACTCGGCTATAGTATCAACAAAAACTACAGATCAACCCACAAATAAATCAGCCATCACACAGCTTCATAGACGGAATCATAAAAAATTATATGGATGTTTTTTTTCAAAGTTTTTATTAAAACACAAGAAAAAAAACCACATGTAAGTGTTGTATCACCTTAATCATGCTGACCTGGAGAATGAAGTACAACATCAGTTTTGACTTTTTTTTTACCAGCTTTCCACTCTAATAAATGATGCCATTAAAAAGTACAATGTCTGGCAAAAAAAATAAAAAAGCTATGGCTCCAGAAATCAGGCAATGTTTTTCTAAGAAAAACAAGATAGGCGCACCATAGGGTAATAACGCAATACAAATGTCAAAGAAATGACTCCAAGTGGAGGCTTACCTTATGCGGTTGTGCATATATTAGGCACCACACTAATGTAGGCTTGGTAAAAGGTATTGACACCTCAGGAGCGGATGGTCGTGCAGCCAGGGATGTAGGTCCTTCCACGTGGGGATAGCTGGAGACGCCAAGGAAGCAGATAAATCCAGAAGATGAAGAAAAAAATCCCACGGAGCAACAGACCAGTCTTGATTACAAACGGGAACTCTATTCATTAAAATAACAGATAGTACAACGCGTTTCGGGGGACATAGACCCCCTTCATCAGGTACAGACTGCTGATATATTAGCAGTCTGTACCTGATGAAGGGGGTCTATGTCCCTCGAAACACGTTGTACCATCTGCTATTTTAATGAATAGAGTTCCCGTTTGTAATCAAGACTGGTCTGTTGCTCCGTGGGATTTTTTTCTTCATCTTATGGCTCCAGAAAGGCAGAGTGTAAAATGAAAATGCGAAAAACAGTGGGTCAGCTAATACAGCTGGCTTTGTCTCCCAGCATTGATCCTAGTTCTATCCTGTGGAACCAGACCTGACCTGCTTCTCATTCTTGATTCGTAGCTTTGCTCCTGAAAGTTCATACCAGTTTGCCATCCCTATGTCTGCTTAATATCACTGCCACTGGCCCGCAGCCTCCCCCGCAGCGTGTTCATGCTGTACCACGGGGGTCCTCCTGAAATCCTGTACCCTACTCTTGTGTCTTATGTGACAAAGGTCCGAAGTGACCGAAACGTCAAGACTCTGAGTCACAAAATTGGCATTCTTATGCAATTACTTATGTATTTATTGGA